>NC_054536.1:86491938-86851938 GCF_017654505.1 Polyodon spathula | reverse complement strand
ATCAACAGTCCAAAGCACCTTTGACCATTGCTCCATAGTCCAATTTCTGTGTTCTTGTGCATAATTTAGCCTTTCAGTCTTGTTCCCCTTTCTTAACAGAGGTATTCTTACTGCAACACATCCTTTAAGTCCTGATTTCAAGAGTGACCTTCGTACTGTTGATTTGATGGACAACGACACCTGTGCCTCCTGCCAGTTCTGTTGTCAATTCAACGCTTATCATTTTTCTATTCCTTAAGGATATTATCTTCAAGAATTGCTCATCCTTGTTAGACAGCTTTTTGGGTCTTCCAGTCCTGGGTTTGCCAATTACAGATGATGTTTCTCTGTACTTGTTGATTATGCTTCGGATACCACAACTTGAAAATCCAGTGATGAGAGCTATTTTACCCAATGTTTTTCTTTCTTTATGCAAGTCAAGGTTGTTATAATAGTAGAAATCACTGGTGGAGGCTTTGAGTAAATTGGCGATGCATCATAGAAAAATGCAACATGTCTAAGACTTTTGCATATATATATATATATATATATATATATATATATAGATAGATAGATAGATAGATAGATAGAGATAGTGTGACAGACTGTAGTTTAGGAGGGGCTAAGGACCTACATCCCCCAGAATGCCACGGGAGGGAGCCAGGAAGAGGTACACCTGGCTCTAATTATAGAGGAGCGCCAACTGCTTTTGATTAGCAGGCAGGTATATAATTAAAGGAAAATGTTTGTGGCAGTCACCAATTTGTGTGAAGCGAGTCTGTCACTGAAGAAACCTTTGGGGTTTAAATGTATTGTGTGAACCTTTTTGTTTGGGCTTAAATTTACTGTGTATTTTGAAACTGGTAAACAGCTTAGCTGTCCAGTTTGTACAGTTAGGTTCCTGAAAAGTTTAGTTAGTGCTCCTGTGTGGAGTTAGGCTTTTTGTTTGTTTTGTTTACTTTTATGTATTGTAAATAATAAAAGTGCGCAACAGCGCTAAACTGCACGTTCGGTGTCTGGGTCTGCTGTGTAAAGGCCAAAACAACCCGAGTCATAAGGCTCCATTACTTATGGTGGCAGCGATAACAAACCTTACAGACCCAGCATAGATTTAAAAAAAAAAGTATAATGGCATGGGAAGACCTTATAAGGATGCTGGAGCAGTCAACTTCTGCACAGCAGGAAGCTAGCCACCTACAGAGAGAGCGCAATAGGCGATTGTGGCAAGAGCTGCAGCTGTCAGAGTTACCTCAGCCTGAACCAGAGGTGTTGGAGCTGCAGCGGGTGCTGGCAAGAGTGGTGTGACTGGCATCAAAGCAAGGAGAAGCCGATGGAGCGAGAGGGGCAGCCTCCACAACATCCCCGACCACCACCCCTGCCATCCTGTCCAGCCCTGCTGGGTATGGTCCCTTGCCTCTTGCTCCTGGACACCCTGCCGGTCTGCCTGGACCTTCCTGTGCTAGACCTAGAGGCCAGGAGTCGGCACTATGAGCCACAGTTTTTCCCCTGGTTCCTTACTCCGCTATCCCCAATTACGAAGACGTCACTGGGCTGCTGCCAGACGTCGCTGGTGCTCCCCGTTCACTGCCTCGCTCCCCGAGTGATCGGACATTGCTGTGCCGAGTTGCAGATCTCTGCTGCTGCATCCTCCTCTACCCCGGCCATCACTCAAGTCATCCGTCTACCCGGTGGGGTCCCTCATCACCGGTTCACAGTCCCAACCTGGCCGCACCGGACAAGGAACCGACCCTCCCTGAAATTCGCCCGAGGAAGAGGGAAAAGATGGGACTGTGCATGAGCATGGTTGTGTTTTGGGACTTGTTAGGGCTTGTGACAGACTGGGGTGGAGGCAGAAAAATACACATAGATCATGAGGGGCTAAGGAACTATATCCCCCAGAATGCCACAGGAGGGAGCCAGGAAGAGGTACACCTGGCTATAATTATAGACAAGTTCCACCTGCCTGCGATTAGTTTTCCAAGCCATCTTGAGGTAGTGGATGCAATTTAAAAGTTTAAAAAAGTGGTCAAAAATGTTAAAAAAAAATAAAAATAAAACAATACACACACCTTATGTAAACAGTTGTAGCAACACATGGGAACATGTAACACAATAAAATAAAAAGGTCCTTATGTACCCTATATTTAAGGTTTTCGTTTTGTATACCCAGTTATGTGAAATAGAAACCACTCTACATTTGGATGTACAAAATTTGTTTTAAAAAAATTAGGGAAACATTAAAGTGCTGTTCTAGATTTTGAAATATTAACTTTGTAATGCATTGTGATTGCAAAGTATTTCGCCTACAGGATGCTATTACATGACCCCCATCTTGGGTCCATAATTCATTTTGTCTAACACATTAGCTGTCTCGGATGAGAAGCAGCAATAAAGATGACAAATGAGTATGCAAATGAGGGCCTGCAATGCATGATTTCTATGTACCAGTTTACAGATTGTACACAGAGCAAACAACTTGCACGCATTTAGCAAAGCTGTTAAAACAGTTACGACAATTTATATTAACTAGTAAATGACATAATGACAGAATCTAAATAACCACAGAATCTAAACATAAAAGCATAGTATTTCATATATCGTTCATCTCGTTACGATATAGAGATATCTATATTTAATATATATATATATATATATATATATATATATATATATATATATATATATATATATATATATATATATATATATATATATATATATATGTGTGTGTGTGTGTGTTTTAATTCTTATAAGCAATTGATTCTTAAAAGAGGGCCGATATGATCACTGTGGTGCAGAATCAAACTTAGTATGAGAACAATAAGAGCTTGTTCCCTGGCTGCAGTGTAAAGGGTTGACCACTAGATGTCACGAGTTCCCACATGTATGCACGCCCATGAAAAATCCACAGCTGCTATTTCTTAACGAATTATGGATAATAGTCAATTGGTTGACTGCTTGTTAAAGTTAATGACACCTCAATAGAAACGGCTTAGCTTTGTGATGGGGGTAGAGAGGCGTGAGGAAGCAAAAGTAACAAAAAAAACACTGTAAAAGTACTGTTTAGATACTCCAGGTGATGGCTAGGTTTATTTTATTAGTGGTTGTTTTGCTACTGCAGTGTAAGAAAAATAAAACCAACACTGGTTTAAAACTAAATCAAGACTACAGCCTGATAATTTACACTGTCCTTGGTATTCTGTCACACTACAAATTAGCAAAAGCGTGCCAGCAGTTTAAATACAGTACACAGATGTCAGTGGTGCTTAATCACTGAGGACAATACATCAAAACAAGTCCTTGTGGTTTACATGATCATGATTATGTTTACTCATGGATGCAGAATCCTATTTTACTACGGTATACTTGAGAAGCGATCGTCTCGTGAGGGTGCCTAGTTTAACTGTCGTATGGTGTTACGTGTAATGGCCTCTGAATTAAAATGACCTTATAGTAAGGCATTTTACTGTCAGGAACCTGAGTAAGGGTGGATATGTAAAAAGCCGGATGAATGAATCCTGTTTTAAATACCATTATAAACAGCTGTAGCAACTACTATATTCACACAATTATTGTTTTGGGATTCAGCTTTTATTAGAGAGCTCCCCTAAATCCCTTGTTTAGAAAGATAGAGGGTTTCTTGAAAACAAAGAATTTTTGGAAAATCTTTTGTAGCAAAAGTTTTGCTTTTGTGGATGAGGGAAAAAAGTTACAAGAAATAGATGTCTACAATTATTTATTTCAACTTTTTTTTTTTTTTTTTTTTTTGCAAAACTCCAAAAATGCCAATTAAAAAGTATTGATATGATAGTATTGTCTACAAGGTGCTACAAATTTCAATATGATAATGCAAAATCTAATTCTAGAAAAGTCTTGAAAATGCTGGATTGTAGGTGAATATTCTCATAGAGAGTATAAAAGGGTTAGGCATAGGATGATTGCTGGCATTACCAATAAGTCAATATGGAAAAAAGTAAAGAGCTATCTGTTATTATGACCGCTCTGGCAATAAAGAAAGCCGACTTGGAACTGGCCACGGGAGGAATGGATGGGAGGCCAGGGAGAAGAGTCAGAGACTGGGTAAGACGGGCCATGGTGGTAAGAGAAGCTGGGAAAGATGAAGAATGCCTAGATAGCGAGGATGTGATGAGGAGGGATGTGTTAGCAGGACCACGGACCCGAGGGATGTCAACAACGGTGGCAGGCCTGGTGCAAGCCCGGGGAGACCGCCAGCTGCAGGGACAACTACAGGCCATCCCAAGCCCAGCCCAGAGATCCAAGCAAAGCCACAACCCCACCAACCTAGAGATGTTGACCTATGGGGCGTCGACGCTGGCCCAGCCCTAAATGAGGGCTCGGAAAGGCCCCCTGCCATAGAGCGATGGTACTCACCCAGGAGATCCACGTAGAGTCGCAGGCACCGACTTCTGGCACTACAGCCTCACAACAACAGCCTGGAGGCTTCCTTAGGCCTCGCCAGGTAAAATTGGGAAAGTTTGATGGCACAGGTAGCTGGGAGGCATTTTTCTGCATGTTTGAAGCCATCAGAGCCAAATGTGTGGACAGGGCCTGAGAAGGGGGCCCAGCTCGATGCAGCCCTGGGTATCAAGGCCTGCAACAGCATACTCACCCTCCCCCTGTATGAGAGGACCGATGCAGTGGCACTGGCTGATATTCTGGAACAGCAGTATGGGTTGGCCCCCTACCATGTGGCGCAGTCGACCCAGCTGAGGGAGAGAAGCAGGAAACCCGGGGAGTCTCTTGGGGCACTGGGCAATGAAAGCCCTGTGCGAACGAGCATACCCCAAATGACCGCCTTCCTGCCATGACCAGGCCACACCCTGAGGGAGCACCTGCTACTGAGGGAGCCCAGATCACTTAAAGAGGCCATCGCTGAGGACCGCCGGCTGGAGCAGATCTTGTAGACCACTCACACACCCCACCCCCCCCCCCCCCCACCCCCCCCCAAGACCAGTGAACACCAATCTGGGAGCGGCCCCTAGCCTTGAAAAATAATTCGTAAACAAACATGTGCGAGAAAGGCGTTCCTTTGAAAAGGGACGGGACTGAAAGTGATGTGAGTCGATCACATGACAGACTGAGACTATTGACCAGTGGTGTAAGGATGTTAGGGCAATATTTGTCATCCTATGATGAGGTACTAACCATCACAGGCCAGTGATTACAATCAATGTTGATTCTAAGATATATATATATATATATATAATATATATCTATATATATTATAATATATATATATATATAGTATCACCCACTAAAAAAAAAATATATTTATATATACAATATACAAAGCCTATAGAAAGTCTACACCCCCTTTCAAAATGTTCACCTTTTGTTGCCTTATAGCCTGGAATTAAAATGCATCAAATTATATATATATATATATATATATATATATATATATATATATATATATATTTATTTATTTATTTATTTAGCTACCCATCCTATCCTACCCCACACCTTCCAAGTGAAAAAAATATTCTAGACATTTGTAGGAAATTAATTAAAAATAAAAAACGAAAAAGCTTGGTTGAATAAGTGTCCACCCCCCTTGTAATAGCAATCCTAAATTAGCTCAGGTGTAACCAATCGCCTTCAAAATCACACACCAAGTGGCCTCCACCTGTGTTAAATTGTAGTGATTGACATGATTTCAGGATGAATTCCCTCTGCTTCAAAGCAAAGACTCAACCATGAGCACCAAAGCACTTTCAAAAGAACTCCGGGAAAAGTTGAATATCTTGAATATCCCTTGGAGCATGGTCAAGATAATTATTAAGAAGTGGAAGGTGTATGGCATCACCAAGACCCTGCCTAGATCAGGC
Organism: Polyodon spathula; assembly: GCF_017654505.1. Lineage (NCBI taxonomy): Eukaryota > Metazoa > Chordata > Actinopteri > Acipenseriformes > Polyodontidae > Polyodon > Polyodon spathula. The sequence goes on along the minus strand of NC_054536.1, from coordinate 86,846,110 downwards.
CGTCCCTCCAAACTGGATGACCGAGCAAGAAGGAGACCGATCAGAGAGGCTACCAGGAGATTCTGTAGCTATGTGGCAAAACATTTTCTGGTCTGACGAAACTAAAATGGAACTTTTTGGCCTAAATGCAAAGCGTTATGTTTGGCGCAAACCCAACACAACGCATCACCCAAAGAACACAATCCCTACTGTGAAGCATGGTGGTGGCAGCATCAAGTTATGGGGATGTTTCTCATCAGCAGGGACAGAGGCACTTGTCAGGATAGAAGGGAAAATGAATGGAGCAAAGTACAGAGAAGTCCTTGAAGAAAACCTGCTTCCCTCTGCAAGAAAGCTGAAACTGGGACGGAAGTTCACCTTCCAGCATGACGACAACCCAAAGCACACAGCCAAAGCTAAGTGGCTAAGGAACAAAAAGGTAACAGTTTTGTAAAGAAGAATGGTCAAATATTGCCAAATCTAGGTGTGCAAAGTTGGTAGATACCAATCCCAACAGACTCACAGCTGTAATTGTTGCCAAATGTGCTTCCACCAAGTATTAACTCAGGGGAGGTGGAGTCTTATCCAATTATGATCTTTCAGTTTTGTATTTTTAATATATAATATTTTTCTCAATAAAAACTTTTTTCCCCTTTACAATGTGTAGATAAGTGGAAGAAAATCCTCATTTCAATGCATGAAACTCTGAGGCACCGACACAACAAAACGTAAAAAAAGTTCAAGGGAGTGTACATATTTATTTATTTATTTATTTATTTAATTAATTAATTTGATTGACCCCCAACCCCAATACGCCCATATCTGGATCGGGTCGCCTCCATCGGGCTGGGGTTAATTACAAGTTTCAGAACCCCGAAATCTTTTTGAGTTCGGGGTGGGGTTGTTTTGTGAATGACCCCATTGCAATTCAGAAAATTCACTTAACCGATCTGAAGAACATTATCTAAAGACACACCCTAACTCAAGTAGTGAACTGCAACTTCACAGTGTGCGTCAGTCTTCTAATTAAAGCTACAGTACCACATTAGAAACACAGTGCACAACACAGTCCCACATTTTTGTTGTATTCAGAATAAAATAACACATTAAATAGCAACCTACATTTTTACGTTTAATTCTAACAATAATAACATTAATAAAATAACTTGTCCTAACATATGTATGAGTCCATTTTCTATCTCAATTATTATAATTATTATTTATTTCTTAGCAAACACCCTTACCCAGGGCGACTTACAGTTCTATACAAATACATATCAAGAATTGCAGTACAATTAAGAGCAAGATACAAAATACAATGACTTCAGTCCTAATGTAATACAATGTAATACAATCTCCAAATGACGCCAACTTAATTAGATATGTTTATAAGATACTATGCTGTTTAAAAGTTACCTGTTGTGTACACACTTTACTGTGCATTCAATTTGTTTCACAGGATAGTCATGCTGTTAAGCGTTTGTGTCTGGCTCCATCATAGCCAGAAGATCAGCTGAGTATTTTGTCACTGAGTGATGGTTTTGTTTTCAATAGAAATAATGAGAATGTCAAAGAACTCTAAGCATGTCAAACATCTTGAATACTGTATATTTATATTAACACTTGTATTCACTAAACACGCCCTCCACGTGCTGTATATCTGTACATTTTCAGTGCTGTAAAACATTTTTTAAGAATGAGGAAAGCACCTAATAAAGCTGCAAATCCCAAAATCAAAAAGTGTCAGGTGTTGAAGAAAGGATTTCCAGAAAATAGCTCCTGCAGATTGAGAACAGCTCACCTCAATACAATCAATGTTATATTTCTCCTCTTAACCTGTGTTTCACTTCAATTTCTTAAAAGAAAATTAAAAAACCATCTTGTTAGATTTTAACAAATGCATACATATAGAACAATTAAACATAACATTACAATGTAAGTATATACATCAAAAATAACAGTTAATTATGTTTACTTCATAACATTAAAACATACTTGCATTGCTAGCAGGTACAGCTCAATTTTACAACCGATTACACTTTCCCAGTGCGATATCAGGTTCCCCAGATGGTGTTGCCTTTATTGCTAAAATAAATACGGTATACAAATACAGTTGTTTGTGGCTTTCAGTCTTGGAAGGAACAGCTGATAAAGATATTTAACCCTTTCTTTTGCTAGATGAGTTCCTTTTCATTCAAGTGTGATGTATATTCAAAAACAATTTGTAGCAGACAAGTTCACTTCATATCTTTTTAACCTTTCTACTTGATTTCTCAATATACCCTTGTTTTACTGGTTCTGGTACTAGTACTTAAGAGGATACTTTTAAGCGATAGAGCCCGTTAATGTGGGCTCTACCGTGTGGTAGATGACCTGACTGGAGTTATGCCTCCCGAGCCATCGGCAAGGGCACTAACGAAAGTTAAGGTCATCTACCACACGGTAGAGCCCGTATCGAGAGGGATCTATCGCTATTAGAATTTTTTTATTTATTTTCTCTTTTAAAAAAACTCTAAAACCTATATTTACCTTGAACTTCTGTTATTTCGCCGGGTAACCTTCCACTGAAGAAAATAATCCCTAGCATAATTAAAATAGAAAAATGACATACACGTAGAGAAAACAGTTTGTATTATTATTATGACATTGCAAGACAAATTAACTGTGGGATTGTTGAATAATTTATGTGTACTATAGCGTCGGACTATAAACTTGTTATTGGAGGCGGGGCATCATTCAAGCTGGAAGGGAGTGGATTGGTTGGTACGAAAAGAATGGAAACAGGGTTGGCATTTTGACTGGTTGGTTTTGAGGGAGGGTGTTGTTTGAATCTAGCCTTATGAGAGAATTGTGGATCAATCATGTATTTCCTGTTGATTTGCAGTCCAGTAGCTGCTTATTGAGACTTCTTTAGGGTGTCCTGTCACAGACACGATTTCCCTTGTCTCTAGACCAGCGTCAGAAAGTATGTTTAAGTAGCTTTTTATGTTGTCAGATTAGTTATTGATTAGAATGTTAAGGGAAAAAGCTTGTATTATGCGCTGATTGATTTAAAATTGAATTCACAAGCACTTCAATGTTCCAGCGGGCATCTATGCAAAACAGAAACCCACTAGATCTGGAAGCTGATTCGCTATTCGCATTATATCATTTTCGAATTTAATTCACATGTTTAGAATATTTGATTTCTACTAGATCATTATTAGTTTATATTGTTTTAATACATTTTGTTTTTATGGGTGATTGTGAGACTAAAAATTTCTGAAACAGGCGCAGTTATATATATATATATATATATATATATATATATATATATATATATGAGATATATATATATTAAGAATCCACATGCCTTAAAACACACAGGAGGACAGATTTTATATTATATATTATATATAATATAATATATATATATATAGAATCCACATACTAAGATTTTTGCCCCTCTAAAACTGTTAGTAATTGGAAAAAATCTCAGTACAAAAGGGCTTTCAACTATGTGCAGGAGCTGCTCTTCAGTTCTAGTTGTCCACGACCACATATAAAAATAGGCTAGATCCTTAGCCCCTCTGGTGGAACCAGCTACCTGAGAACTTCAGGACTCCTCCATCTCTCACTGCCTTCCGCTGCCTCCTCAAGACTCGCCTGTTTAGACTGCACTTGTAGATCTATTCATCCAGCTCCAGCTATGCACTGGACTTGCCTGACCTCAGCACCAACTTACTGGATCCTCAGCTGATGCACTATCCTTGCACTATTGCACTATTATGTCATTGTAGATACAATGGTTTTAACCCTAACTTACTTCTTATCTCATACTGTATTCTAGCAGTATTGCACTTACTGTAAACTCTATTGTATTTAAATATCAATCAATCAATCCATCAATCAACCTTTATTTAATATAGCGCCTTTCACAAAAGCAATGCCTCAAAGCGCTTTACATGGCTAAAACAGAAAATAAAAGCAGGAAATACAATAATCACAGTAAATTAAAATACATGAGCAGGTGAGTAAATGCATAAATAAATAGATCAAACAGAAGTAAATAAAAACAAGATCAATACAACAGTAATGCAATGAAGGTAAATGCATAAATAAGTAAATAAAAACAAGATAAGTGAAACAATAAAACCATAAATGATAAAAGAAAACAATAATTCTAAGATAAAAAATATCCTAATTATATAAAAATATGTCTTCAGTCTTATGTTAAAAGCTGCAACCGTTGATGCTTCCCTTACAGAAATTGGCAAATCGTTCCATAATTTAGGGGCCTTGTAACTGAAAGCTCAGCCTTCAATACTAGTTTTTAAAATTTTGGGAATAGTGAGCAGTCCGGCATCCTGGGACTGGAGAGGCCGCCTAGGAACATACAGAATTAGAAGATCATTCAAGTAAGAGAGAGGCAGATCATGTACAGCTGTGTAGGTTATGAGCAGAAGCTTAAAATCAGCCTGAAACTGAACTGGAAGCCAATGTAGGGCTGCCGATACCGGTGCAATATGGTCATACTTTCTTTTTTTAGTTAAAATCCTGGCAGCAGCATTTTGTACAAGTTTTGTACTTGACTTGGAATGCTAGACAATAGACAATTACAATAATCAATTCGAGATGGTTTGTTTTTTTTTTTTTTTTTTTGTAAAATAAATTTGTCATGAGCCTTTACAAATGATGCCTGCCTTAGTCTCCATCATTTGAATCCCGATAACGCTACAATATATAGATATTCTGTATATCGGGTTCAAAGGAGGTACTGTATAACTGCATCGTACAAAAATGAAATAAATAAATAAATAAATAAATAAACAAACAGGTTTTTTTGGTGGGTGTCGAGGGGTGTTCACAAAAGCTTTCATTAAGCTGCGCAGAATGAAAAATAAACACGGTGCAGTGGAAAGTAAACACACTGCATGCAGTGCAGTGCATACCGTATATATTTTTAAATAAGTATCTGCTGACTCCTTTGCTAACTCCCTAAAGCACGATATTTGTTTAAAAGAACAGGTGCACCAAGTCCCTCCCTCTGCTGTCCGGGGAGCAGCTCCCACTGAATGCTACGTGGTTCTGTGTATTCATTGTTGACGTCAGCACTGAGTCATGCAGAGCTGATGTATGGCCTGAGACACTGAAACACCTGATTATTCTATTGTAACGATGGAGGAGGCATGTTTATAGGATACCCAAAGGATATAATCTTCATTGGGTAGGTTTCATGTTGATGTTTCTCAGAAATATTGTGTGTATATATATATATTTATTTTGTTTTGTTACACATCTCAGACGCTCAGCTGCTGTATTAATTATTTAGGCTGATGCAGGGAGCCAACTCCTTTTCTTCTTGGTGCACATGCAAGAAAAACAGTTTGTGTTGATTCTGGCGTGTCAGCACACGGAAACAAGTGAACAGTTTTTGACTGTTGAGCGAAACGTCCAGGTTAATATATATATATATATATAGAATATATCAGATATATATATATAATATATTATAATATATATATAATATAACGAGTACACGTCAGAAAATTGGCGCTGCGACTGTCAGTCTTCAAAATGGCAAGAGGCCTGACGAAAAAAAAAGCACAAACTGAAACGGTTAAGTAGTCGTACTAGACCAAAAACAGATCAAAGATCATGATGATTACAATGCAGAAACAAATTGCCTTATGATATGCTATGACCTGAATGCTGCACATCATGTATACCTGCATGACAGAAAAAAAAAAAAAAAAAAAAAAAAAACAACTTTTAGACTTAACCCCTGTAATGAAGGTGATGTTGCAGAAAAAAAAAAAAAACGTTTTCCAGTGCCCTGTCATGTAGTGTTTAGTTCTACAAGGGACTGTATCTTACAAACTAAAATGGATTGTGTGGGTGTATGGCATGGGATGGCTCTACAATACACCCTGCAAAGATAGTTCTTCTTACAACTTTTGAACAGCCTACCCTTTTGTGATAGGTGTTCCCCACACCTGTGACATGTGCATGTTAAAGCTGCAGTGTCCAGTGCTACACTACAATGTAAATACTTGGTTTCTGATGATATTTTTCTAACTTTTCTTATTTTTCTCCACAGTTTTATCAGAGAACAGACCTTGCTGGCGTTATTGTTTGGTCACATTCTCTACTTTCAACAGCAGGTACACATTTCCTCCTTATGCAAACATATTGCCATTTTTTCTGCTAGTCTAAGCAATATCTATCTCTCTATCTAGAATGTATATAGTAAGCTTTTCTTTAACTTTTTTTTTATCTTAATATTACAAAAGGGTGAACTGTATGTGGTACACTTATAAAAATTAAGTCATGTAATTTTTGTTCCAGGTTCTAAGGACATTACAGGAAACATGGATAGACGATAGTGAGTTCTTTTTAATTTTAAATTTTAAATTTTCAAAGGTAATGAAAATGTGCTGCATCTGTGGTGGCTTGAAATTGCCATGCTGCTGTGCCATAACAAGTTCACGTCACTGCTACCGGTTCACATTGCTGCTGCTAGTTTTACTATTTGGTATTGTATTGTTTTCACTAATGGTACATTGTACTTTTTTTAGGTGGTACTATGGTTGTAACGTTTCCTTTTATTTTTTCAGTGGATACTCTCGGGAACAGTATGACCGATATGTCTTGAGCCAAGATACATCTGTTGTGAACAAATTTCAGCAGAAATACTGGAAAACCAAGCAGACGCTGATTAAAGTGACAGGGAAGAAAGAAGATGAATATGTTGTTGCATCTGACGCAGACCTAGATGCAAAGCTAGAGGTGTGCTTTAGTCAAGTCCTTTGCTAATCATGTCTTTATTTTTGTGCTTCTTGGATCATGGCAACAATACATTCGTAGTCAACTTGTTGTCGTTCTGAATGGTGTCTTGGAATTTAAGTTATCACAAAGGCGTGTTTATTTCACTTGACGTTACAAAAGTTAATTCGTTTTTTAAAAGCATAGCAAAGCTGTTGATTCCTAAAGATGAAAGTGTAGATAAGTCTGGGCAGCAAATTTTAAAACTAAAAAGTTTTGACCCATGTCTTTCCTGTTGGCAAGTTTTTCTTTGAAAAATATGCAGACATTTGGCAGGAGTATATAGTAAATACTGTACTGAACGACAGTATTGGGAATGTGGATTAGCCAATAGCAAAAAGGGTTACCTTTATTAATAAGAATATGTACTTGGAAGATAAAGAATAACGAGGCCACACCACACATTTTTGGCAGTAATGCAGACGGAGAGATTTGGGGCAAAACATGGTACCAAATTCACTTCACATGGCAAAGTGTGATCATGCCTTTATGGTTCCAACTAGTGCCCCGTAATTAGTCCCTAACAACCTTTGCCTTGGTGCTAGTGCCTTGCCCTGTAATCAGAATTGGGCCCATATTATCCAGTTCCCTTACTTTACATTATGCCTTGGATTTGTTAACTGTTTTTGCTTTTTTTTTTACTTTTTAGGTGTTCCATTCTGTCCAAAGAACATGCATGGAGCTATTGAAGGTCATTGAACAATACCAGAGAAGAATTTGCTGTAAGGATTTAAACGTTTTAGTACTGTAACATGCTTTGGAATTTCCAAAAAGGATCTAGAATACAGATGGACACATCCCCTTGCAGCCTCAGATTCAGATACTTTCAATAATTTCTGATAAAGAATGTGATCAAATCTCTAGCAGGGTAGAAAATCTCCACAGTTTGTCTATAACTAGAATGCAATGTCTTCTTTATTTGCAAAATACCACTCCAAGTAATTTTGTGTAATCTCACATTTCAAATGATTTGTGCGGTACTCGGGTATGATGAATTCATCTGTATGGAATGAACTTGGTGTGCACAGAAGTAATGTGCATCCCATTTCTATTAGTTTTATCTCAGGAAGAAAATGAATTGGGGAGATTTCTCAGAACGCAGGGCTCACAAGATAAAACTCGAGCAGGAAAAATGATGCAGGCCACTGGAAAGGCTCTCTGTTTTTCCTCTCAGCAAAGGTATTGCATTTGGTTTATATTATCAGTGCATTCATTGGTATGCATTAAAAAATGACATCAAGACTGATATGTTTTTCCTCAACCTTTTGTATATTTTGACAGATAATCCCTTTCAAATGTATGTGTTGGGTGTAACTCAATGTTTATTGTTGTAAAGTGTCCAAAACTCTGAGCACTAATTTATCATTATAAAACAAATTGGAATATTTAATTTGCATGTCTTTAGGTATAATTCTCATTCAGTACTAAATACATTTGTTATTATGTACTACTTGTATGCAGGTTGCTAGAAAATGTTTAGATTAACTGATAATGTGTCATTTTTTTTTCTCTTCCCCCTTTTGAAGACTTGCTCTACGTAGCCCTTTATGTCGTCTTTATCATGAAGTGGAGACATTTAGGTACAGGGCTATCTCTGACACCTTGCTGACAGTGAACCGAATGGAGCAGTCTAGAACGGAGTACCGCGGGGCACTGCTGTGGATGAAGGATGTTTCTCAGGAACTTGATCCTGATACCTTCAAGCAAATGGAGAAGTTCAGAAAGGTGTGTATTAACCTTTGTGTGTCTTTCTTTTACTTTTGCACGGGTTTGTAAATGTTCATTGCATTGTTGTATTGGAGAAGATTGTACATGCTAATGCATTATATTTACACAGTAAACCTTGAATGCTGCAGTAACTGGTTGTTCCCACTGGAGGGAGCAAACAGTTAGAAAGGTTAAAAACATTTCACTGCATTTGAATGGCGACATTGTATGTCATTTTAGATGCTGTTGATTCATTGGTTGCTTTCAGAGTCTATTTACGTCTGTTCTGTATGGTTCCCTAATGCAATCATTACTTTTTTGTTAGAACACGGCTTTTCTTTTTAGGCAGTGAGCTGCTTTATGAAGCACTGTCATTTATATGCACAATCTAGAAAAAGGTAGCAAAAGCACATAGTTTGCATGATCATGGTATGTCTTTTTAAAAAAATATTGTCGTAAAGTTGTAGCGCGTGTATTTAATAGTGATAAGTAAGTTGCTTTACCGTCTAGGCCCTGTCCACACTATCACGAGAACTGTACTCAAAAACGTTTGTTAATCCATCTCAAAGCATCCACACTAAAGTACCGTTTCATAGTTAGTCGGGCTTAATGCTTAGAAACACTATTAAAATAGTCCAGTTACAGTTCCTAGCAGCGCATTGGGCTGAGGGACTTGATATGACATTATCCCACCATGCACTGTATTTTATGTTTACAACCTGGCAAATATGGAGCCCGTGCCCACGGAAGACATAGCGCTTCTTAGGATGAATGTTATGGCTTTGTTTCTTAAAAACACAAGGTACATTTTATCATAATGTGTGCAGTTTTTTACTCTGAAGTTCTCCTTGACTGATTTCATCGCTCCAGATATCATTGTGCCTTGATTTAGTCATCTGATCACGTCTCTCCATCATCCACCATTTTACAACAAGCCTCAGAAATTGAATATGGTATTAGTATTGATATTATTAGTCGTTCTCAACTCCTTCAGGTGCCTGTTCTGAGTACTCTATTTGTAATGTACATGCACCAAAATATCAGAAAGCCTTTTGGGATATTGGGGGATACTCAAAAAGTGTGGTTTGGTATTACAGCGTCCTCACTTCTGATAAACCGCACTACCTGATGCGATCTAATTTAGAACTGGACTTGAGACTACCCCAAGTGGAATTTCAAATAAGTGATTCAAAATGCCTACCTTGAAAACATGGCTTACTAATTACTAATTGTTCATCCAAATGTGAAAGGGCTGTAATTATTTTATTATTATTATTTTTTTTAACCCCAGTTTCGTACCAACAAGGGAGAAAGTTCTGGTTTATTCTTCAGTAACGTTTGACATTTTTCAAACAAAAGGTGCCCCTTGTTCTACTGACATCACGCCTTTCATTGATTACACTATGTAACACAATTTTTGTTCCTGGGCAGTAAGTGTTATTTCCTAATTGCTTATGCGTCAAAGGTATAGAAAATGGCTATTATTCCCCACAAACTTTGCTTTTGTGACCAGGACAGTGATATTTTGAAATGTACCTGTTTCCAATGAGAAAACGAATTTGTGTCTTTTCGTTCACATAAAGTCAGAAAAAAACAACATATGAATCCAAATTAACATGTATTTATACTAAAGTAATACAAAAATGACTACAAAAGATTTAGAAGTGAGTAGTTTTTCGAGATTTACGATTATAATGTAAATCACTTTCATGAATCAGCCCCCAAATGTAGTATCCCATCATGTTCTCGTTATACTGTCCTTGGTAGCGGCGTTCAAAGTCCAGTATATTCTGGTGGAAGCGCTCGCCTTGCTCCTCCGAGTACGCTCCCGTGTTCTCCTTAAATTTATCAAGATGAGCATCAACGATATGGACTTTGAGGGACATCCTACAGCCCATTGTGCCGTAGTTCTTCACCAGAGTCTCAACCAGCTCCACATAGTTTTCGGCCTTGTGATTGCCCAGGAAGCCCCGAACCACTGCGATAAAGCTGTTCCAAGTCACTTTCTCCTTACTAATGAGCTTCTTGGGGAATTCATTGCACTCCAGGATCTTCTTTATCTGTGGTCCGACGAAGACACCGGCTTTGACCTTTGCCTCAGACAGCTTAGGGAAGGAGTCTTGAAGGTACTTGAAGGCTGCCGGCTCCTTATCTAGAGCTCTGACAAATTGTTTCATAAGGCCCAATTTGATGTGCAGTGGTGGCATCAGCACCTTCCAGGGGTCCACCAGTGGCTTCCACTTGACGTTGTTCCTCCCCACAGAGAACTCGGTCCACTGTGGCCAGTCCTGCCTGTGGTAGTGCGCCTTGGTGTCCCTGCTGTCCCAAAGGCAAAGATAGCAGGGAAACTTGGTAAAACCGCCTTGGAGACCCATCAGGAATGCCACCATTGCAGCCTCTTGATGCCATCTCAGAAAAATGCAGATATGTATCCACTTAGGCAGCTGGAACTAAACTGAACTGGTGGGCTTAAGGCCCCTGTATTTATACTACTATTTATATTACTGGAAAGTTGTAGAAAGTTCTAGAAGTTACTCCAAGTTTACTCAGCTCTGAATCTATCTGGAATGTTCTGGAAAATAGGTAAATTTAAAAATATCACTGTCCTGGTCACAAAAGCACAGTTTGTGGGGAATAATAGCCATTTTCTATTCTTTTGAGACATAAGCAATTAGGAAATAACACTTACTACCCAGGAACCAAAAAATAAATCAAATAAATTGTTACACGGTGTTATGCAGTGTGAATCGTCAGGAACCTTTAACATGCATTAATATTCATGAAGATGTTTTGAAAATGCACATTGGAAACTGGGGCTTGGCTTTGTCAAACTTTCTCTACAGTATGCTGAGGTAACATGTCAACTCTCCCCTATGCCAACATGCCACCAGTAGTTTTCTGTTGTCAATTTAAAGTACAAACTATTCAGGTGAAAACTTGAAACTATATATATATATATATATATATATATATATATATATATATATATATATATATATATATACATACACACCACACACACACACAGCTCTGGAAAAAATTGAGACCACTGCAAAATTATCAGTTTCTCTGGTTTTACTATTTATAGGTATGTGTTTGGGTAAATTGAACATTTTTGTTGTATTCTATAAACTACTGACAACATTTCTCCCAAATTCCAAATAAAAATATTGTCATTTAGAGCATTTATTTGCAGAAAATGACAACTGGTGAAAATAACAAAAAAGATGCAGTGTTGTCAGACCTCGAATAATGCAAAGAAAATAAGTTCACATTTTTAAACAACACAATACTAATGTTTTAACTTAGGAAGAGTTCAGAAATCAATATTTGGTGGAATAACCCTATTTTTCAAGCACAGCTTTCATGCGTCTTGGCATGCTCTCCACCAGTCTTTCACGTTGATGTTGGGTGACTTTATGCCATTTCTGGCGCAAAAATTCAAGCAGCTCAGCTTTGTCAGGGTCTTGATCTGGTGGTCCTACATCCACACCTTGATTGACCTGGCTGTGTGGCATGGAGCATTGTCCTGCTGGAAAAACCAATCCTCAGAGTTGGGGAACATTGTCAGAGCAGAAGGAAGCAAGTTTTCTTCCAGGACAACCTTTTACTTGGCTTGATTCATGCCAAAGCTGCTCGATTCCAGCCTTGCTGAAGCAACCCCAGATCATCACCGATCCTCCACCACATTTCACAGTGGGTGCGAGACACTGTGGCTTGTAGGCCTCTCCAGATCTCCGTCTAACCATCAGACGACCAGGTGTTGGGCAAAGCTGAAAATTGGACTCATCTGGGGGTGCTTCAGCAAGGCTGGAATCGGGCAGATTTGTCTTTGTGAAGGACGCATGAATCAAGCCAAGTACAAGGTTGTCTAGGTGTGCAAAGTTGGTAGAGACCCATCCCAAGAATACCTACAGCTATAATTGCTGCCAAGTATTAACTCGGGGGAGCGGAGACTTATCCAATTATGATCTTTCAGTTTTTATATTTTTAATATATAATGTTTTTCTCAATAAAAACTTTTTTCCCCTTTACAGTATGGTGTATTGATAAGTGGGGGGAAAGAAATCATCATTTAAATGCATGAAACTCATGCACTGACACAGCAAAATATGAAAAAAGTTCAAGGGGGTGTAGGGGGTGTGTATGTGTGTGTATGTGTGTATATATATATATAAAAATATACAGTGGTGACCTAATAAATAAAGAAAGGAAATATTTGTAGAAATAAATCTGCATCTATCATAACATAAATAAAGGATACATCATAAACGTTCATAGAGTACTGAGGATTGATTAGCTGTCCTCATGAATATGAACGTGTGTGTGTGTGTATAAGAAATCAAATGACTGAAGTGGAGAAAAGTGAGAACATCTGCAAAATTGTGAATTAAAAAGTGCAGTTTTATCCAGCAAACACCAAAGTCCAATGGGAGTTAATAAAGAACTGCTCCAGAAATGTCCAGCAGATGGCAGCAGCATCATTGTCTGTAATAAAAAAAAAGTATCAGTGCCATCTTACTTACTTACTGTTTTTCTACTGTAATTTATGTTTTTTTTTACATTTTATTTAAGGTTCAGTCTCAGGTTCGTAATTCTAAAACAAGTTTTGACAAACTGAAGAATGATGTGTGCCAAAAAGTGGATCTCCTTGGAGCAAGTCGATGTAATCTTCTGTCCCATGTGCTAACAACCTATCAGGTACTATAGCTAAGAAAAAATGAATGCCTACATCGGGACAGCTATTGTTTTTCTTCTCCTATCATCTTTTGTCTCAAGATAACCATGAAAGTAATTTGACTACTGTAGCAGTGTCTTTAATATTTACTTTGTTCTTTGTTTATAGACCACACTTCTCCACTTCTGGGAAAAAACTTCTCACACAATGGCAGCCATCCATGAAAGTTTCAAGGGCTATCAACCATATGAATTTACAATGATAAAGGTAAAACGTTTACTGTCCTTACTAACAGGTTTGCGTGAAGCACTTTTTAGGGAGTAATGGGTCATAAATATAAGCAGAAGAATATATCATAAACCATTTTAATTGGCAGCCTAATATTTTTAATGTTTGGGGGTCGTGACTTTTTGACATTTTTATTGTCGTACCAGGACTGTAGGCTGACAATGAAAATATGTTTTGAAAACCTAGCAAAAAAAAAAAAAAAAAAAAAAAAAAAAAAAAACTAGAGATGTGAAGGTAAGTGTTTTTAAAATCTTGCCCAAGACTACAATCCCACAGTTTGCTGTCATGATTAACCATTTTTAAGGTATATGAGCAAAGTGAAATCAAAAGGATGAAAGAAAGGAAAGACATACAGTCGCTTCTAAAATACAAGTGTTTTAGCTTGTTTGATTGCGATGGCGTCTATATTAATGTTTATATTCTATATGTTTTTGGTTGGTACTCTATTGTGTAAACAAGTGCAAATGAGGTGTCGCTTTGTTTTGTGTTAAGAAATGAACATGTTTTGTTAATACCTAACAAAGAGAATTACTTGGAAAATCCAAGTATTTGTACACCCCTAACTAACTTTTACTTTTAAGTTTCAAAATACCCAGTGCACTTTGCCTTGTTCTCTTAATGTTTGGTAGATTTTTACAGTGTATACATTGTATATTAATGTGTGATCCCTTTATGTTTTTCTTTCCAAAAAACTTTGCAAATTTTGCTTTAGCACAACAACCTTGATTAAAAAACAAATCAAAAGGGGATTAGGCTTGCCCTGCACAAAAGCCAGACAACCACAACATGCTGTTTCACTCAATTGAATGGACCACTTGTCTTTACCTCACGGGCATTTATTGTGCCCACATTTGGCAGTACAGGCATGAGATGCAGCTATTATAAACTGCTGCTTTGCCCCACATGAGGAGGCTGACAGTATTCATTATTTGCAATGCAGAACTCCCATGCTGGGAAAATCTGCTTTCTTAATTATGCAGGGATATAAAACACATTGAGGCATATTGACGACGGTGGCAGCCCTTCACTTTTACTACATTTCATTCATGGTAACTCGTGCGGAATAGATGAACTGATTTACATACATTTTAAATCAATCGATGCTAACTTGTGCAATTAATTAAATATCTCTACTTTTTTTTAAAATAATGCAACAGTACCCTGGCAAACAATTTTCAGTTCTTATACAAAAGACAAGAACAAACTGCAGCTATGGCAAAATGTTTTGTATCACCCTATATAATTACCTAATTTTCCTTCATCATAGCTGTAATCCTAGATGTCTCCCATGATTGAAGCATATGGCCGAGTCATGTATTCCGACCGTTTTATAATCCTTTTCCGAACCACAGTTGAGTGTTGTAACGTCTGGTCACATCAGTGATACAGGCCACAAGTTTAGAGATCGTGTTTTCACCTTGGTGCACCGTCATATTCTATGATTCTCTCTGTCTACTTAGAATATTGATGTTGTCCAATTTTAAAAAATCAGTTTTTTGGCCACTGATTTAACCTCTCACCATACTTCATATTATATTTTACATTTTAAAACCTTACTCATTTCAGTCCAGAAACTTTTTTTTTTAATTTTTAAAGCTGTTTAATGTAGATGTAAATGGTGCAAAATCTTGGCCTAACAATCTTGCTTTTCAAAGTCTAACTGGCACGCCCCCAGCAATGAACTTTATGTGCTCTACTATGATAGCCTGGAAGATCATAGTTCCCTACCAAAAATACCAAGATATTTATTCAAATTAAAATGTATTAAGAACAAATGTACCTCATGTTTACAAACTGTTCGATCGCAGCTGTCATTCCACTTGCATTATGCCCCTGGGGATGTGCTGTTTTTGTTCACAAACACTCCCTTCTGGGTTTTTGTCCACTTCATCTGAAAGATTAATGGACGTATTTCTATTTTAGTTCTATGTAAACCATGCTAATGTTAGCACAGCATGCTTCGTGAATCATCAGGTGTTGTATGGCATGCTTGAAAGAGTTAGAACACCATGATACAAATGAATGATTCTCTAATTAAAAAAAAAAAAAAAAACATTTATAGTAACACATTTCCCACGAGAAGGTTGTTTGCAATTCTAGTAATTCTAGTCTTCATGCATTCTCCATTTCATATAACTTGATCAGCTAAGACTTTCCAAAGTAACTGTTTGAGGTTACAGCTTGCGATTCATTTTGATGCAAAGTAGATGTGAGTAAAGTGTATTGTTATTAGTTAAAGTTAAGCACATGGCTAATTGTACTTTGACGTTTTGGTAGCTTGGCTGTGGAAATTCTTTTCATTGTCAAATGTTGCGTTAGTTACAAAAAATCAAATAATTTTGGTTTGGTTAATAACTGTTTATGTACTCAATTTGTTGATCCATCCATTCACAGAAACTGGGATTTTACACTGAAAAGTGTCCTTAGTAATAAGGTACTGTAAAACACATATGTTCCCTACAGTATGTAGTCAGCTGGATTAAAAAATATCGTTAACAACCTGTGTTTAACTGGTCAAAATCCCTTAATGCCTGTATAGTTTTCTTCATGTGTAACCAGTTATTTGATGCTGAATATGTGCGACAGTTTCGTAACAACCACACTGTAATCCCCAAAAGATTTGACAGGTTTCGTTTCATTTCATTTCTGAAGGAAACATTTAATTATGTGGCGTGTTGTGAAAAAAGCTGTGCCAGCAATACCTTTCCTTACTGGCTTCATGAAAACGGTGAAAAACTGGGTGAAGGGGCTGGGCAGTCCTGTGTGGTTTTTTAACAGGTCTGTAAAGGAATGTTTCTGCTTAGTTTTGGTGAATATGTATTTAAGCTTAAAGAAGATAACTGGAGAAGCAGTACAAACAGTAAGAGTTTAAGCTAGTTAAGTTTAAGCTAGTTGGAGTTTAAGCTAGTTAAATGTAATCACAAATTATTAAGAAATAGTCTACTACAGTGGTAATGTTTTGTTTACACTGTGCTATGCTGTATAAACAGTCACTCACTTGATGTTCCAAAGAGGGGTGTGGGGTGGGTGATCACTCACTACCAAAGTACCTGCAGGTTCGCCTTGTTTTATAGAGCAAAAAAGATGAAGGAAGTGATGAGCACATGAACACATGTCACTGAGAAACAAAACATGTGCAAGAATACAAGCTCTCTGTGGCGCCAAGGTAGATACCAAGCTTCTACAGTATGCCCCATACGCATTGAGCCCTTTTGATTTTGTGTAACAGTAAATGTAGCCCATTGCTGCTTCTGAAGTGACGCTGTTACTGTTCGATAAAGATGTGCTTAAGCCATCTTCTGTGTAATCTGTGCTTTTCACTAGATGGCATTATTATTATTATTATTGTTGTTATTATTATTATTATTTGTTATTATTGTTGTTGTTGTTTATTTTTTATATATGTAAACTGTTTTGTTTTAATGTTCATATGTTTGGATTTCGATGTTGTTTGTGCACCATTGTCTTAATTACAAAAACATTTTCAGTTAGTGGGTTAAAGGGTTGTCCTACCAGAACAACCACCACAGGACGTGAGTAAGTGTGTTGCTCTCATTTTATTTACAGTAGTGTGCAAAAGTTGTGGTATATAAATTAAATACATTTTTGAAAATTAAAGTAAAACCAAATAGCAATGTCTGCTATGGACTACAGCAGACATTTTAGGTGCACGCCAGTAATTCTTGTGATAAATTGAAGGCTTGAAGGAAACAGTTAGCAAATGGCCTAAAAAAAAAGTATGCGACACTGAATGAAAGCTATGTAGGGATAGCGCTGTGTTAACAAAGGCTGGGTGGAAGGGTGGTGGCTACCAAAAAAAACAACCTTATGAAAAGCAAACCAAGCAAAGGATATTGGCAGATTCAGCCACCACTCACTCTTTCAGTCTTTAGGCATTGTGTGTAACACTTTTCTAACAAGGTTTTTCTAACACTTTTCTAACTAGCCGTAACATTTCTCTGCTTGATTTAGCTGCTTATAGTTATACATTAGACTGCTGAAAGAGTGTTTTGAAGTTATGGATGTACTGTATATATTCTGAGAACCATCTGTGCAACTGTGATGAAACATGGTAAAAACCTGACTTGTTCAGCATCCGAATGTGGTGTGGTATGGTTTGCCATTGTGTAGATTGTGGATCTACAGTAGAGCTGGTGATCTATTTTTATTTGTGATATCGACAGCTCTAAGTTTAATATTTACAGTCATGGTGATGGCTGTGTGTCACTGACGTACTCGTTAGAAACGCAAGGTCGAAAGTAACAGCATGAACTGATGGTTTTAAACATATACCATCAAGAGACATGAGGAGGAACTCGGCAGTGCAGGTCTATAAATAGTCAGTTTCCTGTCTTTGTGGGTTTCTGTTTTTATTTTTGTTGCAAGACTTTCCAAAGTGTGGTGTCGATTTGTATATATATATACTTTTATTGTAATCATTTTATTGTTGTCATTGTACAACTGCATCATCTTTTCTTTTTTGTGAAATATGTGTAAATGATTAGGATTTGATCATTCTCAACTGATATTTAAATCGCACTGAATGCAAACAGTCTCACTTTTAGGTGTCCTGCATACAGTTAACTGAAATAAAACACTTTGATCACCTCTTTCTGACTCGTGATACTCTGGAAAGAATGAAGATTATATTAAATATTATTGTTCCTCTTTTACTCATTTTTATTGCCTTCCATGCAAATTTACAGTTTTTTGGTTTGTTGTTTTGCTTTTAGAGTTTGCAAGATCCTATGAATAAACTTCTTGATCAAGGAGAAAAGAAAAAAGGTAAAAAGAAAATTAAGGGAAATACCTCCAAGAAAACACCCGACATGGATGATCAGTAAGTCCATCTGGTATTTATTAATATGTATACCGACTATGTGTTGTAAATATTTAAGAAATAGACCTACCAGTTAGATGCACTGCTCCTATCTGGTGGGTAATGCCAACACAACATATAATCAAATTGAAGGATGTCAACGGTCTTGTTTCCCCTTGAAAACTTTATTTTACAATAGGACCCCTTCTCAAGACAAATAGTATACACACTTAACAGTAAATGCAAATAGGCATCAGTGACAAGCACATCATTCTTTTGGGTTCTTCACCTGCCAGGTTTCATTGCTCAGTGGTATTTTTTTTTTTCCATAACAGCAGAGTGCTGGGATGTAAATAAGATTTTGTATGATGAACTCTACACACAATGAACTCCCGGTTGCTTGGGTTTGTTTGTTAGTGATCGTGAAAAAAAAGACCCAAGGGACTGGTCTTAATAAGTCCTTGTCCCATTTGAAGGAGACAAGACAGACTATCAATCCTGTTCGGCAGCTGGGAGGCGCATACCCCGGTAGGGGTTTTCACAGCTGGCAGATGTCTTTGCAGGCTTAGCCAATTTAATCACCTTTTGGAAGACAGGCCCTTTTTAAGCATGGCCAAGGATAATATAAATATGTTATCAGGCCATATAAATCTTCCCGTGGCCATTATAGGAAGTAGAAAGCCTCTGCTTCTCCAGATATTTCCTGCACATCTCTACTGTGGGACACTCTTACTTCTCACCAACTACCCCACACAGCTCCTAGTTCAGGCTCTGGTACTGTCCCACTGTGACTACTGCAACTCCTCCTGGCCGACCACCGTGCCTCTGCCATCTGTCTGCTTTAGCTCATCCAAAACTCTGCTGCTCGCCTTGTCTTTTCCCTTCCTTGTTTCTCCCATGCTACACCGCTGCTCCACTCTCTGCACTGGCTCCCTATCACTGCTTGCATCCAATTAAAAACTCGCCTATCGCTGTTGTGACCTTTCTGCTCCCTCCTATCTCCAGACTATCGTTTCTCCCTACACCCCCTCTCGCTCCCTCTGCTGCACCACCAGCAGATTAGCTGTACCTCCCCCCCCAGCTCCCCCGCTTACAGAGCCCGCTTCTCCACCCTTGCCCCTCTGTAGTGGAGCAACCTACCCACGGATATCAAGATTGCTCAGTCCCTAACCACCTTTCAGTGCCTCCTCAAGACACACCTGTTCAGACAGCATCTGTAAACCTCACAACTCTTGACTATACTGGACCCAATACAGTACGTGTTGAGAACACCCAGTTGTGATGTTATGTCACTGAAGGTATAGTCCATCAACCTTGGTCATGACGTGACTTGAACGATTATGGAACGGTGTGATAATGACTGAACTCTTTAATTATTTAGAGGAAATGAGAAATATCCATAGACACAAGTTGCAAAAAACATTTACGAGAATGAAACTTTAGTAAGACCAGGTAAATAGCATGAATGATGCACGAGTGCTCATACTAGACTGAACACATTCGTTTAGCAAATCTTTTTTATACAATTAACTGCTCTCAGTCGAACCTGTGCGTGCATATATATATATATATATATATGACAATTTTCATAGTGAAAGTGGATCAGTGCTTTTGAATAACCCACTATCTGTACAGTGAATCTGTAAATCAGGACCCAACAGATATCTAGAGCCTATTATTGAGAATTATTTGACTCAAGGCTAGCCACATCACTATATAACATTAAATTTGTACTTTCATGTATTTTAAATCCTTCTGTTTAAATCCACATTGTTTTTTTCTATTTTAGGCTGATTTCATTAGATGATGGTAACCACAATGAGCCTGTCAGCCCAGGTAAAACAAACATGTTCTATATTATTTAGTTTCTGATCTGATTTTATATTGATGTGTACAGTGCCTATAGAAAATCTACACCCCCTTGAACTTTTTTCACATTTTGTTGTGCCAGTGCCTCAGAGTTTCATGCATTTAAATGAGGATTTTTCCACTTATCTACACACCATACAAAATACAAAACTGAAAGATCATAATTGGATAAGTCTCCATCCCCCTGAGTCAATACTTAGTGGAAGCACCTTTGGCAGCAGTTACAGCTGTGAGTCTGTTGGGATAGGTGTCTACCAACTTTGCACACCTAGATTTGGCAGTATGTGACCATTCTTCTTTACAAAACTGTTCAAGCTCTGTCAAGTTCCTTGGGGAGCGTTGATGGACAACAAGGTCGGAGCTATGACTGGGCCACTCAAGGACATTTACCTTTTTTGTTCCTTAGCCACTCCAGTGTAGCTTTGGCTCGTTGTCATGCTGAAAAGTGAACTTCCGTCCCAGCTTCAGCTTTCTTGTAGAGGCAGCAGGTTTTCCTCAAGGACTTCTCTGTACTTTGCTCTCTCTGTTTATATAAACCTAGTTCATGCCCTTATTCTCAGTCTTGATTTTTCATTTCCTCCATCATCCCTTCCTCCTCTACTATGTTGCACCACCTCTGCAATGGTCTTCCTCTGGGGGAAGTGAAGCTCACGTCCCAATCTTAGAGGCCTGGCTTTGAGGAAGGTTCTCTGCGAGCCAGAGGAGACCCCCAGCCAAAATTACCCCAACTATTTTTTCGTTTTCTTCTTCCCTTGCAAACTCAACCATGCAGACTTGACTGCTGGTTTGGGACCAACAGCCTGTAAATCCAGAACTGCCGTTTCTCGTAAACAAACACAACAGGAAGCATGTCCCAGGTGGAGCATCTTAACTCTCTCCTGCAGACACACACACACATGGGCCCGAAAAGCCAGTGACAGGATGCTGCCTCTGTTACAGGGTGGCATTTGTTTCTGTCGATGAATAGTGCTAAAGTATGTCTCCTTTCTATATATTAAGCTGCAGCCCTAAATACACATGGGAAAGATATTCTGTCTGGTTTTGAAGATGTGGATTTAAGTGGCAAGGCAAATACAGGTACATATTTTACATGCTTTCTATCTTGATGTGTGTGTGTGTGTGTATATGTCCCATTATGTATTATCATGTCATATCCTCTCTGAACTTCATATAGTATGGAATGTTTCAGAACCTTGAAGTAGCTCCCCCACTCCTTGCCCTGAAGCCTGTCTACAAACTGACACATAGTGACAAAGCTACCAGTCCACTTTTGACCTACAGCGGCTACACGTAGACCACTAGGGGAATCAAACACAGCTGATGGAGGCTGCAAAGGGGTTAATCCATACGAACCAATTAACACCAGTGTTACAATATATGTGTGTGTGTTTTTTTTTATTATTATTTCTATACAGCTTTTATTTTTTACTAGACCCTATTTCCCATTTTATTTCAGCCTCCCAGGACCTGCTCATCGACTCCCAAGAGCACGATGGCAGCGACAAGGATGAAATTACTTTTATGAATGAGATTCTCAACACCTCGCCCCTAGAGGATGAGGATTTCAGCAAGCAGTGGCAAGCGGTATTTGGAGAAGATATTTCTCTGAGCAGTGCCAACACATCCGCAGCAGGAGAGGCACTCCAAGATGACCCTTCTTCTTCTTCTTCAGGCTTCCTTCCTTCTCAACTGCTTGACCAAAACATGAATAATTTGCAGTCTTCATTTGCTGGTAAGTGGTAGTGCCGTCAACACAAACTATGAACTGTTTTGGTCACACTAAGTGTCTCTTTCATAGGAATATGTGTGCAGTGTATCAGCAACTGATTGCTTTACCAGAGTTTAGTAGCATATTTTTTAATTAATTGGTGATTCTTTTTATGTGTAAATAAATCTGCCACCATAAATAAATAACCCTTACAGCCCTTTTATAGCAAAGAACATTTGAGGTATTGATTTCAAGGCAAGGTTTTACACACGGCAGGCTAAATGTTTTGATAACCTTGACATTGTTCTCAGATTCAATATGGCGGACGTTGAGGTCCTGTGACTTTTTAGGTTAATGTATGATGGAGACGGTACACTTCAAGATCTTAGTATGAAATACTGTCTCACTGTTCTATGAGTAAAGTTCACTTGATCTGAGACTTTTGTAATGAAATACTGATTGGTGTAAATGTGCCTGCAGAAAGATAAATTGCAGATACTCAAGCCTAAAAATGAATAAATAGCCACCTTATGCTGAAACAAAAGTCCATTGGTATATTTTTATTATTGTAATGTATATAATTTCATACTGAAGTGTAACACAAGAAGTAGGCTTGCGTTTGGACACCACTGCATTTCTCGTTCCAGACTGGGCATCAAGCAGCACACAGCCAGCAACACCAGAGTCAGTGGAGCAGTCCGACAGATCTAATCAGAATATTATTACCAAGACCTCGGTGAAAGGTAAGAATCCCAGCTGCTTTCTGCATGAAATATCCTTGAGCTGATTAGGTGATGATTATTATGGCTTCCTATAGGTGGAAATCGTTTCACAGTTGCTTAGCTGTGCAATCCTTTTAAAATCAGTGTGACAGATAAAACTAACACCGTAGCATATTTGTTTCTAATGGTGATGGTTCTTAAATTCTATCAGCGGCAAACTGTTACTCACAATTATTCTACTCTATACTTTACATTTCCACATTTTACAGACGAATAGTTGACACAGACAGACATGTGTTTTAAATATTCCTAGTCACACATATATAATTATATATATAAATATATATATATAATATATATATATATGCTTATATATCGTATATATATATACAAATTACCAAATTACATTTATTGGAAACATACGTTCAAAGTGTGGCTGTTGATCATATTATTTATTTACTGTACATTTCTGCTCCCTTTTCAAAACAATATACACAGCATGCTGAGGCCCCATTTTCACTAGGCATTTAAACTAGTCCAAATGTACAGAACTTTCTTTTGTTACTACATAAATGTGATCCATTAAACTATAAATTAATACATCGATAAAGGGATCCAGTATGTAGCCAACTTATTTCTTACTCGGCACTGATGAACTATGTTAGATCTACAGGAAATTAAGATTAATCGATTAAATTAAAAAAATACAGTGCTGCTTTATGCTGATGAAAATTTACTAAAGCAAAAGGTTTGGAAATCTGACTTGATTTCAAAAGGCAAACATGTGATACACAATACAGTATATGCACAAAACCCTTTAAATGGTTAATTGGAATATGTTACTGGAAGATTGTGTTTATTAAAAATTGATTGGAAAAGCTCATTAATTTCCCCTTTTTATTTATAGAAACTCCAAAACCAGCTGCAGACCTGTCTGCTTGGTTCAGCTTATTTGCCGATTTGGATCCATTATCGAACCCCGACGCTGTTGGAAAAACGGACAAAGAGCATGAGCTGCTCAATGCATGAGTGTCATGTGGTTTCTGCTCTGCAGTTTATAATGCAGACGAACAGTTGCAATCAGCTCATAAGTACACTATACTAAAATCCTAAATTGTATGCCATGCCATTAAAATTACTGGGTGTAATATTGTCAAACTGTTTATAGCCTTTAGTCCAATATTTTAAATTAATTGTAAATATTACTGCAAAAGATGACAAATGATTTGAATATACATTGCCAAATAAGAAATGCATTTACTTGTTTTTTTGCCTTTCCAACAGTTTTTGTTGTTACCAATTGCATCACTTGCCATTAAACATAAATGTGCCATCAATATTATTAGTACGTTTTTGAGTTTTTTCTAGTTTTTATTAAACCAAAAGTTTTAAACAGAAAATCATTTTAAAAACTAAGAGGATGAACAGTGCTACTAAATCTGTGTATGATTTAAATAGAATTAAATACTGAAAGTGTAAACTATTCATAACTATTTTGTTATTAACAATCCAGTATCAAATCAATCTTCAAATAGTTGCATTTACAAAGAGGAATACTGATATCTGCAATGCAGTTCAAGTATATATGTTACATACACTGACATGTTGCCTACCTCAGATAATCAAAGATTTGTATTTTTATTTTTTTAATTTAAGGATACAATCATAAAAATACAGATTGTAAGGCATTTGTCATAAATACGTTTATATTAACTGTTTTATACACAATAACAACCAGATTTTAAACCTTTTGATTTTACAAGCTTCAAAGCAGGAACACTGAAAACTTTTTTTTTTTTTTTAATATAATAATGTGCCAATAATATAGTAGATCCTGAAACTGCTAGTATAGTTCCCCTGTGCCTGAAAATTAAAATACAAACTTGTACTGTACCGTTTTTTTACTTCCTTAAAAGGAAGACAGACCTGGTTTTGGTGTGCATCCTAGTACTGTCCATAATCATTACCCATATTAATTCTAGATTCATAGTATTCATTATAGTATGTATCCTCCGATTGTGTCATACTTGTTTAACCCAAAATACAACTTGATAATCTTACCCAAAGGTTTGAAGACATACTGTATTTATGGCTGTTAATGTTGGTTTTATTGATACAGTATAACAGCCTTCGTCTGGACTGAATTCTGTTCTCTCTGATTTATGTACTGTATCTCTACAGCATGTTTAACCACAAGTTTTGTGAAGTTCTGTTGATGTAATCAAACTGAAAGGCAAATGTATGTTATGTTAATGCCGAGACCATTTTTAATTTGTAATGTACTTATGATTCATTGTAATTATTAGGGGATGTAAAACTGTACTCGGATTAAATAAATTAAATATACCTGTGTCTATTTTTTATTTTTTTTTAAATGGGATTGAGTCATACAACTGATATTTTTTTTTCCCTTGGTAAATAATACCAGGAGACAAATAATAATTTATTCAAACATTACCTGTAGTAGTTTTCTTAAAGGCATCAGGCGTGCTATTAACAGGTCTCTCCTCTCTTCTAATCTAATGTACACATTCTTGATATCAATGTAAATGTATAGTAAACTGCATTGTTTTTTAAACTAAACGTAACAACTCCATTGAATAACCATATGTAAGAAGTACAGAGAAGGTTGACAATAATGAAAGCCAGGACACAGAACACTAGCATGCCTAAATCCAAGAGAAATAAAACAATCACACCTGGAGGCAAATCAGAGCTAATGGCTTTCAGCTATCAGAATCTTGATCTTTTCAAGACAAACTTACAATATGTATGGTTTGGTTTTGCTAATAACTTTATTTAAATAAGACACAAGAGCTATATCTTGAAAAATACAAGACAAAAGCCACACACTGCATTATTTAAAGCAACATTGTGTGGCAACTCATAAATACTGTTTAGCACAGTGGCTTGATATTACAGTGAAACTATATACAGACTTCAAACAAGCTTTTAAGCAGTGTATCTCAACAAACAAATCTACTTCTGGATGTAGGAGACACGTGGAATGTTTTAGTTCCTCTACACGGGACACTATTAGTCTTTTTTTTTTTTTTTTTTTTTTTTTTTTAAAAGAGTTTGGTTATTAACTTTAGAAACATATGAGCAGATTTGCAACAATGATATATACAATTCAAATTTAGTTCCTCTGCTATTCTGTAAATGTGATATAGTAATGGTAGTATTTAGAGTAACATTTTAAGTTATTACTTGCCAATTTACATTGCTTTTATTGCACACAATCATAGCTTAATAGATATTTATATTTACTGTGTTTTTAACTCCAGGGTAATAATAGTATTTGTGAACTTTTAAAATATGTCTGATGTAATTTCATTCATGTTACTTATTACAAGAATAAGTTAAAAACCTGCTTGAGTGTCTTCAGACAGTAGATTTTAAACATTTCAAGAAATACAAAAAAAAAAGCTACATTTTTGTTGTGCATGACATGGTAGCAAATAAAGCATCTAACCCATCATAACATTTTGCTTTAAACCTGTTCTGGACTGCTTTGGTGCTGTCTCGTTTAGTGTAAATTAGAAATAGCATGTACTAAGGCAAAAGGCCAACGTATATACACATTCTCTAATTCTCTACGGACTGACTCAATTGCTGATATGAATTTGGAGGTCAAAGTGAGAAACTAAATATGAATCCAGTAAAAGAAAAGCAGCACTTCACATAATAGGCTAATTAGGCTGACAAACAGGACAGATCGTATACTATAACCTGATATGTTCCTTTGTTATGTGTACTTGGGGTATTTGTTTATCGTGGAATGTTTATCATGTTCAGCCTAGTACTGAACACTTATTTTCAAGAGCTTAACAGTCGTAGAATGAGAAACACCTGAATCTTTTGAAATGCCACACTTTTTTTTTTTTTTTTTTTTTAAATCACAAGTGTGATGTCAGACATCACATTTCTGCTGGTTATGTCCAGGAAGCCTTCCCCGGATCAGAATGCACTTTTTTCAAGAGCATGGAATGTAATATGGAAAGATGTACAAAAAAGGAAAGGCAAGAGAGTGATGCTTATTGTTAACTTCCACGGATTCAGTATATATATATATATATATATATATATATATATATATATATATATATATATATATACGTGGATACATTCCAAATTACCTGAGTTTAGACTTCAAAAAAAGGACCTGAAGCTAGGCCAATATACAGGCACTGTGCAACTGTTGTGGTCATTTTTTTTTTTTTTGCATTGTATGTATTAAAGAAGTTTAGCAACATAACCTGGATTGACTATAAACATAATCCTGAAAAAATACAGCATTATCCATAACATACGTGACACAGCAATACAGTTTCAGTTGACAGTTTTTTTTTTTTTTTTTTTTTTTGTTTGTTTTTTTTAATGTACTGATATATAGCTTATTTATACTGTAGATATTTAACAGAACACAGGACACAACACCACTATGATTAAATAAACTATGAAATGCATAGTACCCCACTAAAAACACTTAACCTTTTTTATGTTCCAAGCATTTCTGCGTTACTTAAAATGAGATTCGTTCTATCCCTGCCAAGTGTCTAAAGATACGCTATTTAGAACACTACACGTTTTTGTTCTGGACGTTGTTGCTACTCCATGCAGAAGTTTTATTATAGCAAGATTAGGCCCCTTCACTAGGCAAAGGCCTGCTCTACCAGAGACTAAATGACCACCTAGTTCTGAGCCGAGGAGAGTTCCTCTGGTGGTGCTTCCTGGTATGGTGGCTGTGCTGGGGCCTCAGCAGAGTCTGCTGTGATGGTGTCAGTGGAGACCTGAGAGGAGAGCTGCTCAGCAGTGACAAGGCTGCTTGAGGCTGTGCTTTGACCAACATTTAGAACAGGAACCGGGCCAGGAGAGCTCATGAGCATCAGGTCAGAAGATGCCAGGACGAGGGATCCAGGTAGTTTCACAGGACAGAAAGCAGAGCCGGTCGGGATGAAATTTACCTTGTTTTTGTCAGGACAAGAAAACAGAGGGACTGAGTTTGATTGACGAGACCTATGAAAGAAAAAAAAAAACAACAGCCATTTTCATTTAATAGATACGTTTCAAATTTTGTTTTCCTAACCAATTAAAAATGTACTTGTTTAAATAGTTGACTTAATGGCTCATAAGAAGACGAGAACATTTCCAAGACAATTAAATTATAGAAATGGAGGAGGCACATAACAACAGCCAACAGAATGCTATGGGTTTAATATTTCTGTGACCCTAGAATTAGATTATAATTTAATTATAATCAAGAAGTGTGATTCACAAAGGGTTCTTGACAATTGCAAGCTATACACCATCAGATTGTGCTGTAGGTTCTTAGTTTCTTGCTGTGGTTTTTGTTTACGTTCAATTGGAATTTGTGTAAATAACTGTTATGCTTTTTTTTGTGGTCATTTTGTATCATGCTGGTCGTTTGCTGGAGAAGCCTAAGCAATGGGATAATTAACTACAGCAGCCTGTCTTACACCTTTACACCTACAGCACAGAGCAACTGGACAGATAGTTGTTAGACAATTGCAGGGTTAGAAGCAAAGGAGACAATGAACACAATAGAAGTGACACGCTAAGTGGCCTTGAGTATGTGCCATTGGAAAATGTAATGCCAAACCAAACCTAACACAGATTCCACCACTGTAGATGTGATTATACCTCCTTGTCTTGTTAAATGATAAAGACAATGCTAAAGACATTTCAGGCATCTCCAATTACAACATTATTTGAGAAACAGCTGTATTAAGTTAGTGTTTATATATGTAAGCATCTATTGTAATTCTTGGTAACCACTATTCTCGGTGAGATGATTTCTTTCAAATGGTATTTGAAAATTGGAATTGAGCGAACATTTCTGGAAGTACAGATTTGATTTTCCAAGTTGTAAGTAGTGATTACAGATCACATTGAGTACTCCAAGATCACATTTTTCCCTGAGCGGCCCAACAGCTAATCATATTCATAGCAAAATATATAATTTACCAGTGGATATCTATAAATATATGAACCGTAGGTCCAGCACTGCTACACCAGTAGACACACACACACACTGCAAAACTAATTTACTGAAATGTATGCATGTACATACTGTATTTCTTATGACTAACGGTTCTAGTTAAAAACAGCTGAACTGTATCTTTGTATATTGAGTATCACCAGTTTGTGTGAACATCTTATCAGATGGGATATATTTCTTATAATTGCTATGTCTTTCTCAACAAAGCAGTATTGTCTACTGCTTGCAGAAATCAGCCAACATAAAAAGTATTACTTACGAAATTTCCTCAAAGACCTTGACTCTCTCACATCCCTCTGGGGGCTCTCGTTTGAACATGTAACTGTTGTTGGGTTTGGGAGAGGAGGCAAACTTAGGCAAAGGTGAACTACTTCCACTGTCTGAAAATGTAAAAGGAGGGATTTGTCAATGTCTTTGTGGTACACTTCAAGAACAGGACAGTCTTACGACCATCAACTGCCTTATCTGAATTACATTCCAATTTCAAATGACGTTCTGACATTATTGTACAGTAATCCCCCTCTATCTAATCAGCTTAATATGAAGGTCAGCTGATCATTAAGTCAGCTGCTTCTAATTTGGAGTCGATCGCCTTCTAGAACTACTTGGTCCCTTTAGTTGTTGAAACGGGTTAAATTGGGAGTAATCCATTCAGGACCCACCTTTGTTTATTCTCAGGGAAAACTGAGGCCTATGTGGTTTGCAACGTCTTACCATCCTTACTGTGGAAAAATCAGTAAGGGTTGACTGTATAAAACGCATCAGTTTAACAGTTACACTATAGCCAAATCAATGTATGAACTACAACACAAAACACACAACATTAGCCAAGTCTGAGACAAACAGACTTGGAAAACAAGTGGTGGGTTTAACCTCATGGTGAAGACCTGTACGGATAATTTTTTTTCAGAAACTCCTGCTAATTGAATGTTACACCTTTATAGACTACAGCGTGTAAGCGATTTGTTGCAGATGAGAAAGCAAACTCTTCCTTCCATTCTGGCTTTAAGCCTCATATTTTCGTTTATTACTCGTAGAGGGTTTGCTCAATGTCATTGTCTCCATGAAACAAATGAGCACTTAATTCAAAATTGTGAAATTTACTTTCAACTGCATATCTGGCTTTCATGCAAGGTGATCGAAATACGCATGCGCCAACGAGCAGCGTCAAAGTTCATCAAGTGGCGAACAGATCACAGCACCTTCAAGCCTGCTGCAATCTTGGACGCAGCGACCTTGAAGGTTACTGGTTACATTTCTGTTTCACAGAACCAAGGTTAAAACATGCTGCTTTTATGCAGCTGTACCGTGACTCGATTGCTAATCAATCATTCAATTGGAGTCGCGGTACAAGTGCACGTGAATTAATAAAATGCAATTCCCCATGCTCACATATTATTACTTTTTACTTGCACGTGAAGTGCTCGTGCCTAATTACAAATATACATTTTAAACACTTGTGTTACACAGACTCGTTTATATCCCGTGTACACCAACATTAACATACAACATATAACACAAATTACACACAGGGGCGGGCACTTTGCCACAATGACATAGAAATATATTAACTACCAAACTAAGATCAGAGGCCCTAAATCATCACTCCACATCCACCAGCCCTTTGCACGTACTTCTAAAGGAGCAGGGTACTGCATCATTAGCACAAAATCCAACCAATTATACACTGGGGAAACTAAAAGACATTTAGCAGATCATTTTGTGGAACATTTATGAAGCATTCCAATCAACACCTTGACATTTCCAGTAGCCTGACACTTCAACAGCAATAATCACACTGCTGAAGACATCACCATCTGATGAACCAGTCAGTCTTTTGGTACAAATTGTACTCGGAAGCAAAGACAACCTGAACATTCTATTCTTATCTCAGAATTTTTGAAAATCAAGAAGTTTACTGCATTGTGTTCACTTTTCTTTCTACACAGCTGAAGAAGGGTTAAAATCCTTGTACCCAAGTGCCCCTCGTAAAGAAACTTTAGAAGCTTGTCAGAAAGCATTAGATAATAGACTAGATAAATCAATACCAACAACAGAAGTGCTGAACACAATCAACGTAGTTTTAGAAAACAGTTATTTTACATTTTTTGATAAGAATTACAAACAAAATGATGGTACAGCAATAGGATCTAAACTAGGAATGCATTTTGCCAGTACATACATGGGGAAATGGGAAGAACAACTACTTAAAAAATCGGAAAGAGAACCTTTAGAATACATTTGGTTTGTAGATTATATTTTTGGAGTTTGGACACATGGAGAAGAATATATTTTCCAGTTTCATAAAATGGCAAATGAAATACACAGTAATATTAAGGTGGACCTTCGATGGACAAGAAAACAGATAGAATTTTTAGATACCATAGTAAATAGGTTCAATTGAGACTTCTGTAAACCTACTGACATGCACCAGTATTTACGTGAAACAAAGAAATGTATTAAGAGTCCCATTAGTAATGACTTACCCTAAACTTTTGCCTAATATTTCTAAGATAGTTTGGAAACACTTGCGGATTCTACATAATAAAACACAAACATTGAAAAAAGTTTTTCTTAAGGCCCCAGTTGTAGCGTTCAAAAGAGAAGCTAATTTAGGTCATATTTTAGTTCATAGTAAACATCAAATAATAATTGACAGAATAGGTTCTACAAATACTTGTACTAGTACATGTAAAGTGTGTAAATACATGGACAAAAGTACAAATATAATTAAACACAAGAACAACACATATCCACTAAAAACTAATACCTACTGTAAAAATAGCTGTTCTAAATGTTGTTTATGGAATAGCCTGTGAAAAATGTGATGATATAAAATATGTTGGAGAGACTGGAACAACTTTATATAAAAAGAATTCGAACCACCTTTCATTAATTAGAAAAAAAAATTAACAAACCAATAGTACAGCACTTCACCAGTCAAGGACATGTCATACATTATGTAAAGTTTATAGTATTAGAACAGCTAAAATTAGATAATGCGACATATAGAAGAATAAAAGAAAGTAAATGGATAAATAGACTGAACACGATTATGCCAGCATGACTCAAGAGAAAAAAATGAACTAATTAAATCCAGTAAATATACACATATTTTAAAACAAATAAACAAAGCTGTGAATGCTGATGTGCTAGGGAGGCCAAATCAAGGCTGATCCTCATAGCCAGCGTTGCATGATAATATAAACATAAGTTTATACAAATTAATGTTAATTAGAATTAATGCAGATTTAAAGATAGAAGAAAAAATGATGTCACAATATATAGAACCAGAAGTCAAAAAGGATCCGCACACTGTGATCAGGAGAGTGTTGACAAGGAAACCACTACATAATCAAAGTAAGCGAAAAAAAACATTTATTAGACCAAAGAACAAGCAAATAAAGAGCTCAGTGCCAGTGCAAACGTTTCGGTTGTTTGACCATCTTCAGTGCTGTGCTAAACAGGTTACAAACGCCTGGGTATTTAAAGAGTCAGGTGTTCAATTAAAAACAGATGAACAGGTATACAGACCAATTAATACATTGGAACATATAGACATCAAAGAACATATAATATATACTCTATTAAATAATTACATTGACAGGAAAATATCATATGTAATAATAATAATGATAGGGATCATAAAAATGTAGCATATTGATAAACTAATGAGTTTAAACAAACAGTTATCCAGATTATAGCAATTCATATAAATTTGGAATAAAATTGAATTCATACAAATTTGGAATAAAAGATAAACCTAATTCTTCCATTAATTCTTTCACGTTGTACTGTTTTGAGAATTTTAAATCCGAAGTGGAGTGATTTTTCTCCGCAAAATCTCTAGCCAAAGGCGAATGTATGTCTTTTCTACGGGTGGCACTTTTGTGTTCATTAATGCGAACTCGTAGCTGTCTTTTGGTTTTTCCGACATATCGTAAATTCCAAGGGCAAGAGATTAAATAAACAACAAAATCAGATGCAAGTCTTGGGAAATCGTATATTTTTTGTTAGTAACATGACTTGTGAAGGTTTTGGTTTTAATAGCGTTCTCACAAGGAAAGAATCCATTAATTACTGTACCCCAGTTGAATTTTTTTGCTGTATCTTTAAATGAATCAGTATGAACTAAAATATCCCGCATATTTCTACCTGTATAATGTGTAAAAAGGGGTATACTGTGAAATATTTTACTGCCAATAGTATCAGTTGATAGAATGTGCCAATGTTTTCTAATCTCATAACTGTGTGTTGAAAAAGTTGTGCAACAAATGGAAGAGAATTCTTTATTCTTCTTCACGTAAGGATTTGTATCAACGTTGTGAACTTTAAAGACAGCATTATATAGCCAATCTCCTAGACGCTCTTCTCAAGGGTCTTAATCAAACAGATAGCAGAGGACAACGAGAGACACTCTTCTCAAGGGTCTTAATCAAACAGATAGCAGAGGACAACGAGAGACGCTCTTCTCAAGGGTCTTAATCAAACAGATAGAAGAGGACAACGAGAGACACTCTTCTCAAGGGTCTTAATCAAACAGATAGCAGAGGACAACAAGAGACGCTCTTCTCATGGGTCTTAAACATAGCAGAGGACAACAAGAGACGCTCTTCTCAAGGGTCTTAATCAAACAGATAGCACAGGACAACAAGAGACACTCTTCTCAAGGGTCTTAATCAAACAGATAGCACAGGACAACGAGAGACGCTCTTCTCAAGAATCTTAATCAAACAGATAGCACAGGACAATGAGAGACACTCTTCTCATGGGTCTTAATTAAACAGATAGCAGAGGACAACGAGAGATGCTCTTCTCAAGGATCATAATCAAACAGATAGCAGAGGACAATCAGCAAAGCTCTTCTCAAGGGTCTTAATCAAACAGATAGCAGAGGACAACGAGAGACACTCTTCTCATGGGTCTTAAACATAGCAGAGGACAACGAGAGACGCTCTTCTCAAGAATCTTAATCAAACAGATAGCACAGGACAATGAGAGACACTCTTCTCATGGGTCTTAATTAAATAGATAGCAGAGGACAACGAGAGATGCTCTTCTCAAGGATCATAATCAAACAGATAGAAGAGGACAATCAGCAAAGCTCTTCTCAAGGGTCTTAATCAAACAGATAGCAGAGGACAATGAGAGACGCTCTTCTCAAAACAGATTACAAATATAGGCTTCTCAAGGGGCTTAATCAAACAGATAGCAGAGGACAACGACAGACGCTCTTCTCAGCGGTCTTAATCAAACATAGCAGAGGACAACGAGAGACGCTCTTCTCAAGGGCCTTACCCAAAATGCGACACAGAACAGATAAGTCTTACAACCTTTTTTAAACCGATCAACTGACTGGCAGTCAATTGACGTCATTTCAGAATGATTGCCTATATGTCAAAACAGCTGATTTGTGCATGTGCATCATGTATTTGTTATAAGAACATAAGAAAGTTTACAAAGGAGAGGTTGGTTGTTAGTAGCTTATTGCTCGTTTGGTTGTTAGTAGCTTATTGATCCCAGAATCTCATCAAGCAGCTTCTTGAAGGAGAGTGTCAGCTTCAACAACATTACTGGGGAGTTGGTTCCAGACTCCCACGATTCTCTGTGTAAAAAAAATGCCTACTTTCTGTTCTGAATGCCCCTTTATCTAATCTCCATTTGTGACCCCCTGGTACTTGTTTCTTTTTTCAGGTCGAAAAAGTCCCTTGGGACAACATTTTCAATACGTTTTAGAATTTTGAATGTTTGGATCAGATCACCGCATAGTTTTCATTGTTCAAGACTGAATAGATTCAATTATTTTAGCCTGTCTGGATATGAATTGCCTTTTAAACCCAGAATAAATCTGGTCACTCTTCTTTGCACTCTTTCTTAAGCAGCAACATCCTTTTTGTAGAGAGGTGACCAGAACTGGTCACAATATTCTAGATGAGGTCTTACTAATGCATTGTAAAGTTGTAACATTATTTCCCTTGATTTAAATTCAGCACTTTTCACTACATTTCCAAGCATTTTGTTGGCCTTTTTTTTACATCTTCCCCACATTGTCTAGATCAGTGATTTTCAAACTTTTTAGGCCCTGTACCCCTTTCCAATATACTAGTCTACCGTGTACCACCATCTGAGACATAAGGTATTTTATAATTACCGGTACTAGATTAAGTACTTTAAATGGCTGCTGATAAAACCGAACAAAATAAAATATAATTAGTTAACCACGGTGAAAATGCACCAACTAAACATGCTGTGTAAAATTATTTTAAAATCCAGACTCAATAAGTATGCTGAAACAAGTCTAAATTAAAGAGTCCAAAAACAGGTTATGCTTCTGAAAAACATAAGGTTCCAATTTAAAACAAAATCAAAAAGCAATTTTCAAGAAGACATTCATTTCTTCCAACAAATGCATACATGCAGAGAGAAAACATTACAAATATAGGCTTTTTTTGGTTTTGTTTATTAAACTCAGATCTTATATGTTGAATACTTGAGGTGAGACAATGTAAAATGCTGTGTGTCTTGTGTTATATCAAATACAGCCAGAATAAACACATTGTTTTGAAGTCAGTATTTCCAAAAACTAATTTGTTGAAAGTATAAAGGGGATATTTATTTTGTACAGTCAAAAATGACTTTTAGCAAAATGTTTACATGTTAAAGTGTTTAGTGCAGTAGTTTGAAAATCATCTGTAAAACAAAGCGGGTTGAAGGGCACTAGCTGTATGATATGAACACACTAGGTCTGGAGTAGGGAATCCAATTCCAGACACTTTTCCCAATCACAGGATTTAGGTATTGATTTTTTTGTTTTTAATCCCACGATTCAATTTTTGTAATAATAATAATATTGAGTTTGTGCTTTTATTAATCATTACCGGTTTGGAGGCCCAGGGTAATGCACTCACAGGACAAAGGAGTTATTGAATGAAATTAGCCTTGTGTGCGCTCAACGCTCACTCACTGACAGCAGCCAGCTAGGTGTTTATAGAGTTAACCTCGCCCAACACAAAGGAAATATGCACCAGTACGTTTGTGGTTTTATTTGAAAGGAGATTCAACATTGTTGATTCGATTGCTCAGTCCTAAAGTACTACAACTGGTAAAAAAAAAAAAGTGGTCTGCCATTACAAGATTCTTCTCCATACCCCCTGACAACAGCTTGTGTAACCCCAGGGGTACACTTATCCCAGTTTGAAAACTGCTGGTCTAGATGAAGACATTTCTGAGTTAACATAAACTCCTAGGTCTTTTTCATAAATCCTTCTTCAATTTCAGTATCTCCCATATGGTATTTATAATGCACAGTTTTACTGTCTGTGAGCAGTACCTTACACCTTTCTATATTAAATGTTATTTGCCATGTGTCTGCCAAGTTCTGAATGCTGTCTAGATCATTTTGAATGACCTTTGCTGCTGCAACAGTGTTTGCCACTCCTCCTATTTTTGTGTCGTCTGCAAATTTAACAAGTTTGCTTACTATACCAGAATCTAAGTCATTAATGTAGATTAGGAATTAATGTAGATGTATAACAGATAAAAGGTAACGAGACAAGCTTGTTTATTTTTTGCGGAAAGTAACTAATATTATTACTCTCATTACAAATCTAACACATTATATTAACTCTGTCTATTTCTGTGGACCATCATGTCTTGGATATCTATATTTTTATATCTATAACTGAAAGGGCTGTGGCTTCATCAGAATACAGAATACTACAAAATATGAAACTATTTTCATTAAGTAGAGTGAAACAACAGGCCTCTCAGACACCCTGAGTCTCAATTTCCAGCACCTGCCTCTTCCAGTTCGCATTTGAAAATCTGCTGGTAAATCATTCATGCAAGGCACTCAAACAGTACTGAATGTGATGGACTTTCTCAAACAATGACCAGGAATAAAAGTTTTTTCTTAAAGCCCTAAGAGCTCATGGAGTAAAAGCCTAGTAACAGCTGATAAATAGAGCAATTACTGAGGCTCATGTGTTAGGAATGAAACAGCACAATCAGGTACATGGTCATGGCATATAGTGGAAGAGCAGATTGTTCCTCTCTTTGTTTGAACAGCAAGTGAAGACGGAGAATAATCCCCATGATTACACTAAGTGAGCTCTTTAAAAGGCTACTGCCAGCAGTGTTGTGGATTTCATTACAGAGCCAAAGACAGTGATTCCATCATCTGTACAGCAGCCAGGAGAAGCATGAAAAAGTGACAAATGTCTGCCTCTCGATAATTCCCTGGTAATTAAATCTAAAGAAACATAGGACTAGTTGAATTTCCTTTTGCTGTTTCTTCAAGATAATGTATCTCGTATTGCATGTGAGGAACAACCATTTACCTTTTCTAATCTCAAACAAGCCCCTACTTTTATTCACAAGTGAAAGCAAGGTGTACATTTAGGAATCGGCTGTCAACCAAAAAACAAGTGAGAACAGACAACTGCTTAGAGAGGAAACATAACATTGTTAAAACTGAGAAGAAATCCTAGTGAAGCCCCATTACTGGACCCAGTGAGGGGTTCAGCACAACGATCTGTAAACATATTTACCCCTTTCTCTTTTTGACCACAATAGGTTTTCTGCAGGGGGCACTAATGCATAATGTCAAATCTGTATGGCCAAACCTCTGCACTATAGCTTGGTACGGGATCTGGCTGAACGAATAAGCAATTCACATCACATATGGATTTCAAACATTACTATTCTGAATACCCTCCAATTCAATCACCAGAGTGTAGAAAGTCCTAAATTCAATTGCCTCAATTTAAGTCAACAAAAAGTGCTGTGATTAAATTACCTCACACTGATGCATCTCCTCCAGCATCTTCCTGAACTGTTTGATTGATTAACATTTTTAACTATGATGTCATCCATAGCTCTAACCTGTACTTCAGTGATCTAGTTACAAAACATGCAAAATAACTGTAAATCCATTTATATGCTGGACTACAATGCAGGCAATACCCCGCTTCTCATACAGTTAACAAGAGAAAGATATGAGATACCCAGATGACATCAGATGACCCTTGTTTATGAAATTCAGCCTCCCTCTAATGAAAGTCTTGATATTTTAGTGCTTTGGAATATTCAAACAAACAAAGCTTGAAATGTATTCAGTGGCAAAATTGCATAATATATAAATTAATATATCACAAAGATGTCATGCAAATAAAATCAGTGCATAAGTGATGTCTGAAATAAACACACATTTGACTGTACTGAAAGTGTTCCCGTCCTTTATTTCATAGGCATTTGAATGGCGTACTGGTTCATTGCAATAATATTTAGTGCTGGGACAAATATCTGAATAATCAAATGAATATTTTTTGACATGTACTCGGATACAAATCCAGATATTCTTATTCGCTAGAAATTACCAGATGTTGCGCTAGTTTCAAACATAGCAAATGAAAAAGAACTCTGTGATATGTGATTCATATATATATATATATATATATATATATATTAAAAAAAACAAAAAAAAAAAAATCTCTCGAGACTCTGTTTAAAAGTTCTAGACAGCAAAAAGTAACCAAACCAGATTATGCATGATCTCTATGGAATGCCATGTGGGTCAAAAACCACCGTGCTGCTTTAGAGTGAGTCGGAATCTTATGGGACAGAAAAAAGGCAAGCTTGTCATTCTGAAATGCCTCACTTAAACAGTGCCCAACTTGCTGGAAATGTTGTGTAGTGATTTTTATATAGATTGTATATATTGTATCTTTTTAGTGCCATTTGTTATGTGGAATTGTGGCAAAGTGGTTTATTGTGTAATATTAATAATAATAATAATCTTTATATAGCACCTTTCATAGTGGACCACCATCACAGAGTGCTTTACAAGATACAAGACCAGGGTGTGTGAACTATGCACCAGCTGCAGAGTCACTTACAACAACATCTCACCCGAAAGATGGAGCACAAGGAGGTTAATTGACTTGCTATTTTATAATCCAGGTCTGATGACCAAAACAATGATCCCTGGCAATACACAGCAATGTGTAATGCATGTGGTAAATAATAATGGGTTTCCTGTCCAAAACAATAAACAAAGGTATCTCTCCCACAATATACAAACACGGTCACTAGTGCGTGCTGCTCGTGGCGGGTGATACAGTTTAATGCATGACAATAGTGCAGTGCTGTTCCGGGTTTTATGCTGTCCCTTAGCGACAGCTCCGGAACGTGTTAGCTGTCTATGAAAACACAAGTAACAATTATAGACAAGACAAACAAACACTCATGATATCTCACAATTACTGCATGGGTCCTTCCGGGTTTATTTCAAAGGAACAGATTAAACGAGTGCAGCTGCCTTTAAAATCTGCAACTGCTATGTCGTTTCCCTTCCGGGTCAATACGTTCTTGCAATGGAGTCTCGCCTTCTTCCAGGCTGACCGACTTCCCGACCCGGGGAAAACACTGTCAGACCAGCCCGTCCAAAGAACTCTGTCCTCGCTACTTAAGCGCCCTCACAGGTAGGGAGGGAGATTTACAACCAAAATTCATTGTATTTCTGTCACAGGAATGTAATAAACGAGAACCACAGCAGTGAGGTTTTTTCCTCTTCATTTTACAACGCCATTTCGACGTTTTTTTTTTATCTGAAGTGTTTAAAGTTAAATTTCATTTTTCGTTTGCTTGTTCAGCTACAAAAAAGGCACAAGTAAACGTGTCTCTGGCCA
Source organism: Polyodon spathula (assembly GCF_017654505.1). Classification (NCBI taxonomy): domain Eukaryota; kingdom Metazoa; phylum Chordata; class Actinopteri; order Acipenseriformes; family Polyodontidae; genus Polyodon; species Polyodon spathula. The sequence goes on along the minus strand of NC_054536.1, from coordinate 86,806,826 downwards.
CTGTTTACTATGAAGAAATGTCAATGGCAAGGAATGAAAAAAAGTAAATAAATAAAATAATAAAATTCAGAGTCAACTTTATGTGCTATTTATTCTGGGAATAAACAAAACAATGTTTAACTTGAACTGTTATTTGTTACCCTTTGTTTTGTAGTTAATTCCCGGGAGTAAAGCAAGGCCTACACAATGTATTCTTTACTCTTATGATATTTTTCTGCTTTAACATGTCACATGTTGTGACGTCTTGCTGTAAAATAAAGGCATACACAGAGGCCATGCCCCCTGCCCCTGCTGTCTCTGTCTGTGTTCTGAGCAATATAATGTCTTTTATTACTTTTTGAAAATGAACGAATATCCGAACGCATATTTAAATATCCAAACATGAAAATCCTGTGTTCGTCCCAGCACTAATAATATTGGTACAAATTATATGGTAGTACGGTAGGAATTAAACTTTTTGTTTTTCAAACTAATTCAGAATTCAAAAGATTATTTGTTTATATATTGAAAGAGTATTGAAATGTGAAAAACCCAGCACTATGATATTTCGGCTTGCATCACAGATACCCTGCAATGATTTTTTTTTTTATACATTTTAAACATGTTGAAAGATAAACTGGCAGCAGGTGGCTTGGTAGGAAGACCTCCACGCTGCAGTGTAGACGACTCCGTCTCACCTTTGTCCCTGTCATGCAGTAGGTCCTCTGCCGAGCAGGGGCTTCCATCCTGAGATCCAGGAGGGCAGAAGGGGGAGACGCCTGGTGAATGGCTACTGCAGCTGCTGCTCCTCTCCTGGACCGAGGGCGTCTGTGTGTCGATGCTGCGGGTGCTGCTGCTGCGATAGTGAGGAGGGAATGGAGCTCGCCGGCCATCGGGGACCTCCAGGGACTGAAGACAGAACAAAAATAAATCACCATATCATCCCATAAAACACTCAATCTCCCGCAGAAAGTTCTGGTTAATATGGTTTGCTCACTGCCCCAAATTCATTCAGTGTGGAAATATGATCAAAGCAGCCAATCTATAAAGACAATAAACCCAATTATGGTTCTGAAATCACATTAGTAAGATAAATGTTAAACCAAGGATGATTCTTATTGGCTGCTTCAGGTGGGTTAAATACATTATACCCCAAGGAAGTAATATAGAGTTCATTGGAATCCTGGGGTAAATGTAAACATTACATACATCTCTACCTAGGGTACAACAGGCTTAAATATAGTTAAGGTAGTTTATCAGATTAGCTATGGAGTGGGCAAGCAAATTAAGTGATCTTAAATCTCCTCCACTTGCTCGAAACAATGTAAGCATGCAATGCAGATGTCAGATGGATATGATTATCCCCAGGTGGGGGAAACTGGCAAGGGTAGGAGAAATAGGGTACTCTCCTTATGTTTATTTATGCAATCTTCTAAATATCAAAATATATTCATAACCTCAACAGCTTCCTTTCCACCAGCTCAAACTGAAAGTGTAAAGCCTTCAAAACAAGCACAGACACACAGACACAGACACACACACACACACACACACACACACACGTTAATCCTATTTGTCAAATTTGCTTTTAGTTGTTTACATTCTGTTTATCATTAAAATAAATTATTAAATACATCGATAAATAAATCTAGTATGTTGTGCAGCATATGTGGGAAATGGGAGGTCGTTTTGGGTTATTTGGAAAACCCAGATGCAGCTGTTAAGTTACAAAAAGGCAAATAACAAATTTGCAGTGAATAACAATGGCACAAAACCAATTTCCTCATTTTGATGAGTATGAAGTCTGAATAATTTGAAAATGACTGAAGTGTTGGACTAAGAAAAAGCCATTTGCTGCACTTTATTATGCTGTTCATCACATTGTCAGGTTTAAGAGCAACCTTTGCAATGAGCTGATTGAGGCTGTTCATCTTTCATTGGCAGCACATGATAGGTGATATTGATATTCCAGACAATATGACAGATGTTAACATGTCAGAATTATATTTTTAAATACAGTACCTACTTTATGGCATCTAGTTTTCATACCTTACCACACAATGGCCTGCAGGCATCTCTAGTGTTGTGCCTTTTTGTTGATTTTACAAGATTAGCAGCTTAATGCTTTGAGCAATTTAAGCACCACCATGGTTTAAACATATCCTGTAAAACTGAAAATGTACAATCCCTAACAAAAGTGCAAACTGCTGTCACAAACACATGCTTGGTGGTTGTTACATCGTATAAATATTTTTTTGTGGTCAAACTGAAAAAAAAAAAAAGCATCTGGAAAGGAAGAAAATAAATAAAACTGAACTGCAGTCCCTTCGTTTTTTTGGTTTGTTTTTTCTGATGGCCATGGATTTGAACAAGCTCACATTTCCTACAGTAATCATTGTCATAATAGACTTAGGATAGTTGTACCAAGATGAGCCAGTCGCAGTGCAATTTCGTCACGACAATTCGCAAAGTGCACATTTTGTCATATGTACTAAGAAAAAAATATGTTAATGAAGAGACATGCTAATTTATTAATTGAAATGTTATTTCCATGTTCTTATCGAGAGTTGTGCGACATTTTCTTCAAATAAAATAGCGGCAGTTGAGTGTGTGCAGTCTACTGCTCCCAACATGCTGGGAAAACCAGAAAAGTCCTTGAAATTTATTTTCAAGGCTTGTAAGTACACCCTCACTTTAGTGAAAATTAGGTACTTGGTTGTTCATCTCAAAAAATACATTGAGCACAACTGGCAACACACGAGAAAAAACAGACTGGGAAATGCCAGCAACAACTGTGACTGTTTAAAACATCCTTTTAAAAGTTAAACTTAACAAATTGATGCAACTGTAAGTGTCGCAATTGCGTGCAGCTTTAGTACATTTCATTACAGTATTGTTGATCCCTCATTTGCACTATCTCCACCCTGTTTTTGCAAATTTCTGCAGGAATGCCCAGACTTACATATTCATTTAAGGCTATAGGGCAAATAAGAACTGTGGCTGCAAAACCTTCATTAAAATGATGCTAACAGTGCTGCATTGGTTTAGTACATTTCACGTCACACTCTGACTGGTTTGCAACGATTGCGACAGATGCAACACATTACTACATCTACCCCTTAGAGGGTTATCTTCAAAAACTGTCATTTTGTTTGTGTGGATAGGACTTATCACACACAAAAAATCTGTTACCCAGTTACATATCTATTTTAGTAAGTCGTTTTACATTTACTCCTCCCCCAAGATAAAAGTTACGTGCTCCTGGCACTCTCAGGGCATCAGCAACAACTACACAGCATTACCTAAACTTTTGAGTTTACTTTCAATCAAATAAATCTAGGGGCAATATTGAGAAATAATAGGTTGGTTTTGTTTTTCTTTTGCCATAACATAACCTTACAACCTTCTCTCTTTTGAAAAAAAGGAAAACTGTAAAATTACATTAAAAAGCCCTTACTCAATGGTAATCACCATTATGTTTCCTTGAAAATAACTGCCTCAGTGTGAATCCAAAATCCATATGTTAACCAGCCACTGCTGCACTATATATAACCAGCCACTGCTTGTCACTATATATATGAATATATTATAATAATATATTATATATATATATATATATATTATTATCTTTAATAGGACCTTTTGAATAGAAAATTATCCTGAAAACTGAACCAACTGTATTTGTATCAACTGAACAATAAAACAGTGCATTTTAACGAAGGAGATGCATATAGACAACATACCTTCAACTCTTCCTTCTCTTCATTATTTTTAATAAACACTTTCTCCAGTTCATGATTTATTCCCTCCATGCTGCTTGGTACTCGGGAAATTGCGGACTTTGGCACTGGAATGTTTGATAATGGCATTGGGACTGAGCTTGACACAGATGCCTATGGAAATCATAAAAAAAAAAAAAATCTTATTGACTTAACAGGCAACATGCTATCAAACTACACTTTGACACTATAACAAACATTCAGCAGTATCAGTAATCACAATATTGCAACTACCAGATGGATCACTCCAAGAAGTAGCGGAAGTATGTCAATATGTCTGGAAACACCTTCTTTAAGGCTGGCAGCGTGCTACCAGAACAAATGGAGCATAGGTGTGTTAAAGAGGTCCACAAGATGGACACAAGGGATTTCAAATTCATCTTTATTAATCTTTTTACCCTCAACATCAGCAGACGTTAAATCCACAAAAGACTGCAGATTTTAGTGATCCCACAAGACCACACATAAAATGGCTTTATTTTCTGATTGGTTCCATGTGTGCTGGTGAACTGCTGGACAATTATCCTGTTCACTCACTTACTTCTCTGCTACCTTTTTAGGATTGCATGTGTCTTCAGGGTTCTCCCCAGGCCTTTTCAGCTGGACGGGCATCTGGCTAAGTGACTGTCGCTGAACAACCCTGATCCGCCCGTCTTGCAGATGCTACTGTGCCTTTAACGATAAGGATTGTTTGTGCTGCTAGCAGACTAGATCACTTGCAGGCGCTAGGTTAAAACAAAAAAAATCTTGGAACCACAAGACAGCTGTGTTGCGTCTTGACACTACATTTAACCAATCAGAGAGTTGAAGGGGTGGGTTTTCCGTTTTAAGCACTTTGAGAGGCTGAAACGTTAAAATGACTGCTAAAAAAATAAGATTATCTTCTAAGCAAGAAATGGTGACGATGAATGTGGAAATTACCAAACTGAAATGGATGATGAATAAGAAAATGTAGAAAATGAAAACCAGCGGCCTGATTATAGTCAATGAAGAGCAACTTGTAGAACTGGAAGAACCGCAGAAGGGCAAGTGTGTAAAAAAAAAAAGAAACATTGTGATAGTTGGAATGATGTTATGTGAGAAAAAAATGGCTTTTTTACAGCAAGGAATTGGGTGGTATGATGTGTAAGCTCTACTATAAACACAAAAAAGACTGGGTATGAATTAGGGTGGATTGTTATTCATTATTATTATTATAATTCTTTGTCTTGTACATTTAAGGTAAGGCAGTTTTATTTTTGCGTTAGAAGTGCTCCTGGCGATAATGCTCTGCCACACAACTGTACACAATTCCTGGGGAAAACCCTGGTCTTGCAGTTAATTCATTCAGTCAAGATTTATAAGGAAATACAATGAAGAAGGCACTAGCAAAAATGTCTGTTTAGTTTTTTTTAAAAGGTAATAGCAAAATTTGAATCCATGTTTAAATTGTCTATTTAGTATAAGGTAAGGACTGTGAATATAAAACAAGAAACATAATACAGTGAGCACAAGCCCCAATTAAAATATATAAAAACTTACTTCCAAATAAACATACAGTAAAATGCTGACAGATGTAGAAGAAAGCCACCCAGTCAGTTATATCATGAACTAACAGACATGAAGAAAAAAACTGCTGCACACAGTAATCTCCCCCTTCAGTACAACCAACAGAGGAAGACTATCTTTGTCACATGCAAGCCATCTGCTCAACTGACTTCAAACAGTTTGTTTCTGTATACAGGTCTGCTTCACTTTAAAAGGTATATGGAATGCTCAACTGCTAAACTGAGGAGACATAAATACAGTGATCAAGGCTTACTGTAAGGTGAAAATGTTACAAAGGTTATTACCGTCACTGTATTAATCAATCACATTTGTGCACCTACAGTACAAAGTATGGCAGAATTTAGTTCTGCTTCCTCAGTTTCTCTTCCTGATTACTGTAGTCATTAAAGCATCTCTTTTTACACAGTTATGATCTTGTGTGATTTTAATAATACTATGCAAATGACCCAGCTTCCAGTTAATTACCAAAGTGATGACAAAAGCAGCCTGTCTGATAAAAAAGATATGGCAGACTAAAAATATTTAAGAAAGACACATGTACACATGCAGAGGTTATTGGTGCCAGAGAACAATACACAACGAGAAAAAAAAAAAACAACAACATGCATAAAGGGAAAAGATAAAATGACTCATGAATAACCTTTCCAACCAAATGCAAGGCCAAGGTTGTAAATGATGAATACCGTATTACTTCAATTTGATGCCGCCCACGAATTAAAGACGCCCTATGATATTGAGGCCGCCGTCATATTTCAGCTTAAACGCCACTATCAATAAAGAAACATTAAGGTATCCCCTCCCCCACTAAAAAACACACACACACACAGTAAACAAATAAACAAGCTGACTATGTACATGTAACGCCCCCGTACGTAATTTACAAACTAATGTACACACACATAGTAAGCACATTTTATTTTATGGTAGTACAATTCTGAAAGAAATGAGAAGATTTAGTTTCGGTTTCTCTTACAGAGAAATTACAAACATCAAGTAACAGTGAGAAAAAAAATAACTGAGTAGGATGGTGGAAAGGTGGTGGGCTAAAAAATATCTCCTCGGGTACATAATTATTTCTTCTATTTTTCTTTAAATTATTTCTCGGCAGGCTTTCTGACGTTTTATGTCAGTATCTCTGTGTATTCCCAAACAGTCACTCAGAGAGAGGGAAAGCCCACACCCTCTTCCCCACCTCTCTGTGTCATCGCCATGACTGACAGGCGGATCCTACGAGACTGCTGTCTTACAAGGATATATTGTGGTTTTTACAGAAATCAAACTGATATTCGTAGGTGATTTTTGGTGCGGAAAACATCTACGTCACACTCTTGGTAACTATCACCGAAAAATGTACTGTAGTCAAAATCGATTAGCCACATGCTGCTACATACACAAAATAAGCAAACGCGATACTTCTGAAATGTAATAAATCATGTAATAATAAAATATTGCAGCGTTTAAAAATCGTAGTATTATTAATAAAGGTCACCCTTGTATAAAGGCCACCCTCTTTTAAGCGACGCAGTGATTTTGATCAATTTAAAACAAATGCTGCGGCACCAAATTGAATAGGGTATTTATTTTTGAGACAGTAACAAACAAATTATATTCAAAGCCTTCTTTACAATGCTAGCTAACCTTTTACAACAATGGTGTATGTCAGGTTCCGGTTGTAAAACAGAAATATTTTTGTGTGTGTGTATATATATATATATATATATATATATATATATATATATATATATATTTAAAATAATAACCTATTATTTATTTACTTTAGCTATAAGTGTGCTAGTGTATGTTTGTGCTTCAGCTGAACTTTGCATATCAAGTAATACCAACAGCTTTACCATGTCAATTTTTTGTATTTATCGATATCAGGCCTACCATAAAAGTGTGCTAGTGTATGTTTGTGCTTCAGCTGAACTTTGCATATCAAGTAATACCACAGCATTACCATGTCAAATTTTTTGTATTTATCTTATCAGGCTACAGTCCGTGGCACAGACAAATCAGAAATAACTTTTATGATTCTGTTCTCTTCAGATATCAAAAGCTAAGCAGAATTTTTTTTTTTTTTTACAGTGGTTGTATGGGAGATGACCAATGAACAGCAGATACTGCAGGTGTTGGTATCACACTTTTCTCTCTGGGCCTGAACACCACCAATTCCATAGCACAGCGGAGGTGCTATCCTATAGATGACACATTAAAGAATGGTTCTGTCAGCTTTGAGACACATTAAATATTTTCTGTCATAGCCAAATTGCAATTAAGGTCAAATTGTGGCCTGGATATATTTCAAAACCCTAAAATAATTCATTGGTTACTGGACATTCCTCGGTGGAACACTGTTAAAATATTTCACATGTGTGTCTTCAATGCAAACACAGCATTAAAACTAATTGCTAAGGTGGGGTATGATTAAAAACAGGTTGAGAATCCCCGACTTGGAGCATGTTCAAAGCAGCCACAGGACTGTGAACAGGAACTGACTAGAACAGAGATGTGATACATACCCTATTCAAATAACCCTGGCTGAGCCAGAAGGAAACAGTAGCACCATGGCTGGACAACAATCTGTTATGGTCCATGTTCAGGCTCTGCTAAGGAGTGGTGTGTGAGAGCTATAAACATGTACTCTGTCTGAACAGGATATTCTTTCTTTGGCAGAAATAGCATGTAGGCTGACTGTAGATCACATATTCAAAGACATAAGAGATGTGTTTATTGTTATTCATGTGATTCCCATTAAATTGAATTAAAAACAAAGAATACAGCTGTAAACAAAACATTTAGACAATAATGCAAAGTGTACTCCCTCCTTAGAGCAGAAACACATTTAGCATGGAAGGTTTTATATAGTATTACAAACATAAGTTACTATTTCAAATGGTTTCTGATAGAGGATGCCTAGGTACTGAGGCAGTTGCAGCTTTATAAAACAAGAGTTAATTTTTCTTGCACAACACCCACAAACAAACTTAGAGATATTGACGGAGTACAGCTATGTGTCGAGTATGAAGTCAATGGACCATATTCACAAAACGTTAAATACTGTTTTAAGGAATATTTAAGGCCTTCTTTTTGAAGAGCGTTCAAACAACAATGGTGGAAAAAAGGTTTCATAAACTGCAATCTTGATTTAATTAAATGTAACAAGGACTAAAAAAAATAAATAAAAAAATCAGTCTCTCAACTATCAGAAACAGCCATTAAAGTTTTGTGAATAGCGTCCAATATCCTGAAGCATTAGTTCTTGATTGTTGAGAAAGTAAAATGATCCCATTATGACACTGCTGGATTGGCACAATTATAGTACAAGCTACCCACAGGAGGGTGCTAATGATCCGAGCACACAGTGAATCTGCCTACGGCAGCCTCATACCTGTACACACTGTAGGACCCTAAGGGTTCCAGATGATCTCTTTTCACCCACCTGAGTCTGGGTGACTGTGGTGTGGCTGCCATGGAGAGGAGAATGATGTTCCTTCTCTTTGCTGTGCCGACTGCTATGCTTGCTGCGCTGGAGCTGCTGTCTTAGTTTTGCAATCTGCTGGAAATAGACCAGAGCGGAAGACAGTGAGACAGATTAAAAAAAGAGGAATGTCAATTACATGATACTTGACAAATAAAGGTACAAAATAAACATAAAAATGTTAAAAGGTAAATTTCCACCACAACATTCTTATATTGCACATCTGCAAATTAATCCTACATAACTACCAGTATACAGCAAAATACACCAAAACCAATCCTCCAGATCGCTGATTATTATCCTTCTAGTGAAAAAAAAAAAAAATCTTTATCCCAATAGATTACAATATATAACTTATTATACACCCAGATGATGTATTTATACTTTACAGCTTAGTAACTGTCTCCAACCTGTGACAATAAATTGCTTTGTATGACTTTTCAGTACAGGCAAAATATGAAATTACTTAATTCAATGAAGGATTCTAATGAAGCCAAAAAATAAAAATCTGCAGATGGACGGCACAGCTACAGTATCTATGACCCTTATTTGGCAGTGTCTTGGCATCATGAACCACCAAGGGAAGGCTGCAACAGCTCCAATTTTAATCCCTGCAATAAATCTAAAGCAAACGCTGGAATCTGAGCAGGGATGGATATTTAGGCCTGTTTGCACTCAGTGTATGGTATGTGTTTTGTTTTTATTTTATCTTTTTCCAGCAGGAAAATATTCTCATTTAGAATGTTGTGATAAATTTAGTGTTCATTTTTTGAAGCCCCTAGCCTTTCTGACCTTGTGACGAGGGGTTTTCTTGAAAAATATTGCTTTTTTGTCTCCTTCATGATTCTAATTCATGAGACTACTTCTGTACTCATGTGTGAGGAACCAGGAGACCTTTATTTTACCTTCTGACAGTTTTACCCCCTTCTAGATTATCTATAGCTATATAATCCAATGCTGTATAGTACCAGTACCACAGTGTGGCGTGCATTATTTGTTCCAACGAACCATTTCCAAATCACACATCCCTTAAGACCAGAACACAGTCAATTAGGTGTTTAAACCTATGCTCACAGAGAGATACTATATTATTATTTGTTTAGTTAGCAGACGCCTTTATCCAAGGCAACTTACAGAGACCAGGGTGTGTGAACAATGCATCAGCTGCAGAGTCACTTACAACAACATCTCACCCGAAAGACAGAGCACAAGGAGGTTAAGTGTCTTGCTCACGATCACACAGTAAGCCCTTTTCTTTAACCACCAGACCACACAGCCTCCCATGAATTAACTATAAGGCAATACTGTACATAAATGAAATGTCCTGACATAAATTAAACCACTTACCGTGCAGAAGGTGGCCATCTCCCGAATTAATTAAGTGATTAATTTGTTGCGGGAGATGGTCACCTGCATAAATACCTGCAGCTCTCTGCTCTCCGGGTGGGTGTTTGGAAGTGGAAAACAGAGAGCGAGAGGAGCGATTCATTTAAAAACAGCAGATATAAGAGCAGTGAAGGCAATCCCCCAGCCTGACCTATATTTGTATTTTGTGCTTGTGATTTATTTTTGTTTAAACCTTTTATTTTTGCGCTCTGTGAGCAGTGTTTATTTTTGTTTAAATATTTTATTTATTTTTGTGTTCTGTAATAAACGGTGCCACAGCGCGTCTTTTTGAACTGCAGATACCTTTGTTGTGTGCTTCCTTCTTCTGGTCTGACGTCACCGCTCAGCCATTTCCAGCCACACGTGGTGTCCAGCCTGGGATCACCAGGGCCTCCTGGACTCAGGCCAGAAGAGGTACTGCAGCAGGGTACTGCAGTTTCGTTTTTTTTTTTATAATTTTTTTTTGGAGTGGAGAATAGGAGGAAGGATGGGAGGAAAAAGGAGGAGCTGGAAGAAGCCACAGCAGCTAAAGGAGAGAGGTGAGAGGAGATGGTGGTCACGGGACCCCACCTGACTGGGACCCCCATACTGGGAGGACGAGCAGGAGCAGTGGAGGGCTGAAGGGGCCCCCCTGAGCATCATGTGCAGGGAGTTTGGGCATGACCGAGAGGACTGCCCATACGAAGACCCCTGCTTCTGGAAGGCCTACTCAATGGGGACGGTGTCCTGTGCGTCTGGATGGTTGCTGGAGCAGCAGACCCCATCATTTCCACAGGCCAAGACAGAGAGGGAGGTGAGGAGGAGGCAGAGAGGAAGGAAGGAGCGGGAGAGAGGTGACAAAGACCTGGACTGGGAGGAGCCCGAAAGTCCTGCGCCTGAGTGAGAGGAGCCTGAACGTCCTGCGCCTGAGAGGGAGGAGCCCGAACGTCCTGCACCTGACTGGGAAGAGCTCGAACGTCCACAGCCCAAGAGGGGGGAGTCGGTGCGTCCAAAGCCCAAGAGGGTTGAGTTGGCAGCCCAGGTACCCACCAGCAGAGGGAGAATACCTGCTGGTTCCACCTCCACCGCCATGGGAGGAAGGCGTGTCACTCCCACCACCACCAGCAAAGAAAGAATACCTGCTGGTTCCACCTCCATCGCCAGAGGGAGAATACCTGCTGGTTCCACCTCCATCCCTGTGGGAGGACTACATGCCGCTCATACATCCACCAGAGGAAGGAGCGTGCCTGCTGGTTTCCCCACTGCAGCCAGAAGGGGAGGAGCCCCTGCTGCCTTCGCCAGGAGCAGAACAGCAGGAGCTGCCTCTTTCTCCACCACCACCACCACCTGGAGAAGAGGAGCAGGAGCTGCCTCTGTCTCCACCACCATCACCACCTGGAGAAGAGGAGCACGAGCTGCCTCTATCTCCACCACCAGGAGTAGAGTAGCAGGAGCGGCCTCTGTCTCCACCTACCCGCTAGAGGGAGAGAAGCAGGAGCTGCCTCTCCCTTCAGCACTGAAGGGACCAGGGCAGGATGCTGCCAGACCTCAGCAGCCCCTGCATAGGTTGCTGAGAGGAGCACAGTGGTAAACCGCCCGGCCGCAGTGGCTGCGAAGAGGGCCAACCCCAACACCACAGCTAGACCGGGCTCTCCTCCCGCCGTCGCCTCCCGAGGGTCCGCTGTCGCCCTGCCTCGCACCGCCCAAGGAGGCCTGCCTCACACCACCCAAGGATGCCTGCCTCCCACCGCCCAGCTCCCCCAGCCGCTCTTTCGCAGTAGGTCAGAAGACCAGTTCCCCCTGCTACAGTTCGTCTGGAGCCACAGAAGAGGGAGCTACCAGCCAGGAAGACATGGGGGGGAGGAGGACCTCCCACCAAGGCCACCGCCATGGATTACTCCAGACACCTCTTCTGGGACTTTGAGATTGAGGGGGAGGTGGCCGTTGGGGCCATGTGTGCTTTGCACAAGGGGGGAGGGGGGGACATGTAACAGGGCGAATAGCCCTGTACATTTAGTTGTTTATTTTTAGAACAGGGTTTCCCCCGCCCCTGTACTGTATTTGTGTTTGTGTATTTATTGTTTTATATTTATATATATATGACGGGGTGGCCGTGCGTTTTGTTTTGTTATTGTTTTTGCATTGTTTTGCAGCTTGGATGGGAAGCCCCATCCACATTAAAAACTTGTGCAGAAGGTGGCCATCTACTGAATTAAGTGATTAATTTGTTGCTAATCAGAGATGGTCACTTGCATAAATACCTGCAGCTCTCTGCACGCCGGGTGTTCGGAAGTGGAGAATGGGAGAGTGAGAGGAGAGATTCATTTAAAAACAGCAGATATAGGAACAGTGAAGGCAATCGCCCATTCTGACCTACATTTGTATTTTGTGTTTGTGATTTATTTTTGTTTAAACCTTTTATTTTGTGTTCTGTGACCAGTGTTTATTTTTGTTTAAATATTGTATTTAATTTTGTGTTATTTAATAAACGGTGCACGCTGCGCCTGTAAACTGCAGCTACCTGACCTGTGTGTGCTTCCTCCTTCTGGTCGGACATCACCGCAACGCCATTTCCTGTAACACCTGGTCTTTCTAAATTCCTGGACTATTTATATTCATTATCTGGAAAGGCGAGCTCAGGCCTGCTGTGTTTGTATCCAAACACAATCCTTTACACTTGCACTCAGTTCTTATCATGAATGATGAATGTGCTGTAGTCCACATAACCTAGTTAAACAACTGAGCTCTCCAGAAAACATGAAAAAAAAACAGTTTTAACCTTTAATATTCTTATCCCTAGAGCTAATTTAATTACACTAATGTTGTGAAGCCAAACAAAAATTATTATTAACAAAATACATTACAGCATTATGGGGGTGTTGCTATGAAATAAAAGCTTTCAGTCTTCCTATTAGTCTATGCATAGTCTTTACACAAAGGTTATTACATTGTTAATGTTAAAACAGGTTTCCTAAGAAGAGCAATCATTCCCCGAGTGCCCATTAAAAATGTTTTCCGAGACTGTGGTGCAGTGGCTCTGTACACTGGGCTTGGTTAGTCAATGCATACCTTTTGAATTTTAAAACATAAAATACAAGAAGTGGTAATAAAATGGCCACATTGTTGTATGGAACAATGTCATTCTATGGATTATCTCTATGATAAGGTGTGACCAGAGTTGGAAATGCAATTATAACCTTAACTCATGGACACTACCAAACTTTTCTTATTTACAAGAAAAGGGTGTCACTTGTGTTTGAAATTACCAATGATTAATAATACCACTTCCAATGGGCAGCTGCAATACAGTTCATTATCCACAGTTTTGACTTGGTCCAGTGTAGTATAACCATGGTATTTGTTTGTTAAAATCAGTCTAATAGAATGCACTAACAAACATACTTTATTAGCAGCATTTGTACTGCACAGGAGTTGGGCACAACATTGAAAGAATAACTGCAATATGCACCCCACCCTGGGTTCACATAGGCTGTGCTTCACATCAGTAATTACAGTGTTCTGGAAATGAAATCCCTCAATGCAGTTACTGACACTATTAACAACTGTTGGTCAGTGCTCTTGTATCCAAGGCATTACAAATTACTGATGTTTCACAAACAAAAGTCTTGAAAGAATAAGATTAATGTCTCAGATTTCTACCCCTAACTTCCAGAAAGGAGAATGGTCATGTATCTCTAAAACTATCCGAACACCTTGCAGCCTGGTCGTGTTGAATTGTCCCACGTGTTGTACATTGTGGCTCTAAACCCCATTCAGTGTAGTGGCAGGCATTTCTAATGTTTTGTACAACCTTCTACAGTATGCACCCTTTTGTTTTGAGAATCAAAAGCATTTGTTCTTTTCAACAGTGGCAGCTGGTTTTCAAAAACTACTACAATCTCCATAAAGAGTGATCAAGTGTAGGTACAAGTAAAAGAGGTTGGTTTGCTTACAGTTATTTTTTGTAGTAAACAATTTGTATTTTGTATTTTGTAGTATTTTGGAATCTAAATTTCCAAAGTGAAACAGAAATCCAAGCCTTTAAATTATCTTTTCCCTATCAGAAAGCATTTGTGTTTATGCATTAGGCACAGGACCTCCTACAGTTCTGCAGTATTTAAAAGCACGGTGGCCCAAACCATATTCATGCATACTGTAAACATCATCAGTTTAAAATATCTCAAGCTTCCAGTTTGTTTGGAACATTGCTAATAATTTGTTTGCAAAACCTGATTCCGATGTCCCTATCACCCTATCACATCTGCCAAAAATTATCATTATCATTATTGAGAAAAAAAGTCTTCTTGTATTTTCGTTTTGTTTGGCAACGCTGGTAAACACATTTCCATACGCGCTCATAAGATTTCCATTCTTAACTGCAGTACCAAAAAAAAAAAAAAAAAAACATGTAGGAGGACATTTGAATAATACTGTAATTCTAATAATAATAATAATAATAATAATAATAATAATAATAACAATAACAATAACAATAATAATAATAATAATTTTGCAGACTTTAAATGATAATCTTACAAATTCTCTATTATTATTATTATTATTATTATTATTATTATTATTATTATTATTATTATTATTATTATTATTATTATTATATCAAGGGGAGAGTTTATGTTTATGAATCAGTGAAAGTTTCACGCCATGTTGCACACTGTACACCAAATGGATCATTTTGTGGTGCTCATAAAAAACCCCAAAACTCCCTTTCAAACACTGATCGAGCCTCTGTGTTTTTAGCACTGCCAAGCAAGCCCAAATTTCCCACTGACTGTATCACCAGCACTGGTATACTGTATATTGTAAAGCTCCATGAAAATAAACAGGTTCACACAGGCAGTATTCGTCCAAACTGTTTATGGTGAACACAGGTCAAAGAAATAAAAAAAAAAAAGGATGGCTGTCAGCCACGGATCACTACCACTTGCTCTCCACTTCACAACTCTGTTTCAAAATGATTATGCCAGAGAATATATTCTTGTGTGAGTATATATTTATATTAAGCATGTAAAGCTAGATTTTTTTTTTTCAAAATAGGCTTAATCACTGGTATGTCAAACTGTACAACAGAGCAAGTGTAGTAATAAAACATGTCTTTAAAAAAATAGCCTGCCGAGGCTGTCATTAGTTTAGACTTGACTGTAGAATGCAATCAATAACTCCTTGTTATCGAATGCTGTCAAATGCTGTCATTCACTCTGATAAATAGCAGGTTGACGCTCAGGACCAATGAAAACTTTATGCTAATGAGGTAATCGTTAACCTTTCTTTCAACTCGTTAAAAATATGCCTTCATTGACGAAAATGGTTGGGGCTTAACTTATGAATAGCAACTGTCATTAAATAGGCGGCTATGGACAAAATCCGACCATGTACTCCTGTTTTCTCATTTCGACAGGCCTTAACCCTTCATGAATAGACCCCAGACAGTGGTGAGGGTATTGAATGAGTAGCCACTGTGAGAGGATGTAATCCATTTTCATTTTAATACATTGCTTGTACCTGAAATATCTATATTAGTACACAGTCCCTTGTTAATATAGACACCGTATATTTGGCTATGCCGACACAACGTACTTCTCCCAACAATATCCAGTTAAGTGTGATGCTCGGTCACTGTGAACTGCATGATTCAAAGAGGCATACTGAAACAAAATTGCTGTTACACTAACACCAAAGATAAGACAAATGGAAGAACAGATACAAGTAGCCAATTAAATCGCTAAAATTAAGTACATGATTCAAATAAAACTATATAAACTCATACTCTACAGAGTTTAAACTAACTGCGATACATCAGTTGGAAAAGGGTGGGAAGCTTGCAGTGGTTCAAAACACAAAATGTGGGTTAATAATTGAAATACTGAATTATTTAATTAGTTTTGCAAAGAATGTCTAACTCATACCAACTGAGAACAAAAGTAGCAGGTACTGTAGACTGTGTTTTAATTGCAGCCATGCATACACTGTAAAATGTTCTATGTAATTGTAAAAAATATGTATTGGTGTAAAGTGCGTGCAGTATAGGTACCGACAGTATCATAACAACTCAACGCGGCACCATGATCCATGTTGTGTTAATTGTGTAACTGCGATAAAGTCATTTTGTCTCAATTTAAAATAATCCTTGTATTTTCGCGTTGTACAGTAATGTGTACAATGCAGCATCATGTTGTGTTACCAGTAGCCTACAGGCTAAAGTAAAAAGAAAGTGTGCTACGTATTCATTTGATTTTACTACTGTATATACTGCATACTGTATAGGCCTACTGTAGATTTATATTTCTACATAATGTAAAGTGTACAGGGAACACATTGATGTCAATTCAGCACAATGATTTATACATTTAAAATAAATGGAATATATGTGATTTTTTTTCTAAACAGGGCACCTTTTTCTGACAGATTGTCTGTCTCCTTACATATCCGGTTTAGCGAGGGACTGCTGTACTGTGTCATTCTGAGTTTGAATAATGGAAAATGATAGTACTGTAAAAAGGAAAACATAACCAGTTTTACTTGTGTGGCATTAAAGTAGCAATTAACCGTCCCTATCTGCAAATGTTACTTGGGCAAGAAGGTTTTTTTCCAAGGCAGCAATACAGCCAAATGAAGCAAAAAGAAAGTCTGGCTGGATCGAAAAAACAACAGCATCATAAATAATAGTATGAGAGAGAGGAAAGTTCCAAGATAGTTGTGTCTGATTCTGTGTTAACACTACTTTCCAATTGATGAAAAACGATTGCGTTGGACTTTACCAATGTATGTCCTGGGGCTCTATTCCTATAAGCACATGAACTATGTACTCATTTTATTTCTGTTCCAACTCGAAAGGAAAGTCCAGACAAATCATCCAGCTTCTGCTGTCAGCCCTAATCAAGTTACTCCCTATGGACGGCATATCTGAGGTAAAAAAAAAAAAAAAACGAGGCCGGCCGATAAGCAAGAGTTTCTCTTTGCAGACACGTCCTGCTCTGATAGTGAAAGAAACACGGGTACACAAAGAATTCAAAATGCATAAAGGAAATCAAAGATATGGCTGTGTAATGTGGTTGAAAGGGACAAATATTTAATTGTTGAATGCAGTAATGAGAACACCACATATTAAAAAGTTATTCTCACTTCAACCAGTAATTCCTTTCTGTGTTTCTGCTGCGTGTAGGGGCCTCTAACATCTACTCATCTGGTGTGACAGATTTCAAGAAGCAACTAAAGTGTACTCCAAGGTCAGCTAGGACTATCTGGAAATGGATACACAGCAGATGCAGTACGTATACTGGGTCACTGAGTGTACAATATACTGTAGGCTATTTCTCAGTCATCCATGAATGCTGTCCTGAAACAGGTTAACAGCCCTTTAAATATTAAATATGTATTTGGCACTTTACTCTTAAGTTTGCTTTCAGGAATCAAGGTGCAAAGACTAATGTATGTTGGGCAAGCTAACTTGTGTCTTATTTGATAGATACAATCAGTTCTTGGCAAGGAATTATAATATCTCCAGTGTGTGCTGATTATCTCTTGTCAACCTCATGTTTCTGTGCCTTTTTTCTTATTATTTTTAATCAGCTACAATAAGGTGAACAGTATGTCTGTGTTTTTCACAATGTAGCTCTGTAGCACAAAATTGGACTCATAGGGTGTTACAAATGTTTTTTTTTTAAGTGTATATGTAAGACCTATACAGCACGATTTGGAAATTATGTGACAGTTACATGTAAGTAACTATAGTCGAAGCAGTCATAGAGTACCTTAAGACTGCAAGTCTGTATATCTGTACGTACATAACATGTCACACTCTATGTACACATCCAACTGTGATGAAACTTTATAATAAAATGATTTAACATATTATTGGGTGTTTCAGATTGTGGTGATATATGGAGAGGCCTCTCTGTCTGCACTTATATTTTTACATTTGTCTTAAGAACACAAAAAAATGATTCCATATACTATATTACTCTGTCATTTTAATATATTTAATATAGTTAAAGAATTATACAAGCGCGCCAAGAAAATCAGGTTTGCCGTACTTCCACCCAAATTTCATCTGTAAACAACTTTTTTAAATATCATTAATGTATGCCAACCCCTGCCAAAAAACCCTCAAAACATATGCTGCTGTACAAAAGTCTTAGACATGTTGCATTGTTCTACTCTGATGCATTATGAGCATCAACAATTCATTCAAAGAACAACAGAACTGGCAGAAGGCACAGATGTCGCTGTCCAATCAACAGTATGAAGGTGACTCTTGAAATCAGGACTTAAAGGATGTGTTGCAGTAAGAATACCTCTGTTAAGAAAGGGGAACAAAACTAAAAGGCTAAAATTTGCACAAGAACACATGAATTGGACTGTGGAACAATGGTCAAAGCTGCGTTGAACTGTTGATGGATGGACAACGACACCTGTCCCCAGTAGAAAACACTAGTGGAGGCTTTGAGTAAACTGTTGATGCTCATAATGCATCAGAGTAGAAAAATGCAACATGACCCAGACTTTTGCACAGCAGTGTATATATTAATATTTGTGTTAGAAATGTGAACCATGCGAATTCAGTTTCATTTTCAGCCACTAGGAAAAGGTGTTATCCACCACAGTATAATATCATAGCTATCTATTGCTCACGACAGGAGTTGAAGTGTCAGAGGAGATAATTGACTGTCTGTAACAGTGCTCTCCAACTCTGGTCCTGGAGCTACAGGGTCTTCTGGTTTTCGTTTCAGCCAAGCTCAGTTACTGGCTCAGTTAGTCAAGATTAACAGGTGTTCCAGATCTTTAGCCACTGGGGTGATGTAAAGACACCTATAAAACCTGCAAGATTAGGGCTGTCCAGGGCCAGAGTTGGAGAATGATCGTGTTGCTACAGGGGTACATTGTGTTGTACGAAAGCACATGCCTGTATTTACCACATCCTTTGTTACACCATTTTGTAACGTAATCCCCCTACCTCTTTTAGCTGATCAGCACTGCCCCAAGAAGCAGAACGCTGATGTGTGCTTCTCTTCTCTGCTGCCTCTTCTGTCCAACAATTTGGGGTCTGAAAAAACAAACAAACATTGGTCACATCACCGCTAGAATTTTATTGGAATATGGCAATGAGAACAAATGATGTCAGCAGCCAATAATATCCAGAACGTTGTCAGGACAACCTAATTTCCCAGCTTCTGTTACATGTCATGCTGATATTTTTGCTGGAGTATTAACTGAAATGTATGTGTTTTTAGGCTTTTAGTCTAGACTTCTGAACTGGAGGACAATGTTAATTTATGTATTGTATTTCAATGACCACATGATAGTCTGTTGAAGAAATTGTTTTAAAAATGATGACCATATTTTACTAAGCATGTTCTACTGCAGTTTTCTAGCAAGTAGCAACTACTATCTAAACTGTAGCCTACATTATGGGTTACAACAGAAGTTAAGGGATTCAGTGGTACATGTACCAAACACACTGTAAAGCAATTACAGATCAAAACAAGTGTAATTTGAAAATGGATTGGAGATTTCCTTTAACCTGATTGGTCAATATGAGGTCCCTAATTTCTGGTAAAGGACCTTGAATGTTATCTTTCAAACTATGTTTAATCACTGTTGCAAATCAATTCGCTGGAAAATAATGAAATACACTATTCATTTATGTAATTTAACTTTTTTTTTGCTTGATGAAAGAACTTCTCTGTTCTAGTACACAGCCTCCGAATGTTGTCTTTTCACTGTTGTCTTTTAAAGTGGAAGCAAACTTTCAGCAACTTTATTTCAGCATCTCATCATAATAACAAAGGCACTGTGCTGCTCTCTTCTCTAACAAAGCCAGGAGGCTTTGAATAAGCTTATGAATACACTGTGAACAAGTTACTGACCTTAACCGCAGTTCAAAAGGTTTTAAAAACGCACCTACAGTTGCTGTACTTATCTACTGAACTGTGTCAGCTGCTGCATGTCATTAGGAGTCTACAGCCAGCTCCTGCTCACACTATCTATATATGGCAGATGCTGTGTTTTCTGGGAATTTCTTATTCTCTGAGAGGTTTAAAAAAACACCACTAAAACTTTCCCAACCAAAGAAAGCAGTAGTTTATACACTGAACTGTCTACTTTAACACTTCCAAGTAAGTTCACCTTCTTAAATATGCTTAACAGCTAATGTACAGTATTGCACAGTACACTTGCAATAAGCTAGGCCAAGATCTGCGCACTGCTAGGTGTGTTGTTAGGCATGAGTACAATAAATATTTGCTCTCTGTAAGATCTGAAAAAAGTGTAATATCTCTGTGGCTTGTAGATCTTAACCACCATCTGAACTGGCGATAAATTTCACATTACAAAGCTTTTGAACCAGACATACTTTGATCTTAATGCATGGAAGGAAATTAAATCAGAATCATTGGCTGTACTGCTTTAACCATATGGCTTTGGAATGTCAGCAGCCAATCAGAATGCAGGATATTTCCAAGCCATTTTATAATAGTTCTAAAAGGATGTACTCTATTCATTGGGCTTTGCAATCCAAACACAGCACCAGTTCACCTGTTGTACCTGTACACCAGAAAGTAAAAGCATAGGAATATAGTTCAACTACTGAGTGGTATTGTGAACAAAAACAAAGCACCCCCACAACAAATTAAGAAGAAACTATCACAATGAAAGCATATTCAAAACATAAAATTCAATTAAACCTTTCACCACAGAAAAGTTACTTCTCAAAAGTCAGCTTGGAATTGTAAAAGACACTGACCTCGTCAAACTGTGATTCAATATTGTGTAGTTAAAACAGCAGTGAAAAGAACAAGATTTGTTTAAAAAAAAAGTCATAAAAATAATTCATGAATGGTTATCAAGCTATAGGCAATTCATGTGTGTCAATCATACTGAATCCCTTATTTCAATTTAAAAGGACTCCATTCCCCTTTTTGTAGCAATAAATGTGAAGGACGTTATTTAAATAATGGCCATTTTTATTTGATCTACCCCAAAATCTAATTAACAAAACATTATATGTACAAAAATAACATACATCTCTTTGCAGGTAATCCAACTAGCCCTTTTGGAGAGATTGGTACCATTAGAAAACCTGTCAGGTAAGGACACACAATTATTTCCCCAAGAATATAAAGTAGTATGTTGTTAAATGCTTGTAAAACAAGTCCCAGAGAATGGTAAATGGCACTTTTATTCATATCACACATTACGGTAGTATTTAAAGGTACAGTACAGATTAATTTCACCTCTACAGATGTGACATTGTGGGTATTTACAGTAGTGTGTTTGCCAGAACATTTTTTTTAATTGGATTTCTGTACTGTGCACTGTGCCACTAGTCCTAAACTGGAGTGGATTCACAAACTTTGTGCTAACCATGGCACAGGATCATGTTGTACAACTAAAACAGGACCTTGCTGAAAACAGGATATGCTTTATTTAACACAAATTCAGTCTTTTAAAACATACAGTATGTAAGTTGTTACAGTACTGTGCACACAGAATAATAGTGTCAGATGTACAGTAACACATGTACACAGCTGTATTATTGCCTTGAGGAGATAAAAACAGTTTACACCTCACTGTGTAACCAAGTAGCTTATTACTGAAAGAGCACCCTGGAGCCTGGATCATGCATTACTGCTGAAAACAAAAATGAATAGCTCTTCACCGGAACTTATTCAAATGGTCTCCTCCTGTATAGTAAAGGCATACCGTGAATTAATTAAATAATTCAGATGACAGACACTGTGTGCAGTACATGTTGTACAGGTCAGCAATCATGGCTACTTGTCATTAACAAGAGAGATAAAACTATGGCTGGCTTCAAGAAAAACGTTTAATATTTTAAAGAGTAATGGGTCAGACTCCAATACTTAGTACCAAAAGTGGGAACACAAGGTACTGTACTATAACACACTGGGCATTGTTCTGATACTATATATCTGTGTTCAACTACTGTAAGTAAACACTGGTCATACTGTAAGGCATGGTTGTGTTTCATATTACTGTGCTGACAACATTTGCCCACTAAACCCTTTTCCATCACCTGTAATAAAAGACTTCCAACAGCTCAATTTTCAGTAGCCTTGTTGTATACAGACTCCACAAATTCATTTTATTCATGCTATTGTACAGTATATGGGTTGTAGGGTAGCTGTTCATTGTACATGCTTTTCTTCTACTGTGTTTATTTGAACCAGTGTTTAAAGTGCCTCAATGTGTACACTAGTTTATCACTTCACTGACATCGGTCCTGCAGGCAGTTTCAGTGGCAGATCTTCTGTTGCATGCAGCATGTACTGTAGTACACAAATATAATGTTTTTTTATGAGCAGGATTTGAACCAGCGAGACTGCAAATGAGCTCTCTAACACCACATTAATGATGGAATGCAGTTTTTGAAGCCAAAGTAGTCTTTTAATAAACCTAAACTACCCTTTCGGTTTCACTTAACTGGTTTTAGTGCACCAGCACTGGTGGGGAGGATGTGTGCAGTGATGATGAAATAAAGCAGATTACATGATATTTAGAGGCTCCAACTTTGTTTCTAAATTTTCAAGAGTGTACAGTATAAATGCTACAGACTGACACACATGACGACAACTAATTCATTAAAAGAAAAAAAAAAATCCTGTATGGTGAAAAAAAGAGAAAAAAGGTTAACCTATTTTGAAGATTGAGCCTGAGAGAAGATGTTTCTGACATTGTAGGTTTTTCGATAGCTAGGGACATTTAGTGTTTCACAGAAGCAGTCCATTTTGCAGTCAAGATACAGTTGGAACAAACAGAAAACAGAGAATAAACTAATGTTGATCTTCCACTTTTTATCATGTCAAAGTCTGTCCCATATTTATTCGGCAGTAAAAGGCGTTTATAAGTTTTGGGTTTAATCTAAAATGAACCATTTGGTGATAAATACAGTATTGGGTTAATTTACTTCACCTTCAGACGTTTTTAAAAATAAGGCCCATAATGATTAATACATTCAATATTGCAAGGTTGTACAGTATGCCAAAAGAATGCAGTTTGAAAATGCTGATATATTAGTTGAAAAGTTGCATACATGTTCAAGTCTAATAATTATATTTCATAAATGTATCAAGTACATTTATTTTCAGAATGTAACATGAAGTAGTGTAAATTCCTAAACACACAGTAATGTACAGTAGCAGAGATCAAGCCAGCCTTTGAAATCCATGTCCTAAGCCCCTTCTCACTGCCTGCATAGGGGATTTCAGCATTTATGTAAACTATTGGCAAAAAAAAAAACACTACTTATAATTTCATAGGTGCTGCCAAAAATACCCATATGATATAACTTTCCAGCTTCCACACCATGCTGGAGTGTACAGTACTTTCTTTATTGTAGTACAAACAAGATTTTTTACTTTTTCTTTAACTCGTTAAATTACATTTTAATGCACATACAGTTTTTTGATTACATTTTATTGAAGTGATTAGGGTCTGTCGCCAATACTTAGTAACAATAGGCAATGTAGCATTTGTTCAAGTGCATCTTTATTAAGACAAATGTTTTTAAATGTTTGGTACATTATACACACACACACACACACACAAAAACATTATTTTTACTTTCAGTATATTTAAGAATTTTAAGCAAGTCTGTAAAAAAACACAAACAGTCTTTGTCCTTTATAACATGGCTGCTGTCATGACCTTTAAATACAAAACACTTAATAAAGAGTTCTTTGTGTAAGGTAATGTCTTGATACTAGTGGGCTGATTGCGTGTAACGTATGAAAATATACCCAGTTGGGTTTGAGTATTGAAATAAGTTTTAAGATCCATCGTCTTCATTTCTAATGATGCTACTACAGTACATCAGTCTAGATAGGAACTAATTTCCAATCCATTTGAAAATAATACTGAACAATTACATATATTGTTACATTTTAAGTGGAATTGAGTTTCTATAGTTGTGCTGTACTCTCAGCACTATGACTGTTATAAAGGCACTGAAAACTAATTGGCTGTCTAGACGACAGCGGTGGCTCAATGCACATCTACATTTACATTATTAAACTACAGCTGGTTTTCTTTTACTATTTTCCTACTGTTAAAAGTACAGTATACATTGATTTTGTTCAGAAGCAGCTTCAGCTACTTGTTTGCTTTATGTATTATAAAAGCAAGATCACTGCAGAATGCATACCTGCCTAACCTCCCTGGCTAGAGGTGCATGTAAGAGGTATACAGTACATAAAAGACACACTTCCATGCAATAGACCATGGCGTACTCCCTGTAAATACACTAACACCCAAACAGACATTTTTATAATTATAAGTGCTGTGATGAATATAAAAAGCACCAGCTTTTGGTGTCAGTGTTACAAACGAATAGTAGAGTGATCATTGAATAAAAATGTGTGTCATTAGGGTCCACCCAATGTTAAATATCCCGCTGGGCAGCACAAAGGAATATCCACTAGAAACTGCTCTCCAGGGCATCAGATGATTCTTAAGGGTTAGGTTTAGCTATTGGGTTAGGGTTAGGTCTTAGGGCTGGGGCTGCTTAAGGTTAGGGTTGGGTTAGGGTCAGGGTGGGTTGATGTCGAAGAGGTGCCAATCTCGGGAAGTGAAAGATGGAAGTGCTTGGCAAATGTCCTAGAATTATCTGATATTCCTTTCTGCTGCTCCCACCAGACATCTGACTCTAACTCTTTTTACTCAGGCGCTGTGAGAGCTAGTAGGGATGTGCTTTTGGTAAGTTTTTATAAACGTTTAAATGCTTTGCAGTGTCAGCGTTTAAACCACATCTACACACACACACTCTCTTTATATTATATTCTGATACCGATAGCCCTGGTTAGTCTAAGCCAATAAACCCTAAATAAGCAAATAATGTTTTAACATCGCAAAAACTACGAAGTAAAAATGTTTATATTTATGGTTGTAATTAAAGTTGCTAGTGGAGCTATAACTATATACATACTGAACATATTTTCGGATAGTATAAAGTTTTTCGAATATTGTGTTTTTTAAAGGTTCATTTAACAACAAAAATACAGGAACCTATTCCGTTTTTTTTTTTTTTGCTGTATTTTTTTTTCTAAGTAACTTTGGCCAAAATTATATGGTTAAAAAAAAAATTCAAAAAGAGACGAACATCAACCACTCACTGTACAGTGCTAATGCAAAATGGCTACAGGAAAGCAAAAGCGAGTTGTGCTTACAATTGAAAAAAAGTTGGAAATACTTTCACTTCTGGAAAAGGTAATTACCAGGGATAAAATTGCACAATATTTTGAAATTGTAAAGAGCACTGAGACTGACAATAAAAAGTCTGCCTCACAGATTTAAAAGTTTGCGGTCTTTGATAGTTGCCGTCAGATTTTTGAAATCTATTTCTCGAGACGAGTACTTGATCATTACAATTTCCGAGTACTCGCATCAAACGGCACTCTCCTCTACATACTGTACTAGCGTACACAAACCAACCAAACATTGCCACACGTCCTTTTCAAAATGTCAAATTAGCACACAATCAAGTAATATCTTAAGTAATGAATATAACGTTTGCCTTCTTGTGCAGTTAAGTTGAAGTGTGTCTCGACGGTCCTTTGCTTTATTGCAGTAGTTCCAACATACATAAATAAAAACTGTGCTAAACATAAACGGCTGTTCTGTCCAAAAGCTTACAGAACAATTCCAAGTGAAAAAATTCTTCCACCTATGGGAAGATTGGTGAATGGGTTTGTTGTAATTGCAACTTTTTCTCCCTTTGAAAGTTTTATATGAACAGCTGCAGCACGATTTTTTAAAGTTTTTCCAGCCTCGCTGTTACTGTTTTATGATTCTGCACAGTATTGGCATAATCTTACATCGATTTAAAAACTGCAGGATTCACGATTCACACGCACTGTCCTCATAGGGGATAACGTGATCACGCTGAATGTTTGGTCAAATCTATAGCAAATGTTGGTATGGATGCTTGCTTTTTATTGCCATCAGTAGCTCCATCCACAGTAATTGTGAATGTTTCCATTTCAAATGGTGAAGCACTGAACTTGTGTTTTTGTGGTACGGCAATTTTGTTTGGCATAATTATTTACATACCACGGTTTTCTCGTCTGGTTCCTTCCTTTGGTGGCTTCCTTTGTTTAAAGATGCCATTTGAAACATAGAACAAACTCAGAAAAAACGCTTTCCATTAACGTTATTACCCCGCCGTGGAATTAATATCATACCACGCCTTCTACAGCCATAAACACACTGTGCACCAATGAAGCACCACATCGACCAAGAATGAAACCCGCACCAGTGTCAATCTTTCTGTTGCACCAATTAGAAAAGCTACTTTTAGGCAATTGCCAAAACCCTTAGTTTTTATAATATTCACCCTCACTGTGGCACTGAACAGTCTGATAAGCGAAGGACTGTTGATGATAAATTACTAAACTTAATGCATAATGAAATATGCATTTGGTGACATTTGTCACGTGACATGTTATACATTTGGCATATTATTAAATGCTTAACAACTTATTTAGAGTTTATACTTTTCAAATTCCCAACCGTAAGAGCCAGCCCTGCTCGCCATATGTCACTGGAAACAGGAGATTCTGAACTTTAAAATTAGGTCCTACTTGTGTATTTCTGGTAGATGACCATATTAGGAGATATCCTTGAGCACTAGTGTTTTTCAATGTTGCTGCTGGGCTGAAGACAGATCTAACTCAGTGCAGTAACCAAACCTTTCACACAAAATCTTTACAAAATAAGAGAAATGCCATCATCGAAGGCACAAGGACTTATTTTCTGATAAATCTATACATTTTTCGTGTTTGTGGATCAGATGCATGAGACCAGAGCTGTTTAGGGGTTATTATGCCCTGGCAGCCCCATCTTGTACAACATACTCAGGGTGCCTGGGACGAATAATTTGAATGGGTTTTTGTTTCCTTTGTTTTCTTTTGCACATTTTTTGCCATGTTCCCTACACGTTCAAGTTTCATTATACACTGTCAGATTTGAGCTGGCCGTGCTAAAATATATTTTACAAACAATGTTTTTTGTTTTTTTTCTAAAAAGCGTCTCTCTTTTTCTGTGGTTTTTGGTATCTGTATTAAACAGGGTGAGTTTCAGACTATCGCTTTTTTTTTTTTTTTTTTTTTTTTTTTTTTTTTTTTTATTGAAAGCCCAGAGTGTGCACATTCATTTCCTGTATGAAGTGTACCTGTAACCTTTAAAGTTAAAGAGTTATAGGCACAAATCTAACGGTAAAAAACAGGCAAAAAATGGCTCGGACCCTAACGCTTACTTGTTATATAAACTACATATCTCACACTGATAACTAAAGAAATAAATACAGAAGTTAACCACAGATTTCATTTGTTTGCCCCTGAACTAGACTGACGTGTCAGAGCTGAGTCAGCCGAGCAATGCTAGACTGTGGCTTTTAAAAAGCATGGCATGGAAATGTGCATAACTGATGGATTTAATGTGTTGAATCTGCCAAGCATGTATCAGGGCCAAAATAATCATAAGGTTTTTTATTTATTTTTTTATTTTTTTAAATCAATTCAATGATATGTAGAACATTCTGCAAATATGTCTGGCAACAACATATGTTGAGTGGACCGCATATTGCACAGGAAGGTTGCGACGGATTGGGGCTGATAACAAAATGTGTTGCATACAGTAGTTTACCATAATTTCATGCCATCTAACTAACATCAGCTACCTGTAGAAAGAAAAGCATGATGAGACAAGATACAGTACTGTAGCCAACTTTCTGATGTTTCAATTCTCCAAAAAACAATTTGACACTTAACACAGCCATTTATCACTGAGCTTCTATCAGACTGAAATGCCACCTCTGTCTAACTGGGAATGTCACAGATCATTACAGCTCGGGTCAACCACACACCTCTACCCCATGATAAAACAGTAGATACAGTAATGATCTAGGATCATCAAAGCACTCAGCCTTTCTTGCACCCAAGAAGACATGCTTTAAATATCACCCAGGACAGTCCCAAATACAGTACCACTTTCCTGTTCTGCAAAATAAATTAGTATGTTTTTCAAATGCGTTCATGGAACCACCCAACTGTACCGAAGATGTTGGAATTTGAAGACACTTAGAGGTACTTCTTTCCCACGATCGCAGAATTAAGCATTTTGCGAATGGAATTTTGCAGTGTTGTCTTTTTCACCTCACTACACTCAACCAAGTTGAGTTAATTCATCATGTGACTTCACTCACATGTCTCTGCTGAAACTCAATAAGGCAGCCGTACCAACGAAGAAAAAAATTCAATATTTCAACAAAAGATAGATCTTAAACATCCTCTGATAATCCAGATGAGGAGGGTAGGATACTATTCTGCAAATGTTGCTGTCATTTGATTGATCAGTCAATACCATGAAGATCATACTGTCAGTCATAAACAGGTAGAGAACACTAAGGCAAAAAAGATGGCAACAATGTAAAGCACTGATTTCTTCTATGCTTTCTTCAGGTACTGCGCTCAAGCCTCAAGGTGGGTGTGACAAACCCAGGGTGAGCTTGCCACTGGTCTTTTGTGTACAAGGAACAGAACTCCACATAAGCACAGGTAGGTTTTCAACAGGTCAGGCCTGTATGTTTATTTTAAACTCCAAAACAAAAATAAACAAAATCAAAAACCTAAATCCTTCCAGGAACCCTAACAAAACTGTTGCAGGTCTAAGTTATATTGGACTAAGCTGTATCCCAGTCAAATTTTTTTTTTTTTTAAATCCCAACACTTATCGTTTACACATGGATCGCAAACACTGTACCTTTCCTCTCTCCTAATAGAGGCCTGAGCTCTCCTTTTATAGGATGTGGCTGCTCCCAATTACCACTAATTATTCATTTAAGAAGCAGCCACATTCTCACATGTTTTTGGCAGGGACAGGAATTAACCCCATCCCTACCAACCACCATCAAAACACACACAAACACCACAGTATTTACAGGCAGAGCTCTTGCTCTGCCACGGCTGGGCTTTCCCGAAGTAAGAAAGCTAATTTAATTGTTTATTTCTTTCCACGCAACCTGCATTTAATAAACCATTACCACTTCTTAACTAAATTGTATTATCTGACAATGAAGAAACACGTTTAAAGCTATTTTTCTAGCTATACACTGAGACTGAACTACTGTGTTAGTGGAAGACTGTAAATATGATTCTCACAACTGTGCTGGACATTTGTTTTCTGACCTGTTGTAATATAATTCAGTTTTCCTGCTAATTTTAATACCACCAGTGATCCAAGTGATGTTTAGTGTCTTCAGGTGCTTTACTTACTATTACAGTTACAAGTCTGATTGAAAGTCTTGGCTTTACAGTTGTGAAATTTTACAGAGTATGTATATAAATATCTTAAAATACATATATAATATATATATATATATATATATATATATATATTATTATATATATTATATTATATATTCATTATATATTTATTAATGTATTTATTTAAGTATCAACATATTTATTCTCAAATGCCATGCTGATAAACAAATTGATAAAAAAAAAAGTGGGAAAAACCGGAATCGGTCATTTTTGAAAAAAGGAATTTCCCCAGAATGTAAACTCAGTAGCCCTACATAATGGTATTGTTGTTGTTCAATTGACGAAGCACAACAAATGGGTTGAAATCAGCAAGTAGGAGGGATTAGAAAATACTGTAGGGTCTATATGTGTATTAACACAGCATTTTCCTATCTTTACAAACATTTAAAAAGGAGGAAAGCAAATAAACATCTACTGTAGTACAGCAGCACTGGAATCAGCCTCATGCTTGTAACAGTTAACATATTACACACGTTCACCACTATCTGCCGCTTCTATTGCTTTACTGCATATTTGATTGTGACTCTCAACTGTATTTTGCACTTTCTTTTGATCCAAGTTTTCGTGTTCTAGTAATCTGAGAACTCCAATATGAAAACAAAGCTATACTATCACACATCGGTTTCCAATCACCCTGTCTCATCAGATCATGTGAAATAAATCCAGGGGAACTGCTGCCTAAAATGTTCAACCCAAGCAGAAAACGTGATACACTGAAATGCAAGCAGGCTATCTCATCAGTGGGTTATTTCACACCAGAACTAATTGCATATAAACCACAGCCATTGAAGGCACACCTTTAAGCAAGAATTGGATTGGCTTTGTTCACCATCATAAAATATTCATTTTTTTTTTCACAGAGATAAATGGCTTGACAGCTGCAAACTGTGAAAAGATCCACAAAAGCAGTGCCTGCTTGTGGCAAATGTCATTCTAGTCCACACAAACTTGCATGCAGCATCCACCCTGGGCTATTATTTCCAATTGATCAGAGCTGGCTCTTTGTAATCTCAGTAAGCAGATATCCATTCAGTAAATTCAATACATGTTGGTGCCACTCCTGTAAAATGGTCTGAACTTTTCATCCTGCTCAAAATAACGGTTGTATAAAGCTTAAGGAAGCTCTCTCAATGCTGTGGATAATATTTCAAGGTAAGCTTTCCAGATAAAGGAACTCCCACAACAAAGATACAGCCAACAACATAATGCTACAGTGTGTGATTTTAGAAGACAGAGTATGAGATGAAGTTGAAAGTTTGTCTATTCCTATGACGAAAAATACTGCTTTTACTGCATACTGTAACAGCAAGAACAAATATACCAATATCATTGTTCCTGTACTGCAGTCAAATAAGGTCAATTGTAAACAAAATTCAAACAAGTTGTTCCTTCACCAGAATTAATCAGATCTGACGTCCTGCAAGTGCTACAGAAACTGGGTCTGTAACAGGGAGATGCAGCTTTATGTAACATCATCACTGTTATCCTGATAATCATGCTGCAAGGAGCTACCAAGTCCTGTTTAACTTAATTATAGGAAGCCAATAACATTTTCAGAACTGTGATCCATGCATAGAGTGATTGATGATACTGTCAAAATCTGCATGCAGCACATGCAATCGTACAGAAAAGCCCTTGAACCTGGCACTACTGCTCGCTCCTTAAGAGCCAACATTTTACGTTTTAATAGTTTTATGAAAGCAGCTTTACAAACATAAAAAATGTGAACAAATGGAAACCCTCAGCGAGAAAAGTATTAAGAATAGAGCAGACACACCATGACCTTGTGAGGCAGGATGTTAGTGGTTTATGCAACAATAGGTAACATGCTTACCAATGCAACCGGCACTTACAAAGGTGTTGCACTGATGCAGCTCTAATTGTGCATGTAGCTGTGACAGAGACAGAATGATTCTTGGTGATAAATCTCTCTCCCGACCTGTGTGGGCATTGTATAAAGGGAACAGATGGCCTTGGACTGGAAGGCCTGACAATTCATTCCCAGGGTTAGGTGGAAGTGGGCCATCTAGAAAGGTGTCATAGCTGCAGTACATTAAGTCATCACCCCAGAGGGAAAGCGATGTGGCAGCTGCGGATTGGAGAAGAAACGGCTGCACTTGCTAACCAAGGGAGCTGACTGAAGGTACAAGAAGAGGATGTGGCTAGGTGATCTGTTCCTTTGTTTATGTTTAAGAGAACCGTTGAAGGACGAGTATAAAATAACCATGTTTTGTTTATTTATATCGTCTAATTATACTGATTGTCAGTGGCACTGAAACAATTTTTAAAGTGGTGGTGCTGAAAGCCATTGAACAAAACTGTAACCCCTGTATATGATGGAAGCCATGCAAAGCCAGGGGTGCTGCCGCACCCCCAGCACCAGCGTCCTTGCTGATTGTTATTTATTACACGGCTAACACAATGTAGAGCTGTCACTTAAGGCCAGCACAAACCCGGACAACACTGACCCATTGTGGGCGGATTCAAATTGTATTTCACCCGAGCACTACAGCACTCACTTCTGACTTGTGATCATGTCTGTGTTTGTGTTTAACTGTGTCTATTATTTCGGGACTGCAAGTTTGTTTACTGAACTGTGCAATACACACTGCTGTGCACTTCCAGCCCTCCTTTGGATTTTAAATAAACCACCATTTACTTTGTTGCTTGTCCTTGTCTTGAACACTGCATCACCTCTACACCTACGCACTGCAAACCACTGTGCCACAGTATTACAGTGGCTTAACAGGCTTTGTGTGTGTACTTAGAAGTGTTGCAAAAACAAGAGTCACTGTCATTGTTGTGCTTTGAAAAATTAACACTCTGTGTGTGCAGCTGTCATTTCTGTCCCCCCAGAAATTGTGAATTTGTATAGAGATTTCCAGTTTCGCAATAGCAGATGGGGCAGTTCCATACCCGCAATGGTCATTTGTAAAAACAAAGTCACTTCATAAGTTGAGTCTTTTCAAAAGCATGGTAAATGATTAAGCAGAAATAATAACAGATAACAAAGGTGAACATATTTACAGTAACATGATATTGGAGTAAAAGTAATTGAAAATTGGCTCTAATATTTTGCTTGTGCAAGAGAAAGTCACTGTTCACAGACTGATCACTGATCATGGGCTGATTTTTCCTATGGTCGTTCTGTTGCTAGAAAAACACTCCAGGTATATTTTAAGTATCTGTATAAATATAAGTTTCTGAAAACTGAATTGTGGAAGTCCAGCACCTACACACAAACATTTACAAAAGTGTTTACATTCCACCCCTTTCACTTCTAATTGGCTAGCTGTGGAAAAAAGCAGATCTTATTGATTACAAAGAAACCCAGAAATGGCTGCCAAGACACAGACTAATCTTTTAAATGTAAGGTATTATTTAGGTTTTTTGTAAATTAGCAAATAAGTGATGCTACTTTCTTAATAAACAAACCTGACATTTAAATGCAGCAATCTAGTAAAGTTACAAAAAAAAAAACACCATAGTTGTAAGCTATTAGCAGATTATAAGAAATCATGTTGTGTAATTTATAAAATTAATTTATAAAAAGTCTATTTTGTGGAATTAAATAATTGAATCTATTCAGTCTTGAACAAAGAAGACTACGCTGTAATCTGATTCAACCATTCAAAATTCTAAAAGGTATTGACAGTGTCAACCCAGGGGACTTTTTCAACCTGAGAAAAGAAACAAGGACCAGGGGTCACAAATGGAGATTAGATAAAGGGGCATTCAGAACAGAAAATAGGAGGCACTTTTTCACACAGAGAATTGTGGGAGTCTGGAACCAACTCCCCAGTAATGTTGTGAAGCTGACACCCTGGAATCCTTCAAGAACCTGCTTGATGAGATGATGGGATCAATAAGCTACTAACAACCAAACAAGCGAGATGGGCCGAATGGCCTCCTCTCATTTGTAAACTTTATTATGTTCGTATGTTCCAAAAAAAAAAAAAAGCCATCATGATATGAAACCAGGATCACCCTGCTGCAGTTAGCCATCATGGGGAAAGATGTTAGATGACAAAAAAAACAGCAGTACAAATGCAGTACACTGGTTTAAAAAAATAAGTATACAATAGAAATAAACAAAAGAAAATTAATATGTTGTCTTTGCAGAATTTGATTGAGCCTACTGTAAATATTGCGTGCATTTTGGAAGAAAAACAGTACAAAAAAAATGCAGAAATTTGACTGGTTATAAACAAGTCCTTTAAAAACCTGTGTTTCAGCAGTTACAAAACTGAACGTCAAGAAAAATCTGAACTCCACAAAGCAGCAGTAATAGTTGGCAATGATTTCGTATCTGTGATGGAACAAACCAAAACACCTGTACATCAGGAGTTGGATTCAGCTTATAGAGAAAGTGGGGGAAAAAAAAACAGACAGAATCTATTTTTATATTTAAATAACTCCAAGTACTGCTTATTACAGCTGTACTCTTAGGGCTGTATTCTAATCACAGCGCAAATCCAAGTGCAAGTGCGAATGGCACTTGCCCCTATTTCTGTAGCGCATAAGTGGAGTGAAGAAGCAAAAAAAAAACCACTGCGCTAAATGGTATTGTAATGGTTATAGAGTGTATGCCTCATCCCCACAGGTCGGCATAAATTTCGGGGCATAACATATTCGCCAAAGCGATTCTGATGACAGTGGAATGGGGTCCCAAATAGACAACTGAGCACTGTGTTAAGACCCGCTGAAACCAGGTTTATTTAGTGCCTCAATCAGGAACTTTAACAATTGAACACACTATAAAAAGCAAAGTAGTCCTAAGTAGCAACTGTGTGCGTTTGAACTGACACAGGAAGAGGAAATCAAAGAAAGAAGAGTAAAAGAAAAGAAAAAAGAGATGAACCTAAGAAGAAAAAATGACAAAAAGTAAGAAACACATACAATATTAATTGTAAATGAATAATAAACAAATATATAAATTTAAAAAATAAAACCTCCTCTTTTGCAGATACAATGGAGTACTGCAAAGAGGTCATGAATGAAAGACACAGGCGAGCCAGAACAGCATCATCATGCTCCTTCATCCTTGCAAACTCACAGCTGACAGCTTGTTTGTCACCCTGTTTGAGCAGGATGACGGTCTGAACAGCTGGTTGATAGGTGACAATGGATACCCACTTAAACGGTGGCTCATGACACCGATTTCACATTATCCCTGCTGAACACAAGTATAACACAGCCATCACCTCTGTTAGAAGTGTCACTGAGCACACATTTGGAATACTGAAAATGTGTTTCAGACGTGTTGATCGCTCAGGTGGAACACTGCAGTACAGGTGTGTAATATGTTTGCTGCAGTTTTTGTTTGCACAATATTACTATACGTAATGGATGTTATATGACACTCCATAGGATACATTACAAGCTCAGAGGCAACATGATGCGGTATTTCATGTCCCGCTAGAAAATGAATCAGCTGCTGCTACTGGTAGACATGTCAGGGAGGGTGTAATACGTGAACATTTTGCTCAGTAGTAAGTAACCAGCAACATTTCATATGCCTGCATTGACTCTCCATAGAATTTTCTTGCCTAATTCTCTATATACCACAATACTTTGCACGCAGTGAGGCGGAAGTCTCCATTTAGTCGAGTTGAGTCTCTTGTTAAATAGAATATCTTTTGAAACGCCCTTCTACATATTATTGGCTGGAGAAGTTTTAAGTGAGGCTGGATTTTCATTGATTAAAATATTAGTGTGTGCTCCCATTGGCTAGAAAGGTTGCAGTGTGAGACTGATAGTTGGAAGTTTGTCTGTTTGTTGGGAAGTTTGTCTGGTTGATTGGTCATTTGCAGGTTCGTACAGCCTTTCGTGTTAATGAATTGACAAATGAATGAATTAATTATTAGATGAATTAACAAATACAAGTTTAATTACTGTATGAATTGACAAATTTAAGGACGAATTGCTGGACAAATTGACCAAATCACGAATTGACAAACAAATTGACAAATTGACAAAATAACAGCTGGATAGTTTTGGCACAAGTTGCCCCCCTAGTATTGTTTTATACTCACTTAGTTTTATTACATGCATCATTTTTATCCCAAATGGAACTTCAGAAGCAGTTTCTCGTCAGCACTATGGTGCGCTCGCCTGTTTATAATAATAGTAATTATTAATTTGGCTGAAGCTTTTTTCCCCGAAAGGGGAGTTAAAATGTACTAGTTCACACATAAATGGCAGTAAATTTTGGTACACACCAGTAATGTGTCCTGGTATTGAACCCAGGCCCCTCCACTCAACACTCCAGAGCCCTAACCATTACTCCACACTGTGTACAGGTATAGTGGTTAGCTCACAGGACTACAACATCCAAGTTCAATTTTTTTTAATTATGGTTTTGGGGAGGTGTTTATCTTAGTAGGTTTTATTTATTTGTTAGTTTATATATATATATATATATAGAGAGAGAGAGAGAGAGAGAGAGAGAGAGAGAGAGAGAGAGAGAGAGAGAGAGAGAGAGAGAGAGAGAGAGAATGTGGTGTAGCATGTGTTTATTATTTACAATAACAAAATAAAACAGAACCAAAACCTAACCCGCTCTCGGGCCCTACTTAAACAGGTGTTGATATTATCTAAGAGCGAGGCAGGCTAAGACTGTTCCCTCGTCATCAACACCAAACCAAAATCCAAAGCCATAGATAACCCAAGATGAACTACTAGTTACAGCACAGCAGTCCAGTTTTTTTTTTTTTTTTTCCCCAGCAGAGTTCAGTGTTAGCACAGCAGGGGATAAAACAAGGGCTGTCTGTTTACCTCGTCCTCAGCTTGGATGGTGAAAACTATAAGCGCTACCTGAAAGCTGGCCAAAGATATCTTCTTGCAGGGGGGTTTAGTTGTTCTGTTTTTCATTCAATTGGAATTTTACTCAGTCCTGTACTATTATTAATAAAGGCCGCCCTCGGGAGCATATTAGTTATTACAAATTCCCGGCCTCAGTAAAACTCAGTTAATTTTTTTTTTACGGTAAAAAAAGCAACATGACAAAGAAAATAAATTGCCAATTTTACTCAGTCCTGTACTATTATAATAAAGGCCGCCCTCGTATAATCACCTCCCTTGTTTAAGGGCCGGAGTCATTTTGATCAATTAAAAAAAAATGCCATAAAAACAAGCAAAAGAAATTTGGCTCGGAGTGTTTATATCCCTCATATATATATATATATATATATATATATATATATATATATATATATATATATACAGCTCTGGAACAAATTAAGAGATCACTGCAAAATTATCAGTTTCTCTGGTTTTACTATTTATAGGTATGTGTTTGGGTAAAATGAACATTTTTGTTTTATTCTATAAACTACTGACAACATTTCTCCCAAATTCCAAATAAAAATATTGTCATTTAGAGCATTTATTTGCAGAAAATGACAACTGGTCAAAATAACAAAAAAGATGCAGTGTTGTCAGACCTCGAATAATGCAAAGAAAATAAGTTCATATTCATTTTTAAACAACACCATACTAATGTTTTAACTTAGGAAGAGTTCAGAAATCAATATCAATATTTGTTAGATGGTCTTGGCCACAGCAGTTACAGACACTTGCAAAGTTCTTGTAATTTGTCTAAAGATTGACCTTCATTTCTTAAAGTAATTACAGACTATCTTTTTTCTTTGCTTAACTGAGCATATTTTGCCATTTTCTGCTCCCTTACATTCAGGAATGACAAACTTGTGCCTATGCTACCTATATTTATAATAATCATTGGTGACAAAAGTTTAATTAGGTAACATGCTAGTTAATCAGAGACCATCTAACAAAGACACTTTTATACTTAGGCCAGTGTTCTAACACCGTGTTATACACATTTCAGACTTTTAACTGACTTGGGCTTCAGACTGAAATCCCCTTGCTTTGGGTGACCATTTCATTGAAATTGACAAGATTTACATTTTCATTTAAAAAATACATTTTTGAATGCAATTCACATATGATTATCAGCTTATATAAGTACCTGTACCATATAATGAAATATTAAGTGTTTATAGACAAGTGTATACAGTTAAAAGCATGGATAATCATGAAAAACCTGGTTTCAAGCAGGTGTACTCAAACTTTTGACTGGTACTGTGTGAATATATATATATATATATATATATATATATATATATATATATATATATATATATATATATATATATATATATATTAGCTCAAAGAGCCAGCTGCCCAACGTTTCCATATGTTGTACATATCTTTCTCAAGGGAGCCATATATATTTGTTTGTGGCTTTCATTTCACACCATGACATTCTTTTCACAATAGGTTGTTAACAGATGTTCTAAATAACCGGTATTGAAGAGTGACCATCCGTATGTGGTGAGATAGGTCAACAGCAGCTCATTGTTTGGTTATTTGCTGAGTAGCTCAGTGTTTTCCTTACAACTAAGAAGATATATTCTATATATATATATATAGATATATACTTCCCTCACTGTTTGTCAATTAGTACATATTACAAGTCAAATAAGAAACAAAAAAGAACTTAACTAAAATCAATTTACCATTAAAATCTCGGAAATTCTGTCCTTAATAAGTTACCTGCAATGGCAAAGCAATAGTTATTTTAGGTTAACTGTAGCACAAGGCTAACCTTGCCCCTAGAGAGCCACTGCATTGTGTATTCAGATGGAAATATTTGTATTCAGTGCTTTGACAGGCTCACAAAATCGTTGCACTGTACTCCTGTTCAAAAGCCCTAGACTTGGCAGAGGGTACCAACAAGTTCAATGATCCTGCGCAGAAGGTTTCATGAAGTGCAAACATAAATAGAGGGTTGGAAACTGGACGAATTGCCACTGGCAGCTTTAGCTTTTACACTCCAAGATCTAAAAGTGATGTAGAACCCGATGTGTTACTGTATGCAATTGTAGTGCCTGGACAAATATTAAAACACTACTGTAAATGAAATGCATTCGGTGGCAGACATTCGGTGGCAAAAAAATGTGACAACATTTTGAAATGACTGTATAAAAAAAAAACTGATTGAAAAAGAACAATGTATAAATGACATCTGGAAAAAAGAAACACATTGTACTGTACAGGAGAGTGTTTCTCTCCTTTATGAATGGGGTCTCAGTTTTTTTTTCTTTTTTTTTCACTCCTGACAGATTCACTAAGTAACTTTGTACTTTAGTATAAATGCATGTTAATTTGGATTCATATGTTGTTTTTCTGACTTTATGTGAATGAAAAGACACACATTTGCCTGTTTTCCCATTGGAAAGAGTGATATTTTGAAATGTCACTGTCCTGGTCACAGAAGCAAAGTTTGTGGGGAATAATAGCCATTTTCTACACTTTTGAGGCATAAGCAATTAGGAAATAACACTTACTACCCAGGAACAAAAAAAAATAATAATAATTTGTTACACAGTGTTATTTTACTGCAATATGGAATGGATTACACTACTTTTGTTTTTTCAAGCTAATTCAAAATGAAAGAATATTTGAATATAAAAAAACAGCCATTATGTAAAAGTACCTCATCAACCAATACTGCAGATCAGTACAAAGTTTGCTCAACTATGTGGTTTAACCTCATCAGAAGGAACCCACCGTACATAATGCACATATAGGTAACCTGACCTGCATCTATAGAAAAAAGGTTGTCGCATAATTGCAATAAGAGAAACAAGAAACCTTGGTTCTTGATGATCAAAAGCAATGTTTTACACCTGCTAAAACATAGCATACTCCATGTATGGTTCCTGTGGTCCATACAATGAAACACTAGAGAGTTTTTAAATTATTGCTTATACAGTCAAGGCAGTGCTTGAACCATACTACAATCACAAACTGAAATGGAGGTATATTAAAATAATCTAATTCAATATTTAATTTAGGTTATCATGGTGTTGAATAAGTTTACAAACTACAGTGCTATACCAGAATTATTTGAGGTACTTTTTTTTGTCATACTGAGTACAGATGTCTTATCTAAGTCTGTTATCTCAGTGTTTCCTGTATGCACTCGGTTTTCAACCTCTGTAGTTATAAAAGTACTAACATCTTATAACTAAAATTTTCCCCAAGTACCGTATTTGAAAGAAGAAAAACTATTTTTCAACCTACCAATTACTGTGTTTTGGCAAAATGTAGAGTACATGAAGACATACTTCAATGCAAAAATGATCTGCACTCTGATTGGCTGAGCTACAGTGATATAATTAAGCAACAGAACCCGAAGAAGAGGGCTTTACCGGAGTTCGACAAGTGAATTCATGTTTAATTTTATTTTTACCTTCAGTAGATCGATCACACCATTCACACATGTTTATTTTTTTCATTCTTTAACAAATGGCTGTATTTGAATATTTTACAAATTTCGAACAAAGATATATAGGCGGTGCATCAATTAAGGAACACAGACAGAAAATGCAATCTGGCATGAACCATCCTTTATTACTGTAATTATTGCACTGTATTATATTCGAACATTCACTGTGCCCTCTAGAAAGGTATAGTGTTGGGCTTGC
Organism: Polyodon spathula; assembly: GCF_017654505.1. Taxonomy (NCBI): domain Eukaryota; kingdom Metazoa; phylum Chordata; class Actinopteri; order Acipenseriformes; family Polyodontidae; genus Polyodon; species Polyodon spathula. Next base: position 86,766,808 of record NC_054536.1, on the reverse strand, counting down.
CTGGGCATGCTGATACATTAGTAGAAGTACAGTAGGAGAATAACATTTGCAATCATTAACTAGTAATATTTGTGTACACTAATATTGTTATAGTTATTGTTAATTGATTGTTAAGAACCTTAGCACAGAACTGTGACGATATTTAGCAAACTACACTGCATCGTTGTAACAGGGTCTTGCTTCTGGGTGTGTGCATTCGCTGCTGAGTGACAGGCAGGAGATCAAGACAGGGGTTGAAGTTGAAATGCCGGCACAGGCACGCAGGATTTATTCACATACAAACAGAAAGTGAAAGTAAATACAAATGGTCATGTGACGTTACCAACGATGGTAACGCACAGAGGACTGCAGAACTAATCTTTTCTGTTCAATCATAAACAAACCCCGACTTCCGACTACTAGCAGGGCCGTCAGCGGTTTCGCTTCTGATCCCGGGTCACTCTCACGGCGACCAGGATTACACAGCCAGGTCTCCCTGTCCGGGTAGCGTGGACGATCTTTTGTCCATTGTCCATGGCTTTGCAGCATCCCCGAGGTGAACAAACAGGACCTCTTTATACCCGATGCCGTGCTGGAACACACCTACCTGCTGATTATCCACAGCTGGCAATCACACACAGCAGGCAGGCTATCCCAGGAGCATCAGGTACTTCCTTAAATTAATTACAACAATTTACACACTTATTTACAATATTTACACACAAAACCCACTCTTCATGTGCAGGGCTCCTGCCCTGCTACATACCTCCCCCCTTGTGCAAAGCACAGATGGCCGCCACCGGCCACCTCCCCCTTTGACTGACGCTTCTGTGTGGGTGGGAGTTACAGCTGGGCAGGAGGGTATGGTGGGTCTTTTATGGGCCGCTCTTTCCATTCCAGTGCCCCCTTAAAAAGGGACCGAGGACCAGTGACAGGGGACCCAGGCGGCGTGGATAGGGCGACCAGAGCGCAGGCTGGTCACCGGGCGGCTGCAGCTGCAGGCAGAGGCGAGAGCCCCTGCGACAGTGTAGTGACGTCTGGTTCACCAGGGGGAGCGAAACAGGAGTCTGGGCGAACGACCGTGCCTGGTGGTGCCGCGACCTGGGACCCAGGCCCAGCGATGAGAGGTCCAGACACGACGGTGGGGTGTCTGGGAGCACGGGCCGAGGGAGCTGACCCTTAGGCGCCGGAATGGACTACAGGGGTGGAGGTCGGGGCTGTGGTGGATCTGGTCTCCTTGACTCCTCCACCATAGAAACCCATCGCTTCTCTCCTCACTGTCGGCGGTGGCAGCACCTCCTCCTCAGGCTGTTGGATGGCAGCTCCTCCTCCTCTGGCTGTCAGGACGGTAGCTCCTCCTTCCTTGGCCCACGGGACGGCAGCTACTCCTTCTTGGACTGTAGCGCCTCCTCTGGCTCTTCAGACAGGCAGGCAGCCACTCCTATTCTGGCCTTTGAGGACAGCAGCTCCTCCTACTTTGGCCTTGGATGACGGTAGCTCCTCCCCCTCTGGCTTTCAGGGCTCTAGCTCCTCCCTCTGTGGCTTTTCACCCAAGTCTCAGTTGGCTCCCCTCTCTGGCTCCCTCAGCAGCGCCTCCAGTGGCTGCTGAGCGTCACCTGCCTGCTTGCCCTTGTCCCCCCCCCAAAAAAAATTTCAGGGGTTTGGGGCATCAGCTCTTTCCCCAGGGTCCTCCCCCCTGGAATCACGATCTCCTCCTGATGTCCCGCCTTGCCTCGGCAAAACGCAGCAAATCCCACTACTGCCACCATATGTAACAGGGTCTTGCTTCTGGGTGTGTGCATTCGCTGCTGAGTGACAGGCAGGAGATCAAGACAGGGGTTGAAGTTGTGAAAGTAAATACAAATGGTCATGTGACGTTACCAACGATGGTAACGCACAGAGGACTGCTACAGCAAGCTGTACAAAAAAAAATAATGCTAAATAAAACAGCACAAAAAACTATCAAAATAAAGGTGCTGTAATAATGGCGTGCGCTACTCCCTAAGACATGGAGGTCCCGCTTTATACACCTCGCTCACTATACATTAGTGGGATTTACAATCCCTGAACTAATCTTTTCTGTTCAATCATAAACAAACCCCGACTTCCGACTACTAGCAGGGCCATCGGCAGTTTCGCTTCTGATCCCGGGTCACTCTCACGGCGACCAGGATTACGCAGCCAGGTCTCCATGTCCGGGTAGCGTGGACTATCTTTTGCCCGTTGTTCGTGGCTTTGCAGCATCCCTGAGGTGAACAAACAGGACCTCTTTATACCTGATGCCGTGCTGGAACACATCTACCTGCTGATTATCCACAGCTGGCAAGCACACACAGCAGGCAGGCTATCCCAGGAGCATCAGGTACTTCCTTAAATTAATTACAACAATTTACACATTTATTTACAATATCTCTACACACAAAACCCACTCTTCATGTGCAGGGCTCCTGCCCTGCTACAATCGTATATAAACAGAACAGTGTAATGTGTGTTTTTGTTTTTTCTGAAATGTCTTTGGTCAGATAGCTTTACCTACATCAATTTAGCCTTTCAAGCACCCTGACAGGACTAACCCTTATGTTGATGTCACAGCAGGCTGTCAGCATTGGCGTGCGATACAGGGCAAACAGAGTTTCAGTGCATAATACATAGAAATAACAAAATAATTACAGTAAATCTTACTTAGTATGTATTACTGCTAGATAATGACAGTTATATGCCCAGAGCCAAGTAAAGACCCCTTCAAAAGATGCTAACATACACCAAACAAATATTTTTGTGTATGAGGACATTTTTTTAAATGTGTTTGTAGGTTATATTTTTCGGTTAGGCTGATTGAAATTTAAGTTGCGGTTTCAAATGAGTTACAAGATTGTAAAGTCAAGTTGGCTTGTGTAGGATAGTGACTTCTCTACTAGGAACCAGTTAAGACCATCTTATTTATAATTTCCTCTATGAAAAGACAAATGTGTTTTGGTAAGCATGCATTTGATTTATTTGTTGTATTTTTTTCGAGGAGTAATTTCAGATATTTCAATGCTTCACTTGCACTGTGTCTCTGCATTCCACTTCAAGAAGTCACATGAAGGAACGCTGATAGACTGAAGCACAGCAGTCACTGGAAAAGCAGCACTAGGTTAGTGAGAAGGGCAGCCAAAACCAGAGGCTTCTGGGAGTGCTCATAAAACAACCAGGAGCACCAGGACTCCTTAGTTACCAATCAGTGCTTTTCCTATGACTCACATGTTTTCAATCTGTGCAGCATTGAAATATTGTTAATTGTTAGCTTTTATATTATTATTATTATTATTATTATTATTATTATTATTATTATTATTATTATTATTATTATTATTAACTAATTGCAGCATTAAGGTACATTAAAAGAAAAAGGCTTTATTGAACGCTTAATTTTAACATTTGCCAGTACCATTAGGCTTGCTAGCTGTGGCTGTGTGAAGGACATTAGTTTAGAAGAGCGGCTGATAGTCTGTTACATTTGAGTGCCCCTAGTGTATGGGGTTTACGATTAATTTGATGCTTTCTATGAAATGTTACACAGAAGACAACACCCGCAGTACTGTATGTTATGTATTCGATTGTTTTGATATTTTTATTCACACACCAAGGGTCAAATCAACTGGGGAATAAACAAAGGAACATTTCTCAAGAGTTTATCAGAATAAAAATGATTTAACTTACAAGTGTCATGGTGTATCCACATCATGCTCCCTCCTGCAACAATGCTGCTTGTTTTCTGTTCCCACAATAGTCATTCATTTCAATCAGATCAACCAACAGTGTTGCAGGGGGGATTGTGATCTGGATACACTTTGACACTCGTAAGGCAAATCCTCCTTCTCCTGGCCAACACTCCCGAGTGAAAGTTGAGAAAGGTTCTAGGACCTTATTCACACTACTGGGCTGGCCCAGGGCCACCTCAGGGTCGCCACATATTTAGGTCTGCAACCCCATTCACATTTTTGGTTTAAGGCAGCTATATGTGTTCACATATCTGACTGAAAAGCAGACCTAAAATGTGGCGAATTGCTTGGTTTTTTTTTTTTGGTTTTTTTAAATGGAACGATAGCCTGCACTCAGAATGGAAGAACTACAATTGTAGTGTGTTCAAAACACTCTGAGTGTTTTTAGTGCACGTTCACAACACTCTACTTCTAATGCTCAAAACACATTAGTACATTAAGTTCAAAGCATTTATGTGGATTTTTTTACAGTTATTGGTATTACATTTGCATTTTCCCCATATGTTTTTCAGATAAAGCTAACCAAACGTACTCACAATACGGTGAGTTGAAATACAAAGTAAACAAAAATAAAAAATTACCAAAATTACCTATTTACACATTAAAGACAAAAACACAGTACTACATCCGGAAACACACACACACAGAGTAAATTGGAATCTATAGCTAACGGGTGACCTTATTTCAAGCATACTGTTTTAAGTGCTTCAAAAACAACAATCACGCTCAAGCAATTACAAACATTTTTGCTGTACAACATGTTTTTAATATGTTATCTTATTTAATAAACCTTTTTTATGAACTATATATATATATATATATATATATATATATATATATATATATATATATATATATATATATAATACACACACACACACACACACACACACACCACACACACACACACACACATATACACATACATATATATATATATATATATATATATATATATATATATATATATACACACTTATGAATATTGGAACAAATACCACTTGTTATTAACATACTAAAGTGCAACTCCTGTACATACTGATAGAACGTGTCTATTTTGATGCATACTTTTGTCCTTTTCTCTGTGTACTTTGTGTTTGTACACTAGTTGGCCACCAGTAATGAAAAAACGCTGGCATTGTCTCCGAAAATTAGTTTTTCCTCCACCGTTCACTTTAAGTGTATCTGGGTATTTCCTGTTTGATAAATAACTGAGTATTTCTTGAAAGTTGGGCTCTCTTTTTCCAACAGGTTTACCCATCGTCTTGAAATGGAACTATATGGAACTATATTAGTTGTACCGAGTTTATATAGTACTGTATACCGACTAACTGATTTTTTCACTGCAGCTCTTTCAACCGTTTTCATAAGGACATTTAACTAAAAAATAAACTTGTAAGTACCGTAACACTGTAGACGTGTGAGTTCTATTGCTTATATGCATGTTAATGCCTTGGCTCATGTGCACCCGTGGTTAACTCAACACCTTGGATATACCATTGACTATTTTGAGTTAATATTATGGTGCATCAATCTTAATATTTGTGGATTAGAATAGTAATTAATGTGTGTGCAAAAACATGCAGCTAAAGGAAAAAATCTGCATTATAATGTAAAGATGCACACTTCAGTATCTATGTATATCGTTGAGTGCAAAATAAGCAAAGGTGGCTGAATATGCCAAGTTGCCCTATTGCTGATCATTACTGAGATCCATAATCCTGCATTTTTTAATTTTTTTATTTATCGCTTAGTTACTAAATAACAGGAAGAAAATGTAATTGTGACAAATTCAGCTTAATTACACTATGTAACACAATTTTTGTTCCTGGGTAGTAAGTGTTATTTCCTAATTGCTTCTGCCTCAAAAGTACAGAAAATGGCTATTATTCCCCACAAACTTTGCTTTTGTGACCAGGACAGTGATATTTTGAAATATCACTATTTCCAGTGAGAAAACGGGCGCTTTTGTGTCTTTTCGTTCACATAAAGTCAGAAAAAAACAACATATGAATCCAAATTAACATGTATTTATATTAAAGAAATACAAGAATGGCTACAAAAGATGTAGAAGTGAGTAGTTTATCGAGATTTACGATTATACTGTAAATTTCTTTTCTTTTTTGGATCGTTCCTGGGCCGCCTTAAATCACAAGTGTGAATTGGGTCCAGGTTTGTTTCCCAGCAGATTAAAGTTACCTTGATACAGACAGCACAGGATATACCAAAGGTTACTGTAAACACTGCAGGGTGTAATGTATGTTAACTAATGAGTCAGAGATCTTGAAATACGGCATCCTCCTAAATCTACAATACTAACCTTAAATGTTTGTGTTTTGTGCCCCACTAGTAAATTCTCACCTTTTAATGACAAATTATGTTTGATCTTGAAGCACCAAAAGGACTTAGAGAACTTAGTTACTTGAGCTCAGATAGCACCTGCTGTTTCTAATTTGTGAGCCTCTGCACCTGGATTACATTACATCCGGTGAGCACGGTTTGATTTGAACATGGTGGTTCAAATATCCACCACTTTGATTTGCTCACTGCATTGCTGGGTCTGCCTCGTCAACACTTCAACCTCTGGCTGCTGTCACCAACATAGCAACGTGTCTTTGGGTTGATGGAAATAAGAGAATGCAACTGCTTTTAATATGGTGTCCATGGACAGTTTTTGAAATAGTCTCCCAAAGCTTTAAATCTATACTTTTCAGTTCTGTAGCAATAAGACACAATGTACTGTACACTAGCCTTAAGTAGTATCTATCAAGGGCACCTACCAAGGACAAAAAAGTAATGTTTCTACCCCAAAATGTATTAAATTAGCACAGCTGGGAATTGGTGCCTCCTGTATTATTGCTGCGGGCTACCGACTGTATCAGGCTTGAGCAACCAGCTAGAGTTGAAGTTAAATCTCTTAAACCTAACTCACTGAGCAAGATTTGTGTTAGAAGAATGAAAACATGAAAAAGAAAAAAAAAACAACAGCTGGTTCCACAGATTTGTTCAAAAAGACAAATACAGGGCTTAACATCAGCAAGACTTGCATAACCAAGTTCTAGAAAGTCCTGTGTGTATTAGCATCCACTGAGAAATGTGTTGAACTCATATGGACTACCGGTATACTGGATCTCAAACAACAACAACAACAAAAAACATGTAACCCCATTCTACTGGCGAGAGCCTTGCACTGTCCCTGCGGAATTCGGATTCAGGTATTTATTATTATTATTATTATTATTATTATTATTATTATTATTATTATTATTATTATTATTACTATTATTAGTCAATAAGCTGAAGCATTTATATCCAAAGCGACTTACAGAGACTAGGAGTGTACTATGCATTAACAATTGCTGCTGCAGAGTCATTTATAATAGGATTATTATTATGTGGGAAATGTGGGTGAGTAAGGTAACCCATTGCATTTTTACAACAAGTATTTATAAAATTGGCATTTTAGCTTTATTCAAAGGCTACAATAAGGTTCAGAACTACTGAAGCTACAGTTCTGTAGGAAAACTTGCCTACAGTCAGCACTCACATATTCGACCCGATACAACTTTGACTTGAGTGGCGGTTAAACTAGTGTGACGCGTATCTGATTATTTCATCTGAGCTGACGTGTATGTAGGTCAACTGCGCGTCACTCCATCCAGTTGACGCGGACTGAGAAAGAAAAAGTGGGTGGGGGGGGGGGGGGGGGGGGGGGGGGGGGCTATAAACAAATCCAATATAACAACTACATCAAATATTGAAGCAGGTTATATATTTATAGTCTACTGGTCATTTAAAGTTTGCAACAACAATACGGCTACACCGCGACTAGTAATAATAATTATCTGAATGTTGGGTAGTGAGTGGTATCCCACAAACATTGTTTAATTTACCTATAAATACATTAAATGTTTGTTTTGTAAAACAAATAAAAAAAAAAGAAAATGACCATGTACAGCATTTACATTGATAAAGAATATATTGATAAAGAATATTAAACAGCTGTCTACAAAGTATTTGTTTAGCTTTATAGCCTATGGAGCTAGTTTTTTTGTTTGCTTGTTTGTTTTTAAGTCCTGCAGTTACTGTATTTACTGCTTCAGACACAAATTACATGACATGGTAACAAATGTTTCAACATGTTTCAACAGTTCTGATGACAAATCTAGCAACATTCGCTACCACACATAAGCTTGGCTTCTCTGCGCTCATTCTTTCCCATATGATTAGTTAAAAGCTTCAGTGCTCCTCTGTAGAAGCTGGCAGCACAGCTAGCAAAAAGTTAGGATTATTGTCTATCAACACAGTGCCGGTGTCATCTTAATTTGTCTTTTTTTTTGACTTGTCACTGTGTTTTGGAAGAACGATTAGATTTAAGGTACTAATATATTTCATTGAAATTTGTTAGCACAAGAGTTGGGGGAATAACACACAGCAGTAAAAGACAAAAACATGCCTGTTTTTTCAGGAAACACAAAAAAAGATACAATATCAAATACATATCTGAAAGGACTGTGTTTTAAAATAAGTAGGTTTCCATTTAGATGTACTGTACTTGGTTTTGTTGGTACAGTACTATATTTTCAACTGTAGTGGTATTTTAGTTCCGAACAATATGATTCTGAAAATATCACTTGCCAAAAGAGACAACAATGGGCACGTGGCATGCAATACAGTACATACTTTTAAATCCGGTATGTATTGTAGCAGTATGTAAAATTCCCAATTAACGACACAATAGCAAAATGAAATGAAAATGTTACCCGTACACAGAACTGCTTAAAACATAAAAGGGAATGCAATTTAGCAAAAAATTTAAAACCAACAACACCAGTTTCCAGAATTAAAACCATATTGTACGTGATGACATTCTGCATAAAGTATTAATTATGTATTTGACTATAAGTTTCTCTACTTGTATGTTATTTTCATATTTTGATATTGCTTAAAGCAAGTGGAACTAGCTAAGAAAGACATTTGCAGTCTTTCGTATCTTGGCATCAGGGCAGATAGCCAAAGTTAGCAGGTATCTAATCAAGATGTGTGGACACAGTGTGAAAACAGAACATCACAAACAAAGAACAGATTAGGTTAAGACTGTAAAATGCTTAAATGTGACGCACTATAGTATGTTATAGATTTGGCCGAGTCTCCTTCCCCTTACCAGATGTGTTGAAGGTGTGTAATAGTAAGGTGGATCCATAGTGATTGGAAGAAATGGGGGTGGAAATGCTAATATTCATATTTTTGTTTGAATTGTCAGTCACTTCCCTACACAGTCTCCACATGACGCGTGTTGTGAAACATATTTTGGTTCATGCTGTGACCAGGTGCCTTTGCTTGCTTGTATCCAATGTTTATACGATTGTATTAAAAGTATTTATTTTGTGCATATAAAGTATTTTTGATCAAAATCATTTTCCCCACAGTATTCAAAATTACAGTATAGAGTGCTCGATAAGGCTATAATGTCACAGTTCACTTGCAAATGAAAATGCACAAAAGCAACTAAAGATCACAGATTAAAAAAAAAAAAAAAGCATCACAGTATCTAAAACTTTTTAATGATTAACTTTTACATTATCGTGCCTTGTCTTGTTCACTTTGTTTTTGGTGGAAGCGCTGTCTAAGTGCACTGCACAATAAAGACAGACTGATTTGCCATGCAAAAAAAAAAAAACGTGGGCTATGACAGTTAAACAAGTCAATTGTAACCTTGAAGAGATGGGCTTTGTATCAGAAAACTAGTGGTGGAGTCAGAAATCGCGTGTGATGGGTAAGTGCATTCATTTGTTACACATATATATATATATATATATATATATATATATATATATATATATATATAATATATAATATATGTGTGTGTGTGTGTGTGTGTATATATATATATATATATATGGGGATTGATTTTTCTTAGCAAATAATACAAGGATAGTACATAGCGCTTTCTTATGGATTTTTTTTTTGTAATTGTATTTGTGTAACGCTTTGTCTGGGTTTTCGTTTTGTTTCCCTCATTTTTTAATTTTTTTATTACATTTTTTTGGTGGCTAAATGAGGCAGACTGCACTCATGTTTCTTCAACACAACCTAAAAACTTAGTGGAAAACCAGTTTAAGAAAGCTACAAGATATCCGTACTGCAAGGCCAAACTGGAAAGTAGTCAGAAACATTTAAATATACCCTCCCGTATTATAATACACGACCCCTCATTAAATCGCCCCTCGCTATATTGTGGATTCGGATATATCGCGGTACTGGAGTTGGCTCCCCATTTTTACTGTTTAACTGCGTATGGCTTAGCTGCAATATACAAAGGCACTTAGAATTACTGTCCGTTTTACTTCGGACTCCACATTACAAACAAAAATATACAAAACAATTAAAAACAAAGCATCAATATCGTACAGTTAATATATACACAAGTATTGCACAGTAACACAAAGCAAATTAAATATCTACTTGCTGAAGCGGTTTTCATTTTAGCCAACGAGGTGTTCACTTCTGGCAGCAATGCACTAGCAAAAGCCACAAGAGAGTGATGTCAGCTCCCTAGCAACAAGCCTCCTATGTTGTTGTTGGGAATGAAATATCTCAATGCAGCGGGTTTGTGCATTTGAGAAAGGAGAGGAAGACTCGTGACAAGCAATTACCCTCCGCTGTATGAATTAAAATGGTGTGCTGCTTTTTATACGAAAAATGAGAAAAAGCGGGTTGCGTAGAGGATTTATACTACACCCTCACACCCCGATAAAACGAGGGAGTGGTTGTACAGTATTTGTTATTAGCCTATTTGTTTTTCTATGGGTCTCTCGCTATATCGCGGCCCTCGATATGCAGTAGATTTATTTTAGACCCCGACACCAGCAATAGATCAAGTGGGTGGTATATTTGTTAGGTTATTTGCATTTGAAAGGAGAATTTCTCTGCCTAAAAGAAAAGTACATGTAAACCCAAATTACCCGAAAGGTACAACAAAATAGCATGAGAAAAAGGTGAGACTTATTTTTATGTTTCCATGAAAACCCTGCAATGACTCATACGGTACTGTACTACTGTAGCACACAATCTGTCAGCAACTTTTAAATATAATTTACAATACAAACATTTTAAATAATAATTCTCTTTCCCTGTCTCCCTCATTTTAAAAGTATCTCTACAAAACCACACTGAAGAGCATATTGATAAGGTTTACCGCAATTAGATCAGTATTTGCAAACATTAATTCTACCAGTTAGGAATTTTAAAAAAAAGACAAAGAATCGGACATGCATACTTAGTTAACACATTGTAAAGCAACAAATTTGAGAATTTGGAATTTCTGTATTTTTGGAAAACCCAAATTAAGACCACAGTAGGGCACATGCTATTAATCTTTATTGTTTTTGAACCAACATTTTTAGTGGTCTGGGCCCTTTGAATGTTGCCATAGTAACAAATGGAAATGTTTGCACTAACTCAGTTCTATAAATACACCTCCCTACCTTTTCCCTGATACTGTAATACACACATAGAAACACAATCCCTGTACCACACAGCTGGCCCTGGTAATGAAACGCAGAAGCCTGTGAGTGAATAGATAACAACAGTTCTAAAGGTTTCTCTCCTTCAATGCAGGTAATAATCCACCTGGCAGATATGTTTAACTCCCTTCTTGACTGCTGATCAAACTCTGAGAGTCCTTTCTGTGTAGAATAAGGTTTGCAGTGTTACAATTAAATACTCTAACCCATTCACACAAAATAACAGTATAAATAAAACCTGATTCAATTTTTTTTCTATAAAAAAACTTAATTGGCTTTAATTTTATTTTATTTTTTTTAACCGTTGTCCTATTTACTGTAATGTAGTTCATCATACAAAGCACATAGCCTCAAGCTTTTGAAAACAATGGGGTTATTTCAGCTTCTTGATCCCTCTTCTGTAATTCTTTTGAGATTTTTTTTATAGCTTTTATAGCTTATAATCAAGGGTTCATAAGCAAGAATTTTTAAGTACGATCATTTCCTTGCCTTATCACTGGACAATAACCATCCTTTTTAAAAATCACAGTTGATAGTTATCATGACCAAGGACAATCATTGTGTATGTTACAGTAAACGTTTGAATACTGGCAAATCTCAGTCAACATTTACCAAGTAAAGCAGTAAATGTTGATTAACTGGTAAATGTCTGAAAAAACATATATTTCTTAATATTTCCAGACATTTACCACATTACTTGGTAAATGTTGACTGTTACCAGTAAAACGTAAGAGTTACCAGGTTAGAACTTTTACAGTAACGTATAGATATGATTAAGGTTATGAATTATATAAACCACAATCTAGCAAACCCACATACAGAAATAAATTCTACTTCAAACAGTACAACTCAAAAATGATTTTCAAATGTTACAATAACAATACTGAGACCTATACATCACAAACTACTCTTCCACAATCTTCAGGTTTTTAAGTACCTGTCTAAACCATGATAACTGCCTGATAAAATTTTTTTTTTTTTTTTTTTTTTTTATGTTTTAGCCTGCACTGCCACTTTCTAATGATACTTTTACATTTGCATAACATATTGTTTGTTACCTGTTACAGTATATTCAACAGTAACGTAAAAAATAATAAACAGTAACTGACTCTATTACTATTTTTTGACCGTGACTGTACTACAGTTTACTAAACTGACAGTAATTGAACAGTTAACAGTTTTGATGTGTTCTACACAGTGGCCACAGCCATGAAACATAATGTTCAAGATTGATTGCACCAGAGTGATAAGATAGGGGGTATTGGTTTTACCTGAGTCGTTTTATCTTTCATGCATGAAGGGTAGTGCACTTGAGGGTCACGAGGCCACTGTCCAGTGAGGTAAGGTCCTGTTATTGTGTCCAGGGAGGAGGTCCTCCTGATGGTATTCGAGGTTCTTATTTGCAGGGATTTGGATCTCTCAACTGTGAAAATGAAGATATGCATGTCTTTTAACTGGATCTTAAATGTTAATGGATAATAATAGGCCAGTTGAAGCTTGACAGGAGAAAACTTGTGAAAATGTCCCAAAAAACAGTCTCAGCATTTTCCATGAAAGTCTCCATTTCTTGTAAGAGTCCAGGAAATGCTCGTGAAATTAACGTCCACTTACACATGTAAACACAAGTTTCTCATGAAAATGTTAATTAGCTCATTCAAGTCCTTTCCTAAAGCTGCTATAAACGTCACATGGAAATACGTAAGTTACCAAAGATGATAGCAGGGAAATTAATGTTTTGTTTGCAGTATTTCCTTTATAAGATTATTGTTGCAGATAACCCTTTTTTTCTCTGTCTTCCCTAGAACTTTGCATAATGCTAATCATACATGGATCTATAATGTGTTTGTAAAGTATCATACAGATTGTATTTACCAAGTTTCTGTTTCAAACTATTACTAAAAATGTTTGATAAATTGCATTGTGGGCTTGTGAATTTAGGTGGTTACAGCTACTGTACAGTACTTCAGAATACACTTGCAAATAGATTTCCAAACAATTTTCAAAACGTCTTTATTGTAAAGTGCTACTAAGTACTATGTTTAAATGTGTATAACTATACTCCCATGAAATTTCTACTAGTTGCTTATGTCTGAGTAAAACCTGTGTCCATCCTCCACTTATGTCCGCTGGAGCGATAAAGAGACTCAGGTGTTAATATCCATAAGGGAAGAGGATATGATGAGGCAGCTTGATACGATGCACAACATGAACACTGTTTAACCCACTCTCAAAATAAAAAGTGTGGAATTTTTCCGACTTATTTCTTGGGAATCAACAATACTACTCAATATTCCAATTCCTTATTAAGCAGAAGTAGTCATACAAGTACAGCGCAAAGGAGGATGCTATATTTGGTATTTGAGATACAAAATAAGCTAATGAAACAAAAATTGTGATACAAAATAAAAGTACACCATCGGGTTAGAAAAATAAAGATAGCAGTGCATCTCCAATAGCAGGACCCTCTTCATATCTCTGTTGTGCAGTTCTTGCTGGAGGCTGAGGTAGCTGTTCCTCCACTTGCCTGAGCACCTCCTTATGGCCCTGGCACAGACTGTGCAGGATACAGCAGGCAGCAATAATTTGGGGAACAAGCTCATGGTTCACTTCAATATGTTTCAGTAGTATCGGCCCCCTCCCTTGCAATAGCCCAAACGCCTGTTCAAAAACCACTCGAATTTGGCCCAGTTTATTATTAATACACACACACACACACACACACACACACACACACACACACACACAGATGATGTGTGAAAAGCAGTGTGAGTGACAACACTAAAACAAAATATTAAAAAAGCAGGCACGATCCATCGGCAAATCAGATCTTTAATAACCATTTACATCAAACACAATGACACATGGATTCTTTCTCGTGAAACTGATCTCTGCTCGTGTAAACAGCATTTTTTGGGGACTTTAACGGTTAGCAGCATGGTTATAATCAAGGTTAGACAGCTCTGCAAATTCACTTACCATAACTTTTGCCTGTACTGTATTTACAAATATGCTCTTGTGAAAAACACAAACCCAGGAGGCATAAGCTTTAACAAAACCATACCAGAACACATATTTGTAGGATCCAAAATCTTCTTACAACCATATACAGTAGCATTAAGATTTTAAATTAAGGTCGAGATAAAAGCCTGTGCCATTAGTCTCAACACAAGAGCTACAGTGCGAGACAGTTATAAAAGCTTTGCATATCCAGCCACCACAGAACAGACACTTTGTCTCTTCTCAGGATCAGTTTTTTTGTAAAACACATCAGGCCAATTTCTGATATGTATTTATTTTTTTAAAGCTCATGGTAATTAGCAGCTAATGTTGTACTACTCCAAATATCTGGTGCCCATTATAAGACAGCACATGTCTGTGTATCAGACAGCACATGTCTGGTTATCAGGGAATAAGTAGAAGTTTATATGCAACAAGCTAGGGAGAAACCCAATATTGTATGATTGATGTCATCAATGGGGTTTCTTTGTGATGTGTTTTGGCATGCAGAATGCGAAACTGGGACTCTGATTGGCTCAAATATCCTGAAAGATCCTGGTCTGTCGTAAATGGTCTTCACTTCTATAATGTTTAGGTTTTTTTTTTACCTGTAAGATTATTTCTTTTTGCACTTATATGGCACAGTTTTGATCTTATCCAATACAAATCAACAGTTTTCATTGCAGAGGGGAACTTTCCTTTAGATTCAAATTACCTGACCTGCTGTTAAGACAGAAAAAAGAGCAAGAGATGTTTGACTCGAAAGGAAGGAAGAAAAAGGATAAATGAATAGAATGGGTCAAACACATGACTAAAAGGTAACAGGTTGTTCTCACTGAGGTCTGAAAAGTGTCCAACAAAGAGTCATCATTTCTAGATGGGAATCATCATCATGGCAACTTGAGATTATTTTCCTGCTGGAATGACTTCTGGAGGAGATAGAAAATCATTCAGACAATGATGATACTCTAGGAAACTAGTGTCCCTAGCTATGTCTGTTAAAGCCACCCCACTCTCTCTCTAGTCTATAGATTGTCCTGTAAAGCACCAAGATACTCTCCTGTTTGGCAGTAAACACACAACCAGCAACTCCACCAGACTTTTATAAAGAAAGAAACACAGATTGCCATTATAGATGAGTCCAGCCACTGTGTACTTGTGTCCACTGAAGCCTCTGTTGCTTGTGTCTCTGGGGAAAGATTAGTTCAACAACGGCAAGCTGGAAATCATGTTTCACATAAATGGAGGAAAACCATTTACTGATCTATTTTGCAAGCTCATGCGCTCCACATACCTGTTTACAGTCTTTTCTTGCATCCAGTAAATGCATTCAAATCTAACAGGCTTGGCATGTTGTTCTAACACCTGGAGCACTGCCTGAGACTGGAAAGTGTTGGTTTAGTCTAGACTCGAGCATTTATCAAAAACGACAATAAACCATCTGGCCAATGCTCATGTAAACTAATACTCCTTAGGCTTAGGTATTTTCCTGTCAATTTTGAAACGACAAACTGCCAGCTCTACATCTTTTTATGCACAAAGTACAAAAATGGGAAAACGCCCGCCCACTGTAATCAAGAGTAAGTGAGTAACTGAACCAAAAAAGGCTTGAGTCGACATGTGATGGCTAGCTTTGTTCTTCTTAGTGGAATGTTCTGATAAACTGAATCATTCACTTTTAACTTTATAGAAACACTAAAATGAACTAGTTAAATATTATTATTATTATTATTATTATTATTATTTATTATTATTATTATTATTAGACAAAATGTAACTAGAGGAGGGGTAGGCCCTGTATCTTGGCATTTACTGAATATTTTGCAGAACTAGCTTTGCATAATGTACTGTCTATGACACTTAATGCAGAACAAACAAAAGTTAATCAAAAACAACAATCATGAAGCAAATACCAAATGTTAAATGGATTGTGGGTGTTATGTAAAAAAAAAAAAAAAAAAAAAACAACATTTGGTGTAAGTGCATTACCAGTGTCTTTTTCAAATGTGTCTGAATCATCACAGATGGAAAGAATTGGTTTGTGTCAACAAACGCAGACGCCAAGAGCAGACACTTAATTGAGAATTCACTCACACAGCACAAAAACAAGTTGCCAAATACTGCACATCTAGATGTTTATTTATGTTTGGATTAGAACTGTTCTAGCATTATACTAGGAAACTGCCGAATTACAAAAAAGCATGTGCTGGCATCAGTATACGCCAGTCACACCAGTCTCCAAACACACTCAAATATAGGCCTACAGCCAACTGTAGGTTTGTAAGTAAGATAACAATAGTGTTATTTTTCTAACAAGTGAGCCCATATGAAAGTTCTGTTCCATTGACTACAAAAAACTACTATACAGAAGTGGTGTAGTGAGAATCCCCATTGTACAGACTTTGCTGTATGTCAGTACGATCGTTGTGTCCCAAAAATAACCACATTCTTTTGCTATAGTTATATGTTCTAAAGCATGTCAGATGATCCAGTTTTTTAGAATGTTCCCTTGTTTCTTGATGTCTTTCAAATGCAATACTATATACTCTATTACTAATATCCCCCATCTCAACTGTAAATGCTAAACTGTATTGTGTAGTGTATTTGGAAAAAGTAGCCCTTGATCACAATTATCTACTTGTACAGTACATCCATATGTACATGTACTGTAAAAATGTAAGCATGTCATTTATCCACATCCCTACCCAAATTCTTATAATCTCACTTACAGCTAAATAATGATAACCAACTGTTATCACAACTGGATACAAGATTTGACAGATACAGTATGAAAACCTTGCCCTTAATATATGTACAGACACCTCCATTACATTACAGTTATCCAGAATATGCTTTTCCAGTCTCTAATAATAACAATAAATACTAATAAGAAAAATTAAAAAAATGAAGCATCGCTGACAGATAGAATATAGATATGTCGTACCCTGTCTTTATGATATGATACCCCATATAATGGGTAAAAGATCCCAGTATGTCTAATATTTTGTTACACTTTAATTACTAATAAGTTTACTTACAGGTTATAATATATTTTTTTTTATATAAAATATATTATAAATTATATATATATATATATATATATATATATATATATATATATATATATATATATATATATATATAGAGAGAGAGAGAGAGAGAGAGAGAGAGAGAGAGAGAGAGAGAGAGAGAGAGAGAGAGAGAGAGAGAGAGAGAGAGTGCCTTGCAAAAGTATTCAAACTCCTGACCAATTCTCTCATATTACCGAATTACAAGCGGTACATTGAAATTTCGTTCTGTTCGATATTTTATTTTTAAACACTTAAACTCAAAATCAATTATTGTAAGTTGACACTGGTTTTATGTTGGGAAATATTTTTAAGAAAAATAAAAAACTGAAATATCTTGCTTGCATAAGTATTCAACCCCCACATATTAATATTTCGTACAGCGACCTTTCGCTGCAATAACAGCTTTAAGTCTTTTGGGGTAAGTATGTACCCGCTTTACACACAGTGTCGGAGTGATTTTGGCCCATTCTTCTTGGCAGATTTGCTCCAGGTTGTTCAGGTTGGTTGGACGACGCTTGTGGACCGCAATTTTCAAATAGTGCCACAGATTCTCAATGGGATTGAGATCAGGACTTTGACTGGGCCACTGTAGGACATTCACCTTTTTGTTCTTGAGCCACTCCAATGTTGCTTTGGCCTTGTGCTTGGGATCGTTGTCCTGCTGAAAGGTGAATTTCCTCCCAAGCTTCAGTTTTTTAGCGGACTGAAGCAGATTCTCTTGCAGTATTTTCCTGTATTTTGCTCCATCCATTCTTCCTTCAATTGTAACAAGATGCCCAGTCCCTGCTGATGAGAAGCATCCCCACATCATGATGCTGCCACCACCATACTTCACTGTAGGGATGGTGTGTCTTGAGGCATGGGCAGTTTTAGGTTTGCGCCACACATAGTGCTTTGAGTTTTGGCCAAAAAGCTCTATCTTGGTCTCATCTGACCACAAAACCTTTTCCCACATCGCAGCTGGGTCACTCTCATGCTTTCTGGCAAACTCCAGACGTGCCTTCAGATGGTACTTTTTGAGTAACGGCTTCTTTCTTGCCACCCTCCCATACAGACCAGTGTTATGCAGAGCTCTTGATATGGTTGACTGGTGCACCATTACTCCACTCCCAGCCACTGAACTCTGTAGCTCCTTCAAAGTGATTGTTGGTCTCTCTGTGGCTTCTTGCACAAGTATCCTTCTTGTTTGAGCGCTGAGTTTTGAGGGATGGCCTTTTCTTGGCAGTGCCTGGGTGGTGTGATGCAGCTTCCACTTCCTGATTATTGATCCAACTGTGCTCACTGGGATATCCAAACACTTGGATATTATTTTGTACCCTTTCCCTAATCTATGCATTTGTATTACTTTATCTCTAACTTCTGTAGAATGCTCTTTGGTCTTCATTTTCCTTCAGATTCACAGCCTTACCAATGATCCTTCAACAGTGGGGTTTTTATCCAGAAAATGTGACAGCAACTTTAATGGTTCACAGGTGGAGGCCAATGGTAAGGTAATTGTGTCCTCGTTAGGGCAATTTCTTTCATCGGTGCAAACTGGGAGCTTCCACAGCACAGGGGTTGAATACTTATGCAAGCAAGATATTTCAGTTTTTTATTTTTCTTAAAAATATTTCCCAACATAAAACCAATGTCACCTTACAATAATTGATTCTGAGTTTCAGTGTTTAAAAATAAAATATCAAACAGAATGAAATTTCAATGTACCATTTGTAATTCAGTAATATGAGAGAATTGGTCAGGGGTCTGAATACTTTTGCAAGGCACTGTATATATATATATATATATATATATATATATATATATATATATATATATAATGATGTGTAATTCTCTTGCAAAGGATTTCAGACTATAAAGAACAAGCATGTGCTTTCTTGAGAAGCATGTTCAGACTTTAAATCCGTGCAATCGCTGCTCCAAGCGTATTCCTAATCCATCTGCACACTTCTCAGTTAAAACAAATCCATTTATCTACAGCAGACTGCTTCATTCACTTGCAGATTGCTAGGAGAAACCTTTTGTAAGCAGTGAATTGTTTAAAATGCAAATAAACCATCAGCACAACTGATGTTTTGCTTGACTGAAGACTTCAATATCCTACACTGCAGGTGCCGTATAAATCCTACACTGCAGGTGCTGTGTAAAAATACTACCCTGTACACCTACTGCATTGCACAAAAGTAGAAGCACAGGGGCAAATCAAAACCATGTCAAAGGAGACAGCTACTGTACAGTGGCCATGAAATCACAACAAGAGGCCATCCACAGTATTAGAATATAAAAACATCAATAAGCAGCAGTGTGAATATATTACTGTGCAGCAACACAGACGACCAGACTTTGTATAGTTTGCCAATTATTATCAGCAAACGTAATATTTATTGTGTGTTATAATGCATGTCTAAGCACAGTACTGAAATACAGAATACACATGATCTTTGGTTCATACAATACATTGTAAATCCCTATGTGGAAAAGAGGACTGTACTGTGTGCGTGCATAGCGTAGAGATTACGGCAGGATTAAAGAAAATGATCATCTGAGCATTAACCAGACTGTAACAGAAGGGAAGATGTATGAACAGGACAGACCTTATTAAAGGAAACCCAAAACGCACATAACATTAAGAATCAAAAAATATACAATAATCCGGGCCAGGCTATATTGATGTACATATTGTACTGATAATAATGTGATACAGCCAACTGAAAGTTCTGTATCAGATATTTGGAATAAGAATGAATTTAATTAAAATAAAAAGAAGGTATACAATTTAATTCTTGTTGTTTAACTACTACAGTACATTACATATATATATATATATATATATATATATATATATATATATATATATATATATATATATATATATATATATATATATTATACTGTGGAAATTTAAACTGTTGTGGCAAATCCACTCATGGGTAGCCGCTCTAGCAGCGTGGCAGAAATCCGGTTGCCAGGTCACCATTTGAGACCTAAACTAACCTGTTGGCAATTAAGAATACCATTAAGGTCGTCGCTCTGCCATCCGAGGAACTGAGTGAGTCATTATGCGAATTTCAGTAAGGAAACTGCATTTCCCATTGTGTTTTGTGCTGAAAACGCATAGGGCTCTTTGTGTTACAACAGCTGCAATTTGTTCACTTCTGACGTGAATTGTGAAATAAAACCTTTTATACATTTATTAAGACATCATTATCTTGTTTGTTTATTATTTGTTTATTCATCCAGTTTTGAAAGGAGGGATTTTTTTCCCTACTTTGTTAGGGTCGAAATACACAAATAATTACCTTGCTTTGCTGTTATCTTTTCTCATACTTCAAATATATAGTACAACTGCGGTACGACCAACCAAATATTATTTGCATTTTAGAGTAACACAAAAAAAACACTAAAGAGAGAGACAAGCCCGGGTGGCAGGCAAAGATCCTCACTAGTTCTATACAGCCAATCAATTATTACCAGTGTGATTTATTATTGTTAATTGATTCGAAAAGTGGGGGTTCCATTGGGATTCAGTGTTATTACTAATCGTAACATTGTTACAGTATTTACAAGTATTATTTAATCATCTTTCCTTTATGTAAGTGTTTGCAGTGTTGCACAAAGCGAGTCTGTCTTAAATAGAATAAACACCAGATGCATGTAGTATTAATAATAATAAAAGGGCAAATAAAAGTTGCATTTCACTAGTATTTTTAGGCAACGTCTTTCTCTTCCTTTTATAAGCAATTGTTTTTAAAATCTAGTGGCATTCCCCTCAAATTCCTTTATTTCTTTTGGCCCCCAGACAAATTGGTAAGAGATTCCTGCCAAAGTCATGTAGAAATAAATAAATGCGTCGAAAATAAAAAATAAAAACAGGAAATGAAAGACTTCCCTCTGGGTCTTAGTTGCAATAACACATACATCAAGCAAAACACAGAGCTTTATCAATATATAACCTGAATTACATCTTTTTAAGTAGAATAATACCTCATAATAATAATCCAAATAATCTGGTTTCTCATGCAGTTGCCAATGGAAATGGTGGATTATTGCACTAGTTTAACTTATCGTTGTTTTTCCTCCACAGATGTTACACGATAAACTGAGAAAGTGTTTTGTGGTCTCACAATACAACCACGTGAAAAGTCCTCAAAATGTCTTCAATCTTTCGACTGCCACGCAAATTGAACATTAAGTAACATTACACTAGTGATATAACCTGATAAGGAATATGGCCAGACCTCTCACAATTAACATATTACAAGTGCAATATAAAGGCACCGAAAGGTTAAAAAAAGTAAGCGTGTCAGCTGAACAAACACTGTGTTTTTCAGTCTTTAAAGCTGGTGGTATTTTCTGCAAATGTGAGACTCAACCAGGACGTGACTTAAATCATCGCTTTGATTGACAGCTCGTCACTCGGTTACGTACAGGTTTTTTCAACAAGAAATGCGAAGCTGAACTCTACAGACTAGATTTGAAAAGCTATTGCACTTGTGATGTACACAGTAAGCAGAATGACAGCTGCTTGAAGATTTGCAGTCATATTGTCATACTAAACAAAAACACAGATTGGTCTTTATCCACAAATAAGACTGTTCTCCCCTTGTACACTTGATACTCCCTGTACTCATCACATAAATATTTATATAGCCTGATTTATTTTAATCAATTTTGAAATGCATTTAGCTTACTCGGTAATGTTTATCATGTACATGACATAACAGCAGAGGATCATATTGTAAAAAATCTGAAACCTGACACAGGACAGCCTATATGAAAATGACTAATGCTTAATTACAAAGTCAGAGAACTACTGTGTAAGTTCACCAATATAGTAATTCCCTGATGAGTACCATGCATTAATGTTTATTTGTAAATGTTTTAACACAGGGGTGAAACGTCAGCGTTCCTGGTCCATAGCCCAGATCATCTCCAGTTCTAAATGCACTCAAGCATTGCTGGGTCGTGACCATCTTCAGCAGGTAAAACTGTTGGAAAGAGAGACCATCGATACTTGCCCATTGAATTCATGGATTAAACTGCACAATGCACAGTGCAAAACAATACATACATTGTATTTCAAATCAGGTAACTTCAGCTTCTTTTTCCGCATAGTGTACAGGCAGGCTAAGCACTGCAGAAGGTAAGATACTGACTGCATGTGCATTGCCATAAATATCCAAACTGACAAGGAAAGCCACATTTTTCGGGTGGACAGCATTATTTCCAATACTCTTTCAAATACCAACGCAATTACAACATTGTGTCAAGTTAAACACTAATGCCAAAGGAATCAAGGGGCTTTGTTATGTTTCCAGAGAGATTTGCCAACCCCTTGTGTGAAATGATGAACCAAGAATAGGCTGAGAGGATACTTGTCCATTTATCCTAAATACCTACTGTAGCTGTAACCAGACCACATGACCCATAGTACAGAAAGTGACTTACGGCTTTATAAAAATAAAAAAAAATTAAAAATCTGCAATAACTCAGGTACAAGTAAGCAGCAAATACAATTTTCAAAATCTGTAGTGTGACGAGCCAAAAGAAGTTAAACACAACAAAAAGAGGTTTGTTTTGATATTGGTGTAATATCAAAACAAACCTCCAGTGAATCATACATTACCAGGATGACTCACCATATCAGTATATCATATGGAGCTATTTCACAAACCATACTACACTTTACATACTAACTGTATTTTAGATGCTGTGTACCTATTGAGTCCAGTCAATGCTTTGCTATTGTACAGTGATTACTGAGGCTGTAATCCAAGAGTCGTTCAGTACATTTAGCACAGAAAGCTACAGTAAGAGACATCACTACAATAAAATAAATCATGCAAAGCAACACACGCTGTGCAAACACTGCTG
Organism: Polyodon spathula; assembly: GCF_017654505.1. Taxonomy (NCBI): domain Eukaryota; kingdom Metazoa; phylum Chordata; class Actinopteri; order Acipenseriformes; family Polyodontidae; genus Polyodon; species Polyodon spathula. Next base: position 86,743,600 of record NC_054536.1, on the reverse strand, counting down.
ATGGGAGTTTATTAGAACTGTTACTACAGTAGAAAATAAGTATTCAAGCAGAGAAGCACTGGTTCAATATAACGATTTGTCATTTTATCAATGGACAATAGTGTTCAAGTTACAACCAGTTCATCAACCTAACAGAATTAGCATGATGATAAAATCACTTTCAAGAAAGTACAGTAACGACTGGGATATTAGCTTCATTCTTTATAAAGTGCAAATGTACAGGAAAGTATGCCAACTGAAGCTTGGATATTTTGAGACTGCACGTATGCATAACAGAGAAGCTTCTTAGGAAAATGGATAAAACAAATTATTAATAAGCTTGTTATTGGTGAATTTCTTTTAATTAGAGGAGGGACAAACGCTCTATAAACTCCATTTCCACTGAAATTGACAGTACAAAGACCTGCTTAATTTGCCAAAGGCACTCCTTATCTCAAAGTGGGTATTAGATTAAAGGAAGCAACAAGGAAGTTAGCTGAACTGATCATCAACAATTCCTACAAGCATTACTAATATGATTAGGCTAACCCATGCATACCTCAAGATGTTACTGTTCTTATTAGACGTTTTTGACTTGCTATTGATTAACATAATGCAAAGTAAGTTTCAACTGTTATTTCTGTAAATGAAGGTATCATTTTATTGTCACATTTGCTTTTATATATTGTAACTTCTGGTGCATATAACTATTTTACATGATTTCATGTCTGAATACATCTCCCCTGGTTGGCATTCTTCTAGGCTTATCTCTTTCAATCGGAACTGATTTCTTTCAAACAGAAATGACTGTGTGATAAAAAAAAAGCATCAACACTGCAAAATTCTTAAACACAACCTGATGTCTGGTACAGCAATATTATTATGTGCTTCTTCGCTAACTGTAACTTGACTCTTAACAATCGGAACACAGCTTTTCGTTGGCCTTGTCTTCAAATAAACCAAGGATTTGGCGACTTTTAATATAATGAGTGCACCTTGTTTACACTATGTCTATTAAACCACTGTCATCATTTGCATGAAAGTATGTGATTTTGAGACTTGTGCCTAACGCTACAACGTGATTATATCTAGGCCAGAACTAAAGATCTCACAGCTTGCTCATTATTTTGTAGTGCTAGGGTACTTCAACCCGTAAAGAGCAGTACAACCGATTTACTTCATATTACAATTAGTACTAGCCGGTACTACAGTAATTGAAAGCTGTGCTGTCGTGTTACACGCACAGTAGTATTGAAAACAACGGCAGGGGTAGCGTACTAGTAAAGCCAAATGACAAACATCAGCTGAACATTAGCAGTAGTAGTCGTAGTCGTAGTAGTACAGTAGTAACTTTAGAGGATTCATTCCAAGGTAGCCTGTTCTGTGCAAAGTATCATTCCCATTAAACACACACATTGTATTTTAATTTCGTATCCCAACTTTACCTCTGTATACAGGCAAGCTCGGACTCATTCGCTCAGGTGAGCTCCTGCAGTCGGGAGATCGTCTCTGCCTCCCAATCCGTCTTCCTTCCACAGAGCTGCTGCCGCCCGGGTTAGTAATCAGCTGTGTCGGGCTGGGCGGGCTAGAGCACCGGGAAGATGTCAGTCCTGTGTTACTCCCCACTGAAAAGGAAGAAGGAGAACGGGTAGGGCTCTGTTGATTGCCACGAAGCTGGTAGGGCACGGTGGCGCGGATGGGCTGCAGCAGGCGGTTGCTGCTGCTGCTGCTGCTGCTGCTGATGCCGGTTGAGGTGGGAGAACCTGCATTGCTGCGTCTCATTCTTTGCTGCTGGTGGTGAGATGTGTTTGAAGTTGATGCGGACATGATCGTTACAGTACACTGCACTTCAATCCAAATGAATACGAAATATCCGTCTCACGATCAGTAAAAGTCAAATAATGGTTTGCAATTAGCATTAACTTACTTTGGGTTATAGGTGTATTAGTAGCTAGCTATAAAGTAACAATAATAGAGCCAGCTCTTTTTTAAAAAATTTTTTTTACATGTTTGATCACTTTGTCCAATATACTTTTTGATTTTTATATAAATATCCCTTCAGAAATTCCATGAACATCAAATATTAAAATAATAATAATAATAATAATAATAATAATAATAATTATTATTATTATTATTATTATAACCTGAAGTTGAACGATAGTGCAATTACCCAAGCCTCTGTTACACAGCCCTACACAACACTGTTTCTTCCCTGTCTATACTCCAAATGACAGCTGCAACGACAGAAGCAGTCGCTGCCACACAGGGGTTGGTCACAATTATTGACTGTACTCATCTGGTTGGTGGTTGTAAAATACAGTGCTTTCAGCTATAGGCCTTTAACATAATACTGACGTTGTATTTAACCAATACATTCATTGAGGTTTCCCAGAACTGGGATTAGCACATGGTTTCAGCACTCGATTGGTTATTGAAAGAATCTGACATCCTTCTTTGCATGCACTGTACATTCAAGAAGACTGTCGCGCAAGAAAACGTTGTCATCGTACAGAATGTTGATTGGTGGAAGATATCCAGATTAGTTATTTACTACTGTATGCGAGTGTTTAGAAATAACCATGTAACGACTATAAAACTCAAATACAGTATACCCGTAGCAGATTGAGAGTGGAGAGTTTTATATTTAAAAAAAAAAAAAACTCAAAGAAAAAAAAAACCCTTACCATATTACAAGCACAGTGTAGTCGAACGCAAAATAATATTTAATTATATTTAGTTTCATTTGTCTACATATTTCTACAGTACCCAATATTTGTGAAATACTTGATAGTAAATAGACATAAACAAATGTTTTATGTTAATTGTTTTTATGTACAAAAAAAAGGATAATACTATACATATTCTTTGGTCATTTGTACCAAACCACTTCTGAGAGTGTCTGGAAAATATGTAAGAATTTGGACAGCTTGTTTTTTTTCTTCTTTTGCTTCTTCAAAAATGGTTTGTTCTTCAAATCACAACCTAATAAAAAGGTCTGTAAATTATTTTACAATCATTTAGGTTTAACACAAATATCAGTGATCACTAATTTAACGACTTGATCATCTAATCATAACTAGAATTTCTGGTATTTGACTAAAGTCACAAAAATAACCAAATTACATTGTGCATAACTAAATTGCAGCGAGGCCCATGCAAAAAAATGAACACTAGTATGCATTACTTCTGACATCACAAAGTCAAAATGTATTACAATGAATGTTAATGTACAGTTCACTCTACTCACAGCCTGATTACACTCTGAGTACTTTAACATGCAGGCTAATATTCGACTACTACTCTGAATACTCAATATTCAAAATTAGGGTTACAGTCATGTAAAGAGCATTGACAGCATAAGGTAAACAGTGTTCACAATAAGATATGTGGAAGCTATTTAAACAGCATATTCCAAATACCCAACTTTCTCTATCAAGGTGCATGTGTGAAACAACCTCTACATATGGTGCACACAGCATTTGTATTGGAAGTAGATAAATACATACCCAGACGTGAAGTTTACAACTTTATGATGGAGGAAGGAATACATTGGCAACACGCTATGATCGTCTATGTAGTGTTTATAATTAATACATACATCTAATTAGCTAAGTTAATCTTGCTTCTTAAAAACTTGTAATCATGCCAAAGGTATGTATTACTGTAGTCTGGATATTTTTGTCTGCATGTAAACTTGGAATAATAGTGTAATATTACATTCCACTTGCATGTAAACAGATTGTACTGAATACTTTTTTTGGAATACAGCAGTATTCCGAATGTTTTGCATGTAAACATGCTCTTTGTCACAGAGTAAAATAACATATGGCAGGAAACTGGGGGAGGAATCTTGTATTCCTTTGGAGGATTTGCATAATAATAATTATATTTAAGTTTAAAACTGAACATAATTGTGTCTCTAAATGATAAGGGTGATTTCAAATGTTACATTTGAGGTGGTCTTTTTGTGTTAGTTTGGAAAATGTATTAATAAGTTTATAACAAAAAATGGTGGTCCAGTGGTTAAAGAAAAGGGCTTGATACCAGGACGTTCTATTCAAATCCCAGCTCAGCTGTGTGAAGATGAATTTACTGAGCTTTACCACGCTTATTTGTGATATTATGGTACTTTAATAAAGCATAAAGCATAAAAATACAATAATGTGATTGCTCTTCACACATAAAATACCAGATATTCTGGCATGCATTATCCTCTATTCACTACACCCGGGGGGGGGGTATGTGTTACAGTATGTGATAACATGTCGCTGTTAGTAAGCATAATTGGTTTCTAATGAGCATTCATCCTGTTTCATAAGGGTCAGTGGGCTATATGTTGTGTGTTCTACTCAGATAGCTGAACACCTACATCTCAAGGGCATATTATTTTAATTATGGAAAACTACTTTCAGTTGCAATGAACAGTGCCATCCAGCACTTCAGATAAGCTGTGTCCTGGGTGTTTTATGCACTGAAAAATATTAATTATGATATTTAAACTTATGCATAAAGAATAGGCATAGTTAGGCACTAGCTTGGAGATTTGCCAGTTCGAATCCACTGCCGACCGTGGATGGGAGTTCCCAGAGGGTAGCACACAATTGGCCAAGCGCTGCCTGGGCAGGGTAGGGGTAGGTTGGCTGGGGAGTCCTTGGCTCACCACACACCAGCCACTTCTGTGGCTGACAGGGCGCCTGCAGGCCAGCCTGTACACAGTTCAGAAATGCGTGGTCCTCCAACTTTGAATATGGCTGCACGGCGGGCTTGCAGAGCGGGAAAAAAAGCAGATGGCTGACAGCGCTCGTTTCAGAGGACGCGAGCGCTCAAGTTCATCTCTCCTGAGTCAGTTTGGGGGTTGCAGCGGTGAGCCGGGTTGAAGAATAATTGGAGATTCCAAAATTGGGAGGAAAATTGGAAAATTAATCAAAATAACTGCTAAAAAAAAAAAAAAAGAAAAGGAATACGCACAGCAAGCTGCACAGCTCACATTCACCTTATCCAGCTTCTTGTAGGCCTGCCTTGTTGGTTCCTGGCGTCTCAATGGTTAGTGAAACAGCAAACAGTAAATCAAGTAGTAATAATGATGTAAGGGGTAACAAAAACAGATATTCTTTTCTCGTCATTTTACACAACACTGTTAGGCCACAAGGTTCATCTCGTAGAACATTTCCACAGGTTGGCTGTATTGGTCTTTGCATTCCTGGTGATTCTTCATTGCCCAGATCGACAAGTGAGTTGCAGCAGTGAGGCAATATATTTAAATTAGACAGAAAAACATTGTTAGAATTTTTTTTTTTTTTTTTTTTTTTAATGAGTATGTGAATTAGCTATGCTGAAGGATAGCATATATATTTGGTAAATGTAAAATACAAATAAATAAATACATTACTATAAATGCTGAAATAAATGAATACATAAATGAATGCAGACATTTATGTATTTATTTATCTTGATATTTTTTTCACTATCATATAAACAATGACATTTACTACTGTATGAAAACAAAGGAATTAATATAATTATATATAATATATATATATATATATATATATATATATATATATATATATATATATATATATATATATATATATATTATAATATATAAAAGATTTAAACAAAAAAGATTTTTTTACATAAAGGTCATCATGCTTTCATATATTTTTACTTTCAAATTTAAAATATATATTGTAACGACCCGGACAGTTGCTTTGTTGCAGGACTTGTTGTCTGTTCAGTTTGTCTCTTCTGTCTATCTTACATGTATTGTAAGGGTAATGGGGCGGGTCGCGTAGTTAGTGAATGGGGAGAATGTGTGTTGTTGTTTACCGGTAAATCTCCCTCCCGACTTGTGAGCAATGTTATCTGTTCCTGGAGGGCAAATGACGTGGCAGCTGCAGATCATAAAAAGCAGCTGCAATCATTTACCAAGGGGTCATGAGTGACGGTATAAATAGGGGTCAAAGCAATGTTATCTGTCCCTTCGTTTTGGTTGTGTCATTGACCTGGAAGGACCTGAACTGTTGGTGAAATAAATAGTAGCTGTTAATTTGTACTGTCTACTGTTGAGTGTATTTACTAGACAGCTGACACGTTCCAGAGCTGTGACCAGAGGTCAGCCCAAACCCAAAACAGCACTTCACTTGTACTACTGTAAAACTGTACTGCATCACAATCACTAATTCACGCACTAACCAGACTATTATTTCGGGACCAGCTCGGGGATTATAAATGTAAGTAATATACACCACTGTATTAAACGCCACTGGACAAAAACAAGTAATAAAAAAAACCTTTTCACCTGGATTACAATTGTCTGTCTGTTCTTTAATCACCTGCACCTGTACACTATTAACCACTTTGCCACACATGGTGTTAAAAGTGGGACTATGGATCACGCAGCACTTTCAACGCTGCTGCAGGCGCTGGAGAGACAGAGAGAAGTGGTATGCGGTGCTGGTGGAGAAGGTCGGTCTGGCGGTCCAGACTGCGGTACCAATACGGGCAATGAAAATGATGGTGGAGGATCACCCAGAGGCTTACCAGGTTGCTTTCAAACTGCTGGCTACCACCGCGTCATGGCCCAGAAGGTACTGGGGGAGCCAGCTGGGTTCTGCCTGATCGAGGAGGCTCAGGCAGCGTACCATCTACGACCTGGTAAAACGAGCCATCCTATGCCGGCTCAACATCACGGGGAGAAACGCATAGGGTACGACTCTGGGAGTACCGATGATCCTCAGATACACTCCCCAGGTGGTTGCGCAGCAGTTGTGTGACCACATGGTGCACTGGCTAAGCCCCGCCCAGAAAACGGGTCTGCAAATGGGCAAAGCCATAGCAGTGGAGCAATTCTGCCATGTGGTCGGCGTCGAAACCCAGGTATGGATACGGCACCACAACCCTGCCACCCTGGAAGCAGCGATAAAACTGGCGGAGGATTTCGAGGACTCCCTGGTTTCAGCCCACACTACCTGGTCTGGTGCCCCTGTTGGTTGCATCTAAAACAGATAGGGGAGAAGGAGGGAACATTGGTTAACTGTTTGTCTTATTGCTGGTATGGTAATGGGGCCGGAGTAGCAGCTTTACCTCCGCTGGGGGCCAACCTTGATCTCTATGAATAGGAGGCGAGGTTGCCCATTGGGACCAAGATCTCCTAGATTTCCGGATCTCCCCTATCTGTTTTAGATGCAACCAACAGAGGCACCAGGCCAGGTCATGCCCATCAGCAATGGAGTGTGACATGGCGATGTGCAATTGGGCATCTGGTGCAGGTAAGTGCAGGGAAAATGGTTGGGAGAGGCCTTGTATTGTTAATACAGTTTTAGCCAAGGTGACAACCCACGCATTAGTGGAGACCAGGTGTGAGCAGACCTTAATTAAAGCAGCTCTCTTGGGCGGTGTGTCATGGCAGCCACAAGGCCAGGTGGCGATCTCCTGCGTCCATGGAGGTACAGCGACATACCCCACCCTAAAAGTATATTTATCGGTAGTAATGCTAAATTATAGAGAATTGGTTAAATTAATGGCAGTCTCGACCGCACATGTAAACGTGGCAGAAAAAAGGTAAATGGAACGAATTGGTGATGTGCTTCCTTTTCAAGCCGAAATGTTTTCTCCTATCTTCCGTTCTAGAAAAACGAATGCAGAAAAGGACCACAAAATGGGAGGGAGCATCACTAAGACAAGGCTGGGGTCTGGTGGGAGAGCACTCGGATGGTAACAAACACCAGTCAAAGGGAGTCGGAACGCAGTGTGACTGAGAGGGCGAGGTTACGGGGCCATCTAGGGCAGATGCTACTCCAGCCCCTCTCAATATACTGGACATGTGGTACTCAAGAACGGACATAGCATGGGGCCAACATAATGACCCGTCAGTAGTGCACGCATGGGGACAGGTCGGGTCTATTGAAGGTAAGGATGTTGATAGTGCCGGGGCTCTAGTATTTCTACACTTCAGTATCAAGGGGCAACAACTATATAGGGTAAACCTAGCCTCGGGCATAGGATAGCCTATAAAACAATTATTAGTTCCCCCGTTTTGTCGGCCCGAGGTCATGAGGCTGGCGCATGATATCCCTTTTGTGGGGCACCTCGGAGCTGACAAAACAAATGAATGGCTATTGGCTTGATTCTATTGGGTAGGGCTTCATACTGATGTGTGGAATATGTAGCAACATATCCAGACTGCCAGCGAGTAGCGCCAGGTTCGAGTGCGCCCAACCCCTTTGGTAGCAATGCCAATTATTTCTACCCCCTTTGAACGCACTGCAATGGACATAGTGAGCCTTTTGCTACCTTCTGATTCCGGGAATATGCATATATTAGTGGTGGAAGATTATGCAAAGCGATACCCGGAGGCAGTTCCATTGATGTCCACTAATGCAGCTGCAGTTACCAAAGATTATGGCCAGTGTAAGGATCCCCAAGGAGATTTTGACTGATCATGGAACCAACTTTCTGTCTACCAAGCTACAGCAAGTGTAAAATATATAAAAAAACACGTCCCATTAGGACCTCTGTTTATAATCGGATAGTTTAGTGGAATGTTTTAATCAGACCCTAAAGCAGATGCTGGGACGTTTTGTAAACCAAGTGCAAAAACATTGGGCATCGCTTCTTCCTTATCTCCTTTTTGCAGTAGGAGAGGTTCTACGCAGAGTTCAACAGGGTTCTGCCCCTTTGAGCTCTTGTACGACCGACAGCCTCGCGGCATCCTCGATCTGTTGAGAGAGGGGTGGGAGGAGCACAAAGGCTTGTCCATAAAATGTAGTGCAGCATGTGCTCCTACTAAAAGATTTCCTGGATTTGGTCGGTTGTTTGGCCCAGTACAACCTCAAATCAGCTCAGCATCGGCAACAGCAGCATTACAATAAAAATGCATTCATTTGAACTTTTCAATCAGGAGACAAGGTAATGTTGCTACTTCCCTCCTCGGAATCGAAATTATGTGCTAAATGGCAGCAGCCATATGAAGTGATTCAGGCTATAGGAAAGGTGAATTATGAAATTAGACAGCCTGATCGCCGTAATGAACGTAAAATTTATCACATACATTAATTAAAGCCCTAGCAGGCAAGAGATGCCTTATTTATAGCCCCAGGAAATGTAGAGGATTATTTAGGCCCCTGTCTAGAGACCCCTAGCACTAAAATCTTTTTGATGGGGGAACAACTTGTTCCTGATCAGCAACGGATACCGCGTAATTTATTGAGGAGTTCAGCGATGTTCTTTCTGACTTGCCCAGCAGAACTAACTTAGCTGAATATGACATTATCTCTCCACCAGGTGTCAAAGTACAAGAGAGACCTTACCGGATCCCAGAAATTCGACAAAGTGGGTTTCGCAAAGAGGTCTGGGACATGCTCGAACTTGGGGTGAACCTTCCAGGAGCGAGTGGTGCAGTCCTAATGTCATAGTGGCCAAGAAAGACAGCATCAACTGCTTCTGTATAGATTTCTGGAAGGCAAACGCTATTGCCAAGTTCAATCCGTACTCTATGCCTCGGGTCGACGAACTTCTAGATAGACTGGGAAAGGCAAAGTTTATCTTTACTCTGGACTTGATGAAGGGATACTGGCAGATACCCTTAACCCACCGTTTTAGAGAGAAAACAGCATTTTCAACCACTGAAGGGCCGTTTCATTTCCAAATCATGCCGTTTGGGCTACATGGTGCACCTACTGCCTTTCAGAGACTGATGGACCAGGTTTTATGCCCAAATCATGAATATGCAGCAGCGTATATTGATGAAATGGTTATTTACAGCTCCATCTGGCGAGAGCATTTGGCTAGGGTTACAGCCATCCTTCAGTCTCTAAGGGTATTCCAGCTGACAGCTAACTTGGGAAAATGCTTGTTTGCCAAATCAGAAACTCAATATTTGGGATTTTTAATGTGGAATGGAAGGGTGAAAGCGGTTGTCAACAAAATCCAGGCTTTGGTAGACGCGGCGATCTCCAAAACCAAGACTCAGGTGAGGTCGCTACTGGGATTAGCCGGTTATTACCGCCGCCTTATCCCTAAGTATGCCACAGTGGTTAACCCCTAGCTGACCTCACCAAAAAGAGTGCTCCAAATTTAATTAAATGGTCAGCTGAGTATCAAGGGGTGTTTGATACTGTTAAGACTCTGCCAGGACTCCACTCTCATCACACCAGATTTCACCAAGAGATCCATCCTCCCCACTGATGCGTTGGATGTGGGTTTGGGTGCAGTCTTGTCCAAAAAGGTTGACGGAGTAGAACACCTGATATTGCACATCAGTAAATCATGTGGCAGCTGCAGATCATAAAAAGGGCAAATGATGAGGGTATAAATAGGGGTCGAAGCAATGTTATCCGCTCCTTCGTTTTGGTTGTCATCAGTGTTCCCTCTAAGGCTAAAACGTATTTTTACCAGTAAATGGCAACAACCTTCGCACTCAGTTTACTAGTTATCATAACTATCAAACTCAAATCGAGACTCCAGTCTCTTGAGGTAAACCTATTATTTTGATACCATTCTTACTAAGCATTAACATAAGCATATGTGTGGCTGTCTTGCAGCTGATTCTCTGATTTTCCTGTAAAAATGCACTTCACATTATGCAGAGCTCGCGCGTGCACCAGTGAGTCTACTGGTACAGGGTGGGTGAAGCATTATTTTATTTTTTTGCGAGTTAATTCATCATGTGACTTCACACTATATCTCTGCTGAAACTCAACATGGCGGCTGCACCAATGAAGAAAATAAAGCAATGTTTCAGTAAGACAGAGCTAAAAGAAATCTGATTATCTATATCAGGATGGTGCAATAGTATTCTTAAAGTTTTGCTGTAATTCGCATGATCATGTACAAGTCAGAACCATTAAATATAATAATGCCAGTCGTAAAATCACGTAGAGAATAAGAAAGCAAATACGACGTTAACAATAGGAAAGCACTGCATTGTATGCTGAAAAACTAAGACCTAAGGTACTGCGCTCAAGACGGAGATTTCCCAAAGTAAGCTAAATTAATTGCATTATTGTTTAGTTTATTTCTTTCCATGCTACCTGCTTTTAATGAAGCTGTAATTAGCAATTTTAAACCATGGCCGTTTCTTAATTGAATTATATTTTCTGACGACGAAGAAATGAGCTCAAAACTATTTTTCTAGCTATACAATCTTTAAAGGAAATTGATCACTTTACTATGTAAAGGATGCAGTCATTACACTATACACCGTTGGTTTCATAAAGACATTCTGTCTGGAGACACACCTCTTTTTAAATCTTACAAATAACACTGCAGAATTAGGAAAGAAACAATTGCGAGGATGAATTATGCATTTACATTAAAAGGGGCAATATTTAAATTACAATCGGGTAATACATAGCAGTGAACCTGAGTCCGTCAACACGCCTTTATCTGTGTTTCATATTTTATCCTGGTTATTATTATAATGCCAGTAAAATGCTAAACTTACATTTGTTGAGTACTGTACACAGGATTACTCTCACATGACATTGCTGGACTGTTACTAAACAGTTTCATATTTTTTATTGTTATTGTGAATGCCAGCAATAAGCTAAACATGTCTTTTCAAAACACCTTTATTTGTAGACTGAACTACTGTGTTAGTGGAGTGTAAATATGATTCTCACAACTGTGCTGGACATTTGGTTTTCTGAACTGTACCAAAGACGTTCTAAAGGTTTTTTCCTGCGTTACTCGGTTGCTAGCAATATTTGCCAAGTGGTCCAAACAACTTAAACATTATCCACGATGCCATTTTGAAGTGTCCGTGTTGCTTACTTTACTTTTTACAGGAACAAGAGTCTGATTGAAAAAATAACTGTGGTAATAAATTTACTTATTTTAAGTATAAGTATAAGTTTCACGGTATAAATTGTTTGGTTTTACAAAATGTTAACTACATAACTATTATATATATATATATATATATATATATATATATATATATATATATATATGTATGATATATATGTCTATATATATTATATAAGATATATATACATATACACAAACTATATTATATAAACTATAAATATATAAACTATATTTGTCAAAAAAAATTTTTGTACATAAAGGTCATCATGCTTTCATATATTTTTACTTTCAAATTTAAAAAATATATTGTAACGACCCGGACAGTTGCTTTGTTGCAGGACTTGTTGTCTGTTCAGTTTGTCTCGTCTGTCTATCTTACATGTATTGTAAGGGTAATGGGGCGGGTCGCGTAGTTAGTGAATGGGGAGAATGTGTGTTGTTGTTTACCGGTAAATCTCCCTCCCGACTTGTGAGCAATGTTATCTGTTCCCGGAGGGCAAATGATGTGGCAGCTGCAGATCATAAAAAGCAGCTGCAATCATTTACCAAGGGGTCATGAGTGAAGGTATAAATAGGGGTCAAAGCAATGTTATCTGTTCCTTCGTTTTGGTTGTGTCATTGACCTGGAAAGACCTGTACTGTTGGTGAAATAAATCCTAAGTGTTTGTGTGTACTATCTATTGTTGAGTGTATTCTAGATGGCTGATACGTTCTGGAGCTGTCACCAGAGGCCAGCACAAACCCAGAACTGCATTTCACTTGTACCACTGTAAACTGTATTGCACCACAATCACTAATTCACACACTAACAGGACTTGTGTATGTGTTTAGTGTTTAATGTGGGGATACAATAACAGGATTATTATTTCGGGACCAGTTTGGGGGATTATAAATGTAAGTAATATAGGCCGCTGTATTACTTACCAGCATTATTATTTTCTGTTTGTTTCGCCGTTAGGCACTGGACAAAAACAACTAATTAAAACAAACCTTTTCACCTGGATTACAATTGTCTGTCTGTTCTTAAATCACCTGCACCTGTACAATGTTAACCACTTTGCCACAGGGTTGCACAGCATTTAAGAATTCAACATCGTCTCCCTAAGTTAGGGTTGCCACTTGTCTGGGTTTGACCGGACAGTCAGGGAATTGGCATCTGTGTCCAGGTGGCAGGAATTAACAAGCCCAGAGGCCCTCATGTCGAGTTTTTAAGTGAAACACATAAGAATCACCAACCTTACTATAATATTTTCTTTGACATACATCAGTTGATTAACCCATTTCCACTTTATTTAGAAAAATGTAATGTTTAGTACTGTTCTGTACATTTGAATTATGAAGATATCCACGTCATGTAAACAATCCAAGTTGCAGATTTTTTTTTTTTCCTCTAAAACAATCGCCCAATTATCAACTCCAATTAATTATATCCCAATTAGTCCAGTACTAATTAGCTCTGTCCCATCTGGGGTGCCACTTATGTAACGGCGTCAAGCTCTAGGGTGCCAGATAGTAATAAATGTCCTATCAAATTATTTAACTTAACCACATTACCAGGACCAGAAAACCCATCATCCTAATCAAGTCCTATATAATCAACCAGAGAAAAAGGGGACAATTAATTAATTGAACAACCAAACAAGTTGCTTATGAGGTAAAATATATATATTTAAATGGCTCCAGCTTCAAGTCCATTTACCCATTAATTAAACCAAATTACAAAATAAAGAAACAAAACATATACAGAACAAAATATTAATTAACCAAAACATAATAAAAAAAAAAAAACAGTTAATTGCTATGGTAGTAACAAACAGTACAAGACAATGAAAAGCTTTTCATCCCTATTGGAAAGCTGCTTTAAATACAGTCCTTCAAAGAGACAAACTAACTTTACCATTGTATTACCAAAGACACCTCTTTAGTAATCAATGCCAGTGGTTGCGAGAATATACCCTCACGAGCCAAATTACACTATTAAACTGCAAGCCGGGTTTCAGTAGTCTCAGCAAACACACACAACACAATATACATACCCAACAATTAATCAACAAAGCAAAAAGTTAATTAACAATTTACTAAAATAAAATACAGAAACAAAAAACACCAGTATACTATAAAGCAATATTTAACATTATTTACTCGTCAAAACAAAATAAATAAAGAGAAAAATAATAAAGTAAAGAAAACAACACACGAGTTTGTAATACACAAAGATTGACGGTAATACTTTAGCAGTTCTGATAGACAGAGTAATGTTCATTTAATATGCTGCAAGTCAGTTATGTTCGAGTTATTTTCTCTTCCTTAAAGAGATTGTATTGGCTATTTAACCAGTCACAGAAATGTCAATTTCCCTTTAGTAATCGAAACAACGATGCGGGAATCCTTTCAATAACTTAAAACCAAACTACCCATGTTCAAAACTGTACAACCTGTTCCGCTGGAACAAACAGGTTAGTTAACCTTGTTTGTTCATCTGGCCTCCGGCACGTAGTTTGTTCCAAGTACTTGGCAAGTAGTTTAGTTAACATTTTCCTCATACAGAAAACTTTCTTCTTTTCAAATTGTTTTCATTTGATCACACCATCACAGTCACAGCCCTCAACTCCAAAACTTCCTGATGACATCACACAATGCCTTCCATCCCAGACTGCATAACAAACAGGAACCGCCAACCTCCATACAGCACCCGAAGTGACCTCCAGCAAGCCCTCCTCAACAAGCTAATTGTTCCCCTTTTATACGCAATTAGTTCTCTTTTAAACGGACAATATCGATATGTTGTGTTTGCCACATTCTCCCCCTTTTAAAAAAGCACAAGTCATTGGTTTAAATCATCTTTAGTAAAACCATCAAACTCCAGCTCTTCATCCACATCATCATCCTTAAAGATTTCAAGCACCTTTTGACAAAGTTGGAAATCGTGCTCTTCAGCTGTAGGATAAAAGGGTTTCACATCACAAACATGAATAGTCCTGACATCTTGTCCGGTGTCTTCTAAACAAACTAAATAACTCACTGGACCCCGTTTCTCAACAATGCGATAAGGGCCTTTCCAGCGAGGTGCTAGTTTGGAAGTAAACTTCTTGGAAGCATCAGAAAGAACATGATTACGCACCCACACTCTATCTTGGGACTTGTCACTAACGGTTCTCCGATGCTTATCATAATTCCTCTTCTGTCGCGCTTTAGCTTTGGCAACATTGTTTTGCACATGCTCCTTCAAATCATGAACCAGTTGTAGGGTGTCATAAGCAGGCATGTCAGGTGATATACCTGCTCCAGACAAGGCTTGATCGATAGGTCCCTTCAGTGGTCTGCCCAAGTTGAGCTCTGCAGGAGAATAACCAATAGTCTCCTGCTTAGATGAATTAATAGCATATCTGAACTCTGCTAAATAGCAATCCCATTTAGCATGTCGTTGCTGCACATAGGATGCCATCATAGACTTCAATATTCTGTTAATACGTTCAGAAAAATTCGTCTGCAGATGATATGCAGTGGTCTGTTTCTTTACTACATTCCACTGCTTACAAAGAGTAATCAACACTTCTGAGACAAACTGCGGACCCCGATCAGATAAAAGATAAGCAGGCGTACCCCATCTTGTAAATATGTCCTTTCTCAGACAGTTAGCAATTGTTACAGTTTTGCCTGTCTTAATGGAAAAAGTTCAACCCAGCAGGTGTAATAGTCTACCACCACTGACAATTGTGTATTATTGTTGGAACTGTTAGGCAGAGGACCCATAAGGTCAACTCCAACCATTTCCCATGGTCGAGTGACTGTTATAGACTGTAATTTACCCACAGGGCGAATATTTTCAGGTTTTACAGACTGACAAACTTGACAGTTGCGCACATAAGTAACAACATCTTTCCATATCCCTGGCCAATATGCTGTTTGCAGGATACGATGCAGAGTTTTATACCGACCCATGTGCCCACTCAGAGGATTACTATGATAGGCATGCAACACATCAGATCGTAAACTCTTTGGTATATAGAGTTGGTACTTTGTAGTATTGTACATTTTACTCACTCTATAAATATTGTCCTCTAAAACAATATAGGCCTTTTCCTTTGGTTCAGAGGTGGTATCCTCTTCAATCTTTTCCAAAAGAGTTTGATAGATTCTCTGTACTTCCGGATCTTCTCTCTGCGCTCTCCAAACATCGTCATCTGTATAAGGAAATGGAGTATAACTTTGCCCAGCTGTTAGTTGTTCCACTTGTACTCCTAATAGAACTTTCTCAGTTGTCCCCAATGGGGCATGTGACAAAGCATCTGGGGCTTCATTCAGCTTACCCTTACGAAACTCCACAGTAAACTCAAATTCTTGAAGGCGTAAAGCCCATCGAATGAGTCTAGAGTTAGGCTTTGTAGTATTAAAAACCCACAAAATAGCAGAGTGATCTGCAACCACTTTAAACGGCTTGCCTTCTAAATATTGTCTCCATTTCTCTAAAGACCACACAACTGCTAAGCATTCCTGCTCAGTGGTGGTATAATTCTTCTCTGGAGGAGTCAATGCTTGACTGGCATACGCTAACACCTCTTCTTGAGTAGGAGATAAGCTCTGCACCAATATAGCTCCCAAACCAAAACCACTGGCATCAATACAGACCACTAAAGGCAACTCATTGTTTGGGTGACCAAGCACTGGTGGTGACATTAAATGTCCTTTCAGTTGTTCAAATGCTGACTGACATTCAGGAGACCACCTTCACTTCACACCTTTCTTCTTAAGAGTGTTCAAAGGCTCAGCAATGACAGAGAATCCAGGAACAAAATGATGATACCAGCCTGCCATTCCTAAGAACCTTTGCAAGTCCCTTAAATTAGTTGGTACTGGATATTGATGAATTGCTTCAGTCTTTGCAGGATCTGCATACACACCTGCTGTAGAAACAACGTGTCCCAGAAATTTAATCTCAGTTTTGCAAAATTGACACTTCTTTAAATTAATAGTAAGACCAGCCTCTTGAAGTTTATCAAAGACTGACTGGATATCCTTTAAATGCTGTTCTTTGTTTGCTGAGTAAATGATCACATCATCTAGATATACTAAGCAAACCTTACCACGCAAATCTCCTAACACCAACTCCATTAAACGTTGAAAAGATGCTGGAGCATTTTTAAGGCCAAAAGGCATGACCTTAAATTGATACAAGCCATATTTTGTTACAAATGCAGTCAATGGTTTGCAAGTCTCATCCATTTGGACTTGCCAATAACCACTATTCAAGTCAATTGTAGAAAATACTTGTGAACCAGACAACAAAGTTAACATATCATTAATTGTAGGCATAGGATAAGCATCAGTTATTGTTTGGGCATTTAATTTACGATAATCGACACAAAATCTTTGGGAGCCATCTTTCTTAGGGACAAGTACTACAGGGGAACTCCATGGAGAATATGAAGATTCAATTATTCCCTTATCTAGCATATCATCCAAATGCTCTTTCACAATTTGTTGCTTTCCCGCAGACATTGGATATGACCGTTGTTTGATTGCAGGACCTTCTCTCACATGGATCATATGAGATAACACTGCAGTCTTTCCAAGTTTTGGTGTACAAACACCCAAATACACTTCCATCACATCAGCCATTTCTTTTTCACACTCAAATACAGTATCCATTCGAGACAAAGCCTCCTTCACATACAGTTTACGCTTCCACAGACATTTCTGCTTTTAACTCTACTGCAACTACTGGATTAATCTTGGTATACACAAAAGTATTAGTGGTAGATTCACATGCATGCCAAGTATGTAAATGTGCAAAACCTGGTTGAAAAGGGAATTTCTCTTTCTGCATAACATAGTAAAGGTTTTTTACATCTATCAACATTCTAGTTGATGTAATAAAATCTAACCCCAAAATTAGAGCAAAAGCCAACTCATCTCCAGACACCACTGCTACAGGCATTGCAACTGTTACTCCATGAAAATTAACCTCTAGATTAACAGAACCTAATGGACAACTTGGGTCACCATTAGCTAAAAACAAAGTACCTCCTTTCCAAGGTTGCAGCTTTTCATTGGACAAACATATTTTTTTCCACAAATCCTCATGCAATAAAGTATATGAAGTACCAGTATCTAACAATCCCTTACCTTCCCACTGTCTAATGCCAACAGAAACCATCAGTTGTTGCAAGACATTGGGTGGGCTTTTCTTTTCTTTGCTGGATTTTCCAATCTTTCCTTTAGGATTAATGACAACCGTCACCTCTTCTCCTTTTGCAGTTGTTACTACACCAACTTTAGGTTTATAGCCTTCTTTTTTAAACAGTGGGCATTGTTTTGGTAAATGCTCCTGTTTACACCTCCAACAAAGTACACTAGCCTTGCTCGCCACTGGGGTAACTTGCTGCCCTTTATATACCCTTTCTTTATTACCACCATAGGTCTGGCACCCTTCAAACTCTGATTGAGCAGCCAGATCCTTCTCAATTTGTCTTCCTAACTGCACAAGCTCCTCTACTCTACCTCTCAAATGACTAACATATTTAGGATTCATATTCTTTAACATGAGTTTTACAACCTCCGTCTCTTGAATTGAAGATTTCCACCTTCTACACAAAGCACGAAAACTATATGCATAATTCTGTACCGATTCTTTTAATCCCTGCACTCGAGTTTTCACTCGCTCCTCCAATTCATCTTCATACTCATCTGAAAGAAATGCCGACATAAATTTCTCCTTGAAATCTGCCCAGCTAATAACTTGCTCTCTAGCAATCTCCCACCAATCACGGGCTATGCCATGTAAAACATTGCTTACTGTGGCCAGTATTTCATAATCAGACATAGGACGCAGGGCAAGAAAATCACTACATTTGGCTAAATATTTCACAGGATCATGCACTCTTCCAAAGGACAGAAAATTAATTTTAACAGGCAACTTAGCTGCTGTTACACCAGTTTCTCCTCTCATTTGTGCACTACTTTCCAATGACAAACCAATACCACCTTTCTCATGGTTTGCTTCCAAAACCCTCACATGTTTTGTTAAGATTTCAGAACACTCTTCCAATTGCTTCACTTCCTGTACTGTCTGACAACCCAACAAATCCTGTTCATTTGCCACACAATTATCAAGCTTATTCTGCGTTTGCAAATTTGAAATCAGTTCCTTCACACCTTCTATGTTAGCCCTACATTCTTCCCTTAAATGCCTAATTAGACCATTGAGACTTTTAGTGACAGCATCAGACCACTCATTCACTGATGTTTCAATAACACATGGTATATATTGCTTTAAACATTCAATGTATTGAATAGTAAACCTTTGCTCCTGTTTAAGATCAACCAATTCTTTTTCTATGGATAGCTGTTTTCTTGAATTATCCTGCACAATGGTTTGCAATTCATTTACCATCTGTCCACTTATTTCCACTGATTGCGTCAACACCCGTATAACTAGATCTCCTGATCGTCAACCCAACGGTGTAGGCAATGGCCTTAAAAGAGGATATTCTTGAGGCGAGCAAACATCCTCATTTTCAAAATCCAGCAAGGACATATCAGCTGTAGGCATTAACGGATCATCACTCAATTCAAAAACATTAACCATTTTTTTTTTCCTCTAAAACAATCGCCCAATTATCAACTCCAATTAATTATATCCTGATTAGTCCAGTACTAATTAGCTCTGTCCCATCTGGGGTGCCACTTATGTAACGGACTACAGCTGGTTCATGATTTGAAGGAGCATGTGCAAAACAATGTTGCCAAAGCTAAAGCGCGACAGAAGAGGAATTATGATAAGCATCGGAGAACCGTTAGTGACAAGTCCCAAGATAGAGTGTGGGTGCGTAATCATGTTCTTTCTGATGCTTCCAAGAAGTTTACTTCCAAACTAGCACCTCGCTGGAAAGGCCCTTATCGCATTGTTGAGAAACGGGGTCCAGTGAGTTATTTAGTTTGTTTAGAAGACACCGGACAAGATGTCAGGACTATTCATGTTTGTGATGTGAAACCCTTTTATCCTACAGCTGAAGAGCACGATTTCCAACTTTGTCAAAAGGTGCTTGAAATCTTTAAGGATGATGATGTGGATGAAGAGCTGGAGTTTGCTGGTTTTACTAAAGATGATTTAAACCAATGACTTGTGCTTTTTTAAAAGGGGGAGAATGTGGCAAACACAACATATCGATATTGTCCGTTTAAAAGAGAACTAATTGCGTATAAAAGGGGAACAATTAGCTTGTTGAGGAGGGCTTGCTGGAGGTCACTTCGGGTGCTGTATGGAGGTTGGCGGTTCCTGTTTGTTATGCAGTCTGGGATGGAAGGCATTGTGTGATGTCATCAGGAAGTTTTGGAGTTGAGGGCTGTGACTGTGATGGTGTGATCGAATGAAAACAATTTGAAAAGAAGAAAGTTTTCTGTATGAGGAAAATGTTAACTAAACTACTTGCCAAGTACTTGGAACAAACTACGTGCCGGAGGCCAGATAAACAAACAAGGTTAACTAACCTGTTTGTTCCAGCGGAACAGGTCGTACAGTTTTGAACATGGGTAGTTTGGTTTTAAGTTATTGAAAGGATTCCCGCATCGTTGTTTTGATTACTAAAGGGAAATTGACATTTCTGTGACTGGTTAAATATCCAATACAATTTCTGTAAGGAAGAGAAAATAACTCGAACATAACTGACTTGCAGCATATTAAATGAACATTACTCTGTCTATCAGAACTGCTAAAGTATTACCGTCAATCTTTGTGTATTACAGACTTGTGTGTTGTTTTCTTTACTTTTATTTTTCTCTTTATTTATTTTGTTTTGACCAGTAAATAATGTTAAATATTGCTTTATAGTATACTGGTGTTTTTTGTTTCTGTATTTTATTTTAGAAAATTGTTAATTAACTTTTTGCTTTGTTGATTAATTGTTGGGTATGTATATTGCGTTGTGTGTGTTTGCTGAGACTACTGAAACCCGGCTTACAGTTTAGTAGTGTAGTTTGGCTCGTGAGGGTATATTCCCGCAACCACTGGCATTGATTACTAAAGAGGTGTCTTTGGTAATACAATGGTAAAGTTAGTTTGTCTCTTTGAAGGACTGTATTTAAAGCAGCTTTCCAATAGGGATGAAAAGCTTTTCATTGTCTTGTACTGTTTGTTACTACCATAGCAATTAACTTTTTTTTTTTTTTTTTATTATGTTTTGGTTAATTAATATTTTGTTCTGTATATGTTTTGTTTCTTTATTTTGTAATTTGGTTTAATTAATGGGTAAATGGACTTGAAGCTGGAGCCATTTAAATATATATATTTTACCTCATAAGCAACTTGTTTGGTTGTTCAATTAATTAATAGTCCCCTTTTTCTCTGGTTGATAATATAGGACTTGATTAGGATGATGGGTTTTCTGGTCCTGGTAATGTGGTTAAGTTAAATAATTTGATAGGACATTTATTACTATCTGGCACCCTAGAGCTTGACGCCGTTACAACGTGACCCCAGCAGGCTTCATACTTGCGGTATTTTCAACCACAGAGTGTACTTCTTGCCTCCAGTCACAGGAATTATAAAGATTTGTGAATTTGTGACCTCTACTGTGCACCACGGTTAGCGAGCACACTTTTATGTGATTTGACCAAGATTCTTTTTTCCTTTTAAGAAAACATACTTAACGGTACATGTTATTAAGAAAAAATAAATTTTCAATAGTTTGTTACAAAATACAGTACTAATATGAATTATATATAGTATTTCTATGTTGTTCATATATAAACGTTTTCATTAAATAGACTCAATTAAAACAATGGATATGACATATTTGGTATAAGAGTATCATAACATTGTACGAGGATAAAAAAATGTTAAAAAAAACTTTTGTTCTACGAAGCGTCAGTAATTAGAATCTGTGTATTTCCTGGAAATACACCGATTCAGCTACAGTTAAACGGTTAAACTAAGGAGACTGTACTAAAAGGACTACGCTGTGTAAAAAGGAGCAGAGCACGTACAATATGTAAGGCATGTGCATAATGATTTCTGTTCAGTTTTCAAGTACAGGTAGATGGATGCTATCTGCAATTATTGTGCTTTTAAATGTTATAAATTATGATGTTTCCGTGGTTTTATATTAATAATGAATGTAGCCTAATACATTCAGTTAACGGTAAAGGCATATTTTATGTAAGGACTGGGAATCACCATCTTGCTTAATTGTGTTAAACTGTATTACATTATCTGCAGTTTTGATAGACTAAGGCTGACTGAGAAATATGTCCAGGTTTGGTCTGAGTACTACTTCCTCAACATGATCACGTTACAATATACTAAATGAACAGATCAAGCTTATTATGATAGTTTGCAAAATTAGATGAAAACTTAATACAATTGGGATAATACATAATCATTATTTACAAAATTTTGTTAGTCTCGTTACTTGTTATAAAAATTGTAACTTTACTGCTGTACTACATGCAAATGTTGTGAAATGGAAGTACAAACTGTGGTGTGAATGCTACGGTGCCTGAATTGCAAGCTGAACTAGAAGCATGTCTTTATATTGCAAACAATTTTTTTTATTTATTTATTTATTTATTTATTTATTTATGTGTATCAAACACATTTAAGTGAAAAATGTAGTTGATATGAATGACACTTTCATTGAACATACATACTTTTGCACACATAACCTTAACTGAATGCATACTATATATATATATATATATATATATATATATATATATATATTTTTTTTTTTTTTATTTTTATATTTATATATATATATATTTTTTTTTTTTTTTTTTTTTTTTTTTTAAATCATTTTTTTTAGTACACCGTGTGGCAGATTGCTGCTCAACATATGTAGCACCAGGGAGGGGCACTCGTTCTTAGTGATCAGGGTGGGACCAGCCAGGCAGAATACCAGAAGGAAAAGAGATACGCCTTTACATTCGGCAATTAGAACATAAGAACATAAGAAAGTTTAAAAACGAGAGGAGGCCATTCGGCCCATCTTGCTCGTTTGGTTGTTAGTAGCTTATTGATCCCAAAATCTCATCAAGCAGCTTCTTGAAGGATCCCAGGGTGTCAGCTTCAACAACATTACTGGGGAGTTGATTCCAGACCCTCACAATTCTCTGTGTAAAAAAGTGTCTCCTATTTTCTGTTCTGAATGCCCCTTTTTCTAATCTCCATTTGTGACCCCTGGTCCTTGTTTCTTTTTTCAGGTCGAAAAAGTCCCTTGGGTCGACACTGTCAATACCTTTTAGAATTTTGAATGCTTGAATTAGGTCGCCACGTAGTCTTCTTTGTTCAAGACTACACAGATTCAATTATTTTAGCCTGTCTGCATATGACATGCCTTTTAAGCCCGGAATAATTCTGGTCGCTCTTCTTTGCACTCTTTCTAGAGCAGCAATATCTTTTTTATAGCGAGGTGACCAGAACTGAACACAATATTCAAGATGAGGTCTTACTAGTGCATTGTACAGTTTTAACATTACTTCCCTTGATTTAAATTCAACACTTTTCACAATGTATCCGAGCATCTTGTTAGCCTTTTTTATAGCTTCCCCACATTGTCTAGATGAAGACATTTCTGAGTCAACAAAAACTCGTAGGTCTTTTTCATAGATTCCTTCTCCAATTTCAATATCTCCCATATGATATTTATAATGTACATTTTTATTTCCTGCGTGCAGTACCTTACACTTTTCTCTATTAAATGTCATTTGCCATGTGTCTGCCCAGTTCTGAATCTTGTCTAGATCATTTTGAATGACCTTTGCTGCTGCAACAGTGTTTGCCACTCCTCCTACTTTTGTGTCGTCTGCAAATTTAACAAGTTTGCTTACTATACCAGAATCTAAATCATTAATGTAGATTAGGAATAGCAGAGGACCTAATACTGATCCCTGTGGTACACCGCTGGTTACCACACTCCATTCTGAGGTTTTTCCTCTAATCAGTACTTTCTGTTTTCTACATGTTAACCACTCCCTAATCCATGTACATGTGTTTCCTTGAATCCCAACTGCGTTCAGTTTGAGAATTAATCTTTTGTGCGGGACTTTGTCAAAAGCTTTCTGGAAATCTAAATAAACCATGTCATATGCTTTGCAATTATCCATTATCGATGTTGCATCCTCAAAAAAATCAAGCAAGTTAGTTAGGCACGATCTCCCTTTCCTAAAACCATGTTGACTGTCTCCCAGTACCCTGTTACCATATAGGTAATTTTCCATTTTGGATCTTATTATAGTTTCCATAAGTTTGCATATAATAGAAGTCAGGCTTACTGGTCTGTAGTTACCTGGTTCAGTTTTGTTTCCCTTTTTGTGGATCGGTATTACGTTTGCAATTTTCCAGTCTGTCGGTACCACCCCTGTGTCAAGAGACTGCTGCATGATCTTGGTTAGCGGTTTGTAAATTACTTCTTTCATTTCTTTGAGTACTACTGGGAGGATCTCATTCAGCCCAGGGGATTTGTTTATTTTAAGAGTTCCTAGTCCCTTTAACACTTCTGCCTCAGTTATGCTAAAGTTATTTAAAACTGGATAGGAACTGGATGACATGTGGGGCATGTTGTCAGTATCTTCCTTTGTAAAAACTTGTGAAAAGTAATCATTTAACATATTTGCTATTTTTTTTTCTTCCTCTATGATTTTGCCATTTGTATCTCTTAAACATTTAATCTCCTCTTTGAATGTTCTCTTGCTGTTGTAATATTGGAAAAACATTTTGGAATTGGTTTTAGCTCCCTTAGCAATGTTCATTTCTATTTCTCTCTTGGCCTTTCTAACTTCCTTTTTGACTTGCGTTTGCAGTTCTGTGTACTCTTTCTGCGTACTTTCTTTTTGGTCCTTTTTTAATGCTCTGTAAAGTGCCTTTTTTCGCTGAATATTTTTTTTAATTGATCTATTAAACCATTTTGGCAATAGTTTTACATTTAGATTTGTCTACTTTAGGGATATAATTGTTTTGCGCCTCTAGTACTACATTTTTGAAGAACAACCATCCTTCTTCTGTGGGTGTTTTCTCTATTTTACTCCAATCTACTTCTGTTAGTCTCTGTTTCATACCTTCATAGTTTGCTTTTCTAAAATTGTAAACCTTAGCTTTAGTCTTTACTTTTGGGGATTTAAAAAACACTTCAAATGAGACCATGTTGTGGTCTGAGTTTGCCAGTGGTTCTCTGACCTCTGTTTTAGTTATTCTATCTTCGTTATTTGAAAAGACTAAGTCAAGGCATGCCTCCCCTCTAGTGGGTGCCTTCACAAATTGTGTTAGGAAGCAGTCATTTGTCATTTCCACCATTTCTATTTCATCCTTCGCGCTACCCACCGGGTTTTCCCATTTTATTTGGGGGAAGTTGAAATCCCCCATTAGTATGGCTTCTCCTTTGCTACACACATTTCTAATGTCATTGTATAACAGATTATTGTGCTCACCATCTGAATCTGGCGGTCTATAGCATGCTCCTATTATTATGCCTTTTGAATTTTTGTCTGTTATTCTGACCCATATTGATTCGGTTTTATTTTCTTTGTCCAGGTTTAACATCTGGGCTTCAAGACTGTTTCTTATGTACAGCGCTACCCCTCCTCCTCTTCTGTCCTGCCTGTCTTTCCTATACAGTGTATACCCACAAATATTATATTCGTCCCCATCACTCTCAGATAACCACGTTTCTGTAACACCTATCACATCATAGTTACCTGTTACTACGTGCAGTAGCTTCAAGTTCTAGAATTTTGTTTCTAATACTTCTAGCATTTAGATAAATACATTTAATGGTTGTCTTACCTGAGTTGTTGTTCTTGTTTTGATGCGGTCTCCCTTCTGTTTTTTTGTTGATTTCTCCCCCCTTCCTTTCTAGTTTAAATGCTTCCGAACCTGCTCGAGGATCTTTTCTCCGAGTAGACTAGTTCCCTTGTTATTTAAATGCAGTCCATCCCGTCTATACAGATAGTCCTCGTTGTAGAATGTGGTCCAATGATCAAGATAGGTGAAGCCTTCCCGTGTGCACCACGTCTTCAGCCATTCGTTTTTCCTTTCTTTCCTATTTGTCTTCCTTACACCTGCCCAATCAGAGGTGAAAGGAGAACAGTTAATTGTGGAAAAGGAAAATTATTTTGTTTGGGAAAATAACCCTGTAGGAGTAGAAGCTGGCAGATAACCTGTGTAAGTTGGAACAACATTTGGCACTTGGAAACTGCAACCAGTATCGATCAGTGTGTTTTTTCTGTTTATTTTGTTTATTAAATAGCTTAGCCGTTCCAACTGCAGTTACTGTAAATAATAAAGCACACACTTTCTTTTGGAATATCAACTTCAGCCTCCAAGCACTATTTGGATTTCTGCACAACAAATACACACTGTGTTTTAAATTATATATATATATATATATATATAGATAGATAGATAGAATAGATATACATATAGATAGATAGAGATCGATAGATACATAGATAGATCGATTCTGCAACTCACATGGTTCGTTGCCCCTTTAAAACGTAGACCCAGGACACAGAATTGCAGTTTACACCCTGGCGCACTATTTTTAATAACAAAATAACAAAATAAACAAAACACAAAATAAACACCTAACTCTTTCTAGAGTCCTAACGAAACATAAACAGGAACCTAAACTATAAAACAGGACAGCTAAGATGTTTACCTGTAACCCAGATTAACAAAATACACCAACCAGGCTTTACACAATACCTTTTCTTCTTATGGCTAAAAGCACCATCAACCGGGCTCTTCACACTGCAGCAGCCCTGAACAGACTGGCTGCTTTCTTTAAATACCCTGCACCTGGGTCTAATTTACAATGATAGCCAGGTGCAGGGAATAATTAACAATGAAACAATTACCAATTAAACAATTTAAAAATCAACAGAACTCATTTTAAACAAAACGTGCGTTTGCACTTGTTTTTAGGCAGGGAGGAATCTTGTTTCTCTCCCTGCTACCTCATATATATATATATATATATATATATATATATATATATATATATATATATATATATATATATATATATATACTGATGCACAAAAGAAACGCAACACTCAGATCTAGTGGATTTAATCAAAACTGAGATATCAAACAAAATCACTTAAAATGCGTATAAAAATACAGATCAAAGAATCATAAGTTTTCAGTATAAAACGTGGCACTGTCAAAATGAAAACATTACAAAGTTAGTATCAGTTATGACCTCCCTGAGCATTAACACAATTTGCGCAGTGCTGACACATAGACCCAATCAGCCTCTGGATAGACTGCTGTGGAATGTTTCGCCGCTCTTCCTGTGCAGTTGCAGCCAGCTGGAGAAGGTTGGCTGATAATGGTTACCCCAACAGTTGGCTTGAACAACGCAACAGTCAGCATAACGGTCCTGGGCCGGTATGGTGACCCTCTGCCTTCAAAGACGTGGTGTGTCCCTCACAGAGCCTGTTTCCTGGTTTCTCTAGACTAGTCTGCTGTTTGTTGAAGCAGAACATCTAATTCTCCAGGCAACTTCTCTCACAGAAAGGCTGCCTTCAATCGGTGCCGATAGCAACCAGGCGATCTTCATCACTCAAGGGGGGCGTGGTCATATCTTGCACTGTTCTTGCGTTAATTAAAATCACATACATCTCTGGAAAAAATTAAGAGACCACCTCAAAATTATCAGTTTCTCTGGTTTTACTATTAATAGGTATGTGTTTGGGTAAAATGAATATTTTTGTTTTATTCTATAAACTACTGACAACATTTCTCCCAAATTCCAAATACAAATATTGTCATTTAGAGCATTTATTTGCAGAAAATGACAACTGATCAAAATAACAAAAAAGATGCAGTGTTGTCAGACCTCTAATAATGCAAAGAAAATAAGTTCAGATTCATTTTTAAACAACGCAATACTAATGTTTCAACTTAGGAAGAGTTCAGAAATCAATATATGGTGGAATAACCCTGATTTTCAAGCACAGCTTTCATGCGTCTTGGCATGCTCTCCAGCAGTCTTTCACATTGATGTTGGGTGACTTTATGCCACTCCTGGCGCAAAAATTCAAGCAGCTCGGCTTTGTTTGATGACTTGTGACCATTCATCTTCCTCTTGATCACATTCCAGAGGTTTTCAATGGGGTTCAGGTCTGGAGATTGGGCTGGCCATGACAGAGTCTTGATCTGGTGGTCCTCCATCCACACCTTGATTGACCTGGCTGTGTGGCATGGAGCATTGTCCTGCTGGAAAAACCAATCCTCAGAGTTGGGGAACATTGTCAGGCAGAAAGAAGCAAGTTTTCTTCCAGGACAACCTTGTACTTGGCTTGATTCATGCGCCCCAGATCATCACCAATCCTCCACCACATTTCACAGTGGGTACGAGACACTGTGGCTTGTAGGCCTCTCCAGGTCTCCGTCTAACCATTAGACGACCAGGTGTTGGGCAAAGCTGAAAATTGGACTCATCTGGGGGTGCTTCAGCAAGGCTGGAATCGGGCAGATTTGTCTTTGTGAATGGCGCATGAATCAAGCCAAGTACAAGGTTGTACTCAACTCAAATGTAACAAACACTGAGCACCTGGCATTTTTATGAAATCACATGATTTGAGCTCAGTATTTTGCTATCCCAAGGAACAATACCACTCAAACAATCAATAAACCTCACTATTTAAAATGCAAATAACATTATATATGTGACCAATGAGCTACAGATGTAAAACTTACTGTTGCATTTTCACTGTGCACAAGTATATATATTAAAAATACAAAACTGAAAGATCATAATTGGATAAGTCTCCACCCCCCTGAGTTAATACTTGGTGGAAGCACCTTTGGCAGCAATTACAGCTGTGAGTCTGTTGGAATAGGTCTCTACCAACTTTGCACACCTAGATTTGGCAATATTTTACCATTCTTCCTTATAAAACTGTTCAAGCTCTGTCCAGTTCCTTGGGGAGCGTTGATGAACAGAAATCTTCAAGTCATGCCACAAATTTTCAATTGGATTTAGGTCGGCACCCTGACTGGGCCATTCAAGGACATTTACCTTTTTGTTCCTTAGCCACTCCAGTGTAGCTTTGGCTGTGTGCTTTGGGTCATTGTCATGTTAAAAGGTGAACTTCCATCCCAGTTTTATCTTTCTTGCAGAGGGCAGCAGGTTTTCCTCAAGGACTTCTCTGTACTTTGCTCCATTAATTTTCCCTTCTATCCTGACAAGTGCCCCAGTCCCTGCCGATGAGAACCATCCCCATAACAAGATGCTGCCACCACCATGCTTCACAGTAGGGATGGTGTTCTTTGGGTGATGCGCCGTGTTGGGTTTGCGCCAAACAAAACACTTTGCATTTAGGCCAAAAAGTTCCATTTTTGTTTCGTCAGACCACAAAACTTTTTGCCACATGGCTGTAGAATCGCCTGAGTGATTTTTTGCATACTTCAAATGGGATTCAAGGTGGGCTTTCTTGAGTAATGGCTTCCTTCTTGCCACCCTACCATACATGCCAGATTTGTGGATTGCTTGGGATATTGTTGTCACATGCACACTTTGACCAGTCTTGGCCATAAAAGCCTGTAGTTCTTGAAAAGTTGCCATTGGCCTCTTGGTAGCCTCTCTGATCAGACTCCTTCTTGCTTGGTCATCCAGTTTGGAGGGACAGCCTGATTTAGATGGGGTCTTGTTGGTGCCACACACCTTCCACTTCTTAATAATCGCCTTGACTGTGCTCCAAGGGATATTCAAGACCTTTGATTTTTTTTTTTTTATACCCATCCCCTGATCTGTGTCTTTAAACAACTTTGTCCCAGAGTTCTTTTGAAAGCGCCTTGGTGCTCATGGTTGAGTCTTTGCTTTGAAATGCACTGCCCAGCAGAGGGAACCTACAGGAACTGCTGAATTTATCCTGAAATCATGTGAATCACAACAATTTAACACAGATGGAGGCCACTTGGTGTGTGATTTTGAAGGTGACTGGTTACACCTGAGCTAATTTAGGATTGCTATTACAAGGGGGGTGGACACTTATCCAACTAAGCAATTTCAGTTATTATTTTTAATACATTTTCTACAAATTTCTAGAATATTTGTTTCGCTTGGAAGTTGTGGGGTAGTATGTGTAGATAAATGAAAAAAAATAAAAAATTAATGCATTTTAATTCCAGGCTATAAGGCAACAAAAGGTAAAAATTTTGAAAGTGTAGACTTTCTATATGCACTATATATATATATATATATATATATATATATATATATATATATATATATATATATATATATATATATGTGTGTGTGTGTGTGTGTGTGTGTGTGTGTGTGTGTGTATATAGATATATATATATATATATATGTATATATATATATATATATATATATATATATATATATATATATGTATGTATATATATATATATATATATATATATATATATATATATATATATATATATATATATGATATATTAACTAGTCATACTTTCACTAGTCATACTTTCACTCCAACTGCTATGCTACACTGATTCACATCTTAACCCTTTCAACAGACTTGGCTACTATTTCCATTTACCCTATCCAAATGGCAATACACTGCCTCAATATAGATTGAACAATTTTGCTATTCCCTAATGTGTGTGCATGTTATAAAGTTAAAAAAAAAAAAAAAAAAAGCGATATCTGAAACAAAAACACATTGTAAATGTGAGAAAACGCCAAGTTAAAAAGTGCCCAGCCATTTAAAGTAGAGATATCAAAATCACAAGCCAAGTTTCAAGAAACCATTGGGGCAACCTTGCCCAGCACAAAGCAAAACAAATAAGCACAACTGCAAAACC
This sequence comes from Polyodon spathula, assembly GCF_017654505.1. NCBI lineage: Eukaryota > Metazoa > Chordata > Actinopteri > Acipenseriformes > Polyodontidae > Polyodon > Polyodon spathula. The sequence continues at coordinate 86,713,008 of NC_054536.1, read as the reverse complement.
GATGAGGGCCAAGGCTGCCCCAAATGTTTCTTCTAACTTGTATCAAAAACACAAGCAAAGTTAGTAGAAACCATTGGGGCAACCTTGGCCCCCACCGCTTTGACAGTTGTGCCTATTTGCTTGGTGCTGGCCAAGGTTTTTGTTTTAGATAAAACATACCTGCTGTAAATACATTAAATACTACTATAATGAAATCACAAGGAAAAAAACACAATTCATGTACAATGGGATACAAATGGGACTTCCCCTTTATATGAATGTTTATAAACCAGTCAAGCCCAATATCCAAATTTAAGAAAATACATTTTGCCTTTTTTCACAAATGCTTCTTTTGTATATTTATGCAGCCAAATTACCATATAAACAGAATATACTGTACCAACAAAATAGTTTATTTCCTGAAATTCTAAAGACAATTGCTAAAGGTCTTATATTGTGTCATCACATGTAAATAGAAGTTATATTTCAAAGTGCTCAGTCTAATATAATCCAATAACTAATGAAAGCAAATTATGTAGAAATATTATTTGCAACTGCAAATAGCCTATAAAGTAAAACTGTTTCATTCATATACACATTTGCAATGCATGTGCTATTTTACTATTATTATTACATCTCAGTTAAAGTAATTAGGTGGAAGGTTAACATAACATTTCTGCTAGCTTGCTACAAGACCTAAAAACAGCTGCATGAGCAGAGCATAAGATATTCAGCATTGGTCACATCTGATTCAATTTCCCTCTAATATCACTTATGCCTATTTATCTGGTTTACAGAACATTCTATGGAACACAATGCAGGCAGAACACATTCCCTTGACACATCCTAAACCTATAATCAGTCAGCACTAACTTCTGAGTTTCAGAACTAAATGACTTCAATTAGCACCAACTGGTAAAACACTGCTTACATCTTTCAAAAGCAAGTTTTATAAAAGACATTAAGCTAACTGAGTATTCTATTTCTAATGAAAATGTATAATATTAAACAGTATAGACCTTACTTTTGTATTCATATTTCATATGCAGAATATACACATCTTATTGCTGATATATTTTAAATTATTAATTTTTGTGAACACAATAAAATATTTTTTAGTCAATGGTTGTTTATGAAAAATACTTTTTACTTGAATTTTACACTTAAAATCTACTATATTTATATATATATCCCACTATATATATATATATATATATATATATATATATATATATATATATATATATATATATATATATATAGTAAGGGATTGGTCGGTTAAAAAACGTAAAAGACAATGTAAACAAACTGCTTGGTAAACAAAGTAATTAATATAAAGTGTTTGGGGTGTTTATCGAAATGCAAGGGTCTTTATTGAAATGTTTTACAATGTCCAGCCTTATGGTGAATACCTGTAAATAATAGATGATGGAAGTGATACAGTGTCGTGTATCACTTCTGTTTGTATAATCCCACGGGTTTAACCCGCAACCAAAAGTCCAATTGTATCACCTACACAAAACACAAAGACACAGGCACAGTTCCTATGGTGCATGAATTAAGTGCTTGTGGTGAAAAGTCAGTTCCTAATGCAAGTGCTGGTGTCCGGGTTTAATGCTGGCCTGCAGCTGTAGCTCTGGATCATGCTAGTAATCTTGAAAACAGATAAAACAAACAAACAATGTTTACAAGACAGATAACAGAATACTCATGGTTTCTTTCAAATGCAGGGAAACCTTTTAGGTTAACTCCAACCATTTACAAAGGTGCACATTACTTTGCTATGCCCCTATTTTATACCCTCGCTCATGACCCCTTGGTTAACGAGCGCATCCGCTTCTTCAATCCGCAGATGCCACACCATTTCCTGTTCAGGTAATTGAGTTCGGATACCGTAGCTCAGTTCCTTTTCTAGCTGGCTGACTTCCACCTAACCAGGGGAAGAAAATGTCATGCCTTTCAGTCCAGCATACTCTACTCCCTTTATCTAGTATGCTCTCAGGTAGGGAGGGAGTTCTAACACCAAGCGTCATTTGATCTCTGTCACAAGCAGGCAACCACTTTGTTAATGACAAATGTACATTTCAGCATAATGCAGACGAGAATGTTCCTATAGGCTCCAAAGAGATTATAGCTACAAGAAAATCTTCGAATCCCAACCAAATACTTCACTGCACATTGTGCGCAACTATTCTGCACCATGGTGGTGGCCTTTCAAGTGTTTGTTTACAAGAAACATTTTTCCCAATCCCCAGCTATTCCAGACACCCTGCCCTTTTAGTTTGAGGTACAGATCTTAACAAACATTTCCATATTAATGACAAATGGAGAGTCATACTTTGTAGCAATTGTTCAACCACCTAAGAGAATAGTATTTAACCTAAGTAGATATTTAATTTGCTTTGTGTTACAGTATGTAATTTATTTTACTTTTCAAATACATCATGCAAACATATCAAATAACAAAGCATTTCTTTACACTGAAAAAAACAGTACAAGATACTGGTACACTATAATTCATACTGAGAGCCACTCTGTTCAACACTAGTATGTATATACTGTGCAATGCAAAACGTTGTGCGATTCTCCAGTATTTCAACCACAAAGAGATTAAAAGACTGATTAAAAGCAGCTGTACATTACATAACCATCTAGTTTTGATATGGATCTCTTTAGAAAATGTCAGCTGCAGACCTCTATGCTGCACTGAGATGTCTCATATTTGAACAACTTTAATTAATGTGGCTCAAAAATCACTTATAGCACAATGTTGCCCTGCAGTTACTGTATCTACAATAAGACAGTACTGACTAAGGATGGGCTGATTGTAGATTTACTGCCAATATTCTGAAAAAGTACTGTACTAAACATTTTGACTGGATAATTCAAAATGTATCTCCCTAAAAGAAAACTACATGGAAACCCAAATTACCTGAAAAGTACTACAAAAATAGCCTGACGAAAAGGTGAGACTTGTTTTTATTTTTCTATAGAAACCCTCCACTGAAATGGCTAGAGGTTAAACCAGTGTGGCAGTGAAACACTTAATTTTTACTGAGCAGCACATCTGTGTATCAACTAACTTAATGATCCAACAGTACTGGATCTAACATTAACATCATTTCACTGTACTGTACTTAGTAACATTAAGTTAAACAATAAACCAGGCCTGGGGGGGGGGGGGGGGGTCAGTGTCAACACCTGCAGGGTTTAACCCTAGAAATATGAAGTTGCTACCCAACACACGGCCATTTTTAATTCAAAGTTAATGTTACAAAACTTAACTCATATCTGGAGAGTGCTTAAGAGATACTGAATTGATGTTGTTTGTTTTTCTCCTTTCAAGAAATGGGAGTTACAGACTGGACCAAATGCTTTGAAAAAGGCCTTGACATTATTACTGTAAGGATATTAGCAATTATACAGTACACTAAAATCAAGCTCCAAAACTCCACCTTGTGGTGGTCAAGGTAACGACAGATTGGTTTTCTAAAGTAAACTACCTATTGTGGCATTGTAGTAACTTGCCGGTAATTTACCATTAAGTTTTCTTTTTGGGAGTGATGTTCTCCTTCCAAAGGCAAAAATACAAGAGCATTTATTTAAATGTTTCTGACTGAGTTCCAATTTGGCCTTGCGCGACTCCTGATATTGTGCAGCTTTCTCAAACTGGGTTTACACAAAGTGTTTAGCTTGTGTAAAAGAACCGCAAGTGTAGCCTGCCTTATACAAATTCATTACACAAATTAAATTTTGTTTTATATAATGGCTACTTACTTTAGTTATAGCAGAAAGTTGTGTTATGTTACGTCACAAACAGGATCTTCACAACTGAAGTCTTGTGAACATAGAATATGCCTTTCAGACATGTTTCCATGCATAAAAAGACAAGCCATTTTTTAGAATGAGAAGGTGATTTATACACTTTTTTTGTTGTACAATGTTTTGGCCATGCACTTCCTATTGTGTGCAGAGTGTGCATGATATGTGCATGCTGCATCACATACTTGTGGCAATGGAGAGAAATTGGAGTTTCTAAACAGCATGGAAACTCTGCCAGTGTTACCATACTCACACTGCATGTGCAGCATTTTTTGGTGCAGGTGCCTAACCCCAGAAATAATGCTAATATATTTTAAATGTTATTGGTGCCTTACCAAAAATACATTGTCAACAAATTGGTACCATTATAACTTTCATTCAGTACTACAGAATCTGGACAATTCTATAAATAGATACAGGGGCTGCTACTTACCTAATAGCACAAATACATCTTCTTCTTTCTTGGGAGTCAGCTTCTTAGAGTCTACGAATTCCAAGAAAATTAAACATTTTCCCTTATTAATTGTGACCTGTAACCAAACAAGCAGCCATAATTAATGTACTTTATTCATGCAGTATATCAATGGCTTGGATCCTTAGAAAAGTAAAAGCATTTCCACTCCCCATAGATGTACAATTTACACTGAACTGTTCATGAACCTCATAGGGGCCAATTGGATTACCAAGTGCAATGATAGCTTGATTGAAACATAGCAATAATAGAAAACTAAAGAATCACTTGATATGCACATCAATACTACATTCTCAGATACTTCAAGGCCATTTTGTAGATGCCTGCCAAAATACTTGATGTAGTTCAAATTAAATCTCAAGTGGACATATATTAGTCTTCATTGATATGGCTCCATTAACTTTTTTTTTTTTCTTCCTTCACCCCTATTTAACACATGCTATTTAATCTATATAATGCCATGATTCTTTCAGTTTGCCTTGTTATTAACCACTGATGTGAGTCTTAAGTTATTGAAATACAGTAATTGAATGACCCCATTAAATAGTTGTAACTTCTTTGTGCATCCTCATTTCTTGTAATTAATTAAAAGCCTGTGAATAGGAAAATGTTTAAGGTATTAATTTAAAAACATCAGAGGGTTTTAAATATAAACAGCAGTGCCAGTTTCCCTGTCACTGCACAAACTAGGTCATTAAGGGGCTTTGGTGTTAACAAAGTTGCATAATTGAATGAAATGCCTCGTTTAACAACAATTTAAATATGAAAAAATAGAATTGTTCATATCAAAAATAGTACATTTTATTTTGATATCAACAATTGTATTTCCGATATCAACAATTCTGTTTTTGATATCAAGAATGCCATGAAGAACCCAAAAGCATATTTTTCTACAAAAACACAGGCAAACGTGCGCTCGGTAACCCTGATCATTTTCATTCTGCGGTACCGCTAGTCTGCACCCGTACACACAGGAGCGGTGTACACTACCGGAAACTACAATAGCAGTAGTACAGTATTTCATGTTAGATTTCAAAATATTACATTTTTCAATTTTTGGAAAACTACAAAGCGATGTGTATTAGCCTACTATTAAAGTGTTCGAAAATACTGTATATCCTTTTACAGCCAGTTATAATGCCCGTGTCTATCTGGCCTGAGTTTAATAGTTTCCTTGCTCATCCAGTCTGCAGATAAAGTGGGAAAAAAATTAAATAACCGCAAATGTGCTTTTATTTAATATGTAAGGCATTCCAAAAACAATGACCTTTCGAACATAAATTCTTCTTCGGATTAAGTTGAAATCATAGAGTTGACTTTTCTTTCAATGAAAAGTTCCTAAACCTAATCTCTACCCCTAAACTTAATCTCTACACCTAAACCTAATCCCTACCGCTAAACCCAATCTCTACCCCTAAACCGCCTACAGTAGCTGTGCTACAGTTTCTTCAACACCCCTTGTTAAGTACCATCAAGTAGCTGCTACTTTCACGTCCATTAAAGCGCTTGATCCGGATCTCCCTGTTGGGAGGCTACTAGGTACCTATTGGCCCATTCCTATGGCATGATCTTCCTTGATAACGTCCAATGTAATAGACTGATTCTATTCAAATCAGGTGCACAATTGTAGTTAACAAACTAGTTTCATTAATTGTCCCCACCACTCGCTACGTCTCAAATGGACAGTTTTGAAAGAAACACAGGTTTTAGCGAACGTGTGGGCTTTTTTTTTTTTTTTTTTTTTTTTTCGTTTTACACGATATTTGGTACTACACTAGGTTGAAGAAATATCCGTTTGCAAGGCATGCTTTCGGGTTGGCTTTCAGTTTCTGGGTCATATAACCTGTAGTGTCCCCAGCTATTCAGGACCTTCTTTCCTGTCATTAACCAACTAGCTGCTTCCCCTAATGACTGACATGCTTTGAATCCAGGGCACTCCAAAGACACTGCTGAGGTTAAATGAGCTAGGATTTTTCTTTAATCTAGTGTGGTATCAGATATCATGCTTGCAACATACGCAAAAAAACATAGGGAAGGGACAGAAAACACTATCATATAATAATAGACATATCCCCTCGACTCAACACCACATGACCAGCATGTAAGTAAACACAGACACAATGACCAAAAAAAATGAAGAGTGCTTCTCGTGTCACAGTGTGTGGTTTTGACTGTGCAGACACGTCTTTTATTCTAAAAAATACACATTGTACTATTGTAATATGTGTGTGTATATATATATATATATATATATATATATATATATATATATATATATATATATATATATTATATTATATATATATATATATATATATATATATTACCAAAACACATTTGTGTATTACGAATATAAACTTATTTTGAGGCATTTTATTTATTTATGTATTTATGTATTTATTTTATTTAAGCTTTACAGTTTTGGAAAACAATAAGATCAAACACTTTCCCTTATACATTCACATCCCAGTGTAAGGTTGCTTCAGGGACATTATCAGCTGAATTAGATAGTTTTCTCAGAAATGTGGTTGAGGTAACTATTAACCGAGAATTAGGGGGAAATTGGGGTGGCGTTGCTCTTATAATGCGCTAAATGTGATACAAAAAAACATTATTTTCTATTCCTCCCATGTCTCTACGTTGCACTCCACCCCCTTTCATTGATGCACAATCTTTAGTTTTCAGAATTAATTGTTGCATGTGTCCTTATGGTGTAAAAATAGAACTATTAAAACAGTATAAAATGTGTAAAATCTTTTCAAGTAACGTGTAGTTTATACAATAACATAAATGTAAAATTGGTAAAGCGAGTTAAAATGCAAAATTGTACAACATATATGGATAAAGTATGACAATACTTTTGAAATAACCTATTGTTTTGTGTGTAGCTCGTGGGACTCTTTATTTTGATACATTGCCTGTGACGTTATAAACACCGGAAGTAGTAGGGCTTATTGTTGTTGCTAGCTTCACGTAACTACAAGCAAGGCGGAAGTGACAGGATTCCCGCGCTCTGTGTGAGAAACCAAAGATTGCATATTGCTTAGTGTCTGTAGCTTCAGCGTGTCTTCCAGTTGGATCTACGCTTTGAAAACGTAGCAATGGGAGATATCATGGAATCGCCCAGAGTCCGTATCAACAGCAGCATGCTCTCTCAGTATATCAACAAGCCTGTCTGTTTTGTGGGGCGAGTGGAGAAGGTAAGCAAACATGTTTAATAATCGCGCTTAGCCTTGCTTTCTTTTGAAACGAAACACCAGTTTTGTTTTTGTTTTTATTTAAAGTCATTTTCAGGGTACACCCAGTTTTATTATTTATAAATATGGCAGGGGTTACATTGTGAACTTAACTTTTGATGTGTATGCATTGCATTAAGACGATTAACTTGTACAGCAGTACATAACCGATTACGAGCTGACGAGCTGCTGTATATAGGCCTCCCCAAGAATGAGCACACGTCTTTTTTTTTTGTTTCTTTTTTAAAAAGGTGATCAAAATTAATGTAGTTTCTGTTTTATACATTAGGATCGTTGGTCTGTGTTATTGCTCAAACAATGTGAAAGTTGTAAAACTGGAACAATACAACTTTATTGGGACTAATACTGTTTTTTTTTTTTTTTTTAAATAAACATATATTTAGGTTCACCAAACAGGCACCTCTTTCCTTCTTTCAGACGGAGATGGTAAGAATGCATCAGTCGAGCTCAGTGAACCCGTAAGTTTAAAAATTTCTACTGATTTGCCAGCAAGCTAATTCATTTCATAAACCATAATGTAAAGCAGAGGTAACGCTTTTTTTGGTTTAAAACTGGGACATATATTTAAAGCCTAATACTAAACATGTGGCAGTAATCCAGAACAACAACTGTATATTTACTGTGAAGTAATGTTAGCTAATTTGCGAACAGTATCGTTTACATATTGGGCCCAAAGATGTCAGATGACGTAGTACACACATTCTGGCCCGTAGTTGGGCTCACCGGTTGCCTGTCTAGTAAACGAGGCAGCTTTACTTTGACACACGAGGAATATTGTTTCTATTCTTAATTTGAATAATTGTTTTTCTCTCACCTCTAGCTAATGGAAGAGTTAAGTGGCATTGTAGAGGTTTTAGGACGAGTTACAACAAAAGCAACCATCATGGCGAGCACATATATGCCATTCCGGGAAGACCAGAACAGTTTTGGTAGGTACTACAAGACTTTTATTATTTAACCTCATGTCTTACCCCACTAGTATCATGGTGTGCCTGAACAGGTAGCATTCAGCTGGTTACATATGTTGGCAGTCACCATATCTGAATGCCACCTTTTGGGATAAATGCATGGATAGCATTCAGGGTGCTGCTTATAGGAGGTTTTGCTTTTTAATACAGTATGCTATTTTATGAAGAGGGAGCACTGATCTTTACCAGCTTAATGTTAAGGTTTTTATTGGTGAATGTTGGTATTCGATTTCAGTTTTTTGTATTTCTTTTTCTGTTCCAATACCAGTCTGGCATTTAGTCATTCCTAGAAAATAGATACATTTTCAGGTACCAGTGGTATTGTGAGATTCATTCATGAATATTTTCATGTATTTGAAGGGGGGTGATTTTATCTATTCAGATAGCAAGACCTGTGGTAAGGAGGTAGCAGCAGTGAGATAAAACAGGCTACAACGGTCCAACCCCCACGTTTGTATGGAAAGGTGTTTATAGGGAAGCTGCACTAAATCTGCAATATTCACTGTTGCCAACAGTAACGGCCAGATTTAATGATTCTACATTTCTGTTTCTCATTTTGCAGACTTGGGTCTTTACAATGAAGCACTGAAAGTTATTCATGATTTCCCCCAGTACTATCCTTTTGAAGTAAGGGCAAGTGAATAGTGGACTCCCCCCCTTCCCCTAGTATCGCCTGAAAAAGACCTAAACCAATATTGATCGAGATGACTGACCTCTTTTAGTGAATGGCCTTGGTTTTTATTTTTAGATGACCTAATGGATTTAATATCTTGCAGTTCAATTGACCTCTGTAAACATGCATGGAAAGTTAACTTGAAAGAGTTTGGATAATACAAACTTGATGACGCTACATATATTTGTATTTGTTACATATTTGTCTATGTTTCTTACATTTTTCTCCCCATTAGTAAACATGCGTCACACTTTGGGAACTGAAGGTTGGAATAAATAAAATTTCTGTGATAGTACTGTAACTATTCTTGTGTCTTCACTGTCACTTAACTTATATTGTACTGCATTATTTTATTGATTACTAGGCTCCTTGCATTTAAGATGGTTTTTATATAGAAATAATATAATGGTTATTAGAAAGTAAGTTTACCACAGTGATACCAGGAGGTCCCTGGTTCAAATACCAGCTCAGCCACTGACTCACTGTGTGACCTTGAGCAAGGCACTTAACTTCCTTGTTCTCCATCTTTCAGGTGAGACAGTGTTGTGAGTGACTTGCAGTTGATGCCTTGGATATAGGTGTCTGCTAAATAAACAAATAATGGTATTGGGGCTGTCAAGCGATTTAAAAACTAATCATGATTACAATTTTTTATCTTGTTTTAATTGCATATTTAATTGCTACAATTACTGCATCAATTTCATTCAAGTTTGTAGTATTAGTATTATTATTTGTATTATTTTAAAGTTCTTATAACCTATAAGGCCTTACATGGTCTTGGACCTTCTTGTCGTCAAGATGTGCTGATCCCATATGTCCCTGGTCGTTCCCTGAGATTAGTATTTTCCAATCTTCTGACAGTCCCTAAAATTAGTTTGAACTCTGGAGCCAGGGCATTTAGTTATAATGCCCCTCCCCTTTGGAACTTGCTCCTGATTCATATCAGGAATGCTAGCACAATTTAAGCAATTTTAATTAAGCAATATTAATTTAAGATTGATGATGAGTTATCAGGTTATAAAACAGTACTGTATCCATTGTGAACAAACCACCGTCGGTGCCAAGAAGGTGTTTTTATTAAGCAAAGTTCCTGTTCCTTTAGCCGGAGCATTTACAATGGGAAAAATCAGTTTCACCACAAGGGTGTTTCCTTGCCCTTGAAAATACAGTACCTTTTATTGTTATATACAGTTCAAATTGCAAAGTGAAGCATTTCCTGCAACATGCATTTTCACTCTTTTAAAGGTTACATGTATCTTCTGTAACACACCAATTTTATGTAAATATATGTTCTAGCTGATCCTATATGAACGTCCGTGCCAAATCTGTACATTACCTGGACACAACCTTAGAATTAAAATGTAGTTTAGTGCAAAAGCTTGAATACCGTAAAGTTCCTAAATACTTTAACATTGAAAAAAAAAAGTAACAATATTGTGTTTGCTTGGTTATGTTTTATATACCTAAAATTTGAATTTTAAAACATCACAGAAACAAAAATAGATTAAATTGGCCCATTTTAGTATTTGATAAATAACACAAAACAAAAAACTCTGCAAAATCAGAATTTTATTACTATAGTTGTAACCTGCCCCACCACAGAAATACCATCAAGGGGGAATAGAAATCAAGCTTTGTATCACACATTTGCCACATAAAACATTTCTTTTCACATCTCTGAAACTGTTACTGTATTTTATTTAACTTAAAAAGCAGATTCTTGGCAATTTCTTCTTATCATAGCCTGTCAAATGGTGGATCCAGCATCTTGTATAACAAAGCTGTTCACTGCTGTTCAAAGACACATCATTGCTTCAACCCCAATCTTCAGATAAAGGCAGTATATATTACTGATTCGTCTCTGATGACAGGTTCAAGGACTGTTCAGTGTCAGCTTTGTAAATTTTCCTTGAGGGTGCTCAGAATTTTAATGAATGGCTCCGATCTGCTGAACAAGTAACAGATGACACACTTGCAGGCTCATTTCAGCAGCCCCTGCCAATGTCAAGCCCATCAAAACCTTTCACACATCAAAATTGCTGAACTGCTGCAACAATTTATTTTCTCAGATTACTCCTAAGTCCTGAGTGCTTTTTGTCAAACAGATATGTTAGAGCATTTGAAAGACACCATTAGGAAGCCGTTGGTATCCCTCACATCCTCTATTCTAGACACTATCTGAGGGGACCAAGTTGCCTGTAGTATCCAGCTGCATGCACTTACAGGTACAGGCAGAGACAGGGCACTCTGTATGATCTCTGAAGGAAGAACAGAAAATCAAGAAAATGTAATGTTCCAGAGTAAATTACTATTTGAAAACATCACAATGCATAAACAAGACAAATACATTTCTTTACAACAGGAAAGTATTGGTCAACTCTAAGTATTAAACGGAATTTAGTGATCTCCAAATGGTAGATAATGTGTACATGGTCATGTGAATTATTTTGGAGCAGAAATGCAGTTTTACAAAAACCTGTATTATATTTAGTGTCTTTGTTTAAAATGTCAGACAACATAATGAACACAATCTTCTCAATACTTCTCACAGAGTCCACTTGCTGACCTTTCAGATTGCACTTGGGTATAATCTAATCAATTATTGATCTTCTACAAATATGTTCAATTATGATGACAGTTTCTGCTGTCTCAACCTCTTGGTATTGACCTCTAGTTTTTTTACACTCACTTTTCCTCAAACTCCCAATTTCATATTTAAATAGAGCAAATTAAATCTTCAATATAGTATTTTTTTTTTCCTCAGTCACCTCAAGGATAACTTATGTAAATTATAAAAACATTCTTTCAGACAAAAATCTAATAAATTATTATCTAGAACTATTCATGTGATTATATCATTTCTAAGCCTTAATAACAGTAACTTATTAAATCAGTTCTTCATTCCTATTATGAGGTTCAGAAGGCTTTATTCCAGGGATATTAATATTACTGTAAAATATTCTGGAGTAAAATACAATTAACTGAATTACAAACTAATTCAAGCTATCACAACTTGACAATCAATCACTCAAATGTATATGAATTTCCTCAAAGATTTCTGAAAAAGATCATTTTTATGAAACATAACGCTGCAGCAGTCAGGAAGTATACTCTATGCTGTTCTGCTAACAAAGTGCTAGAACTGTACTCCATCACAACGTTGCAAAGCCTGTACGGTGAAGAGTCCTGTCCTACCTGAACCAGCTCAGCATGTGCCCAGTGTGGCCTCCGTGTCGACAGTTGTGGCACCAGGTGAACCAGTTATTGAACTGGGCGAGTTTCTTATCTTTACTCAGATCTACCTTTTCATCAGACTTCCCTGTTCCTATAAAGAAAAGAATAACCAATATATTCAAATCTTACCAAACATGTAGTTAATTCCCTGCTTGTGACCACTTCTCCATATTAGTCCTTTCAATTTGGGACTACAGTATGTATATTGAATATCTATCTACCTCCCCTTTCTTAGGACAGGCTTCATTTGATGGAATAGAGGGATTTCACTGCAATAACAATAAAATAGTGATTTAACAAAAAAACAGCTGGTCAAGAGATGACAGCTACGCCTATTGCATTAAATCAATAAATGCCAAGATTTCGTTAAGATGTAAATCTGTAAACGGTTATTGATTGGGGATTCCTGTATACATGGTTGCTATGTCTTATCCATTTTACCTGACCTATTCATACACTCTTTTCCAAAAACCCGGGTACCTGTCCTGACCCGGATCTTTTTTTTCACTACCCAGGTATCGATTATTAATTTGATAATTTAAAGAAAATGTATAAAATATGACAATGCAGCTGTAAGTGTGTGTCTTTGGCCGGTGTAATAAAGACAACATTAAAACAAGCTTTGATTTATGCCTTTTCTTAACTGACAGGATATACATGTTTTACAGAAACACATAGCGGCAAGTACACCTCAATAATAACAACTGCGGCAACTATTCCTCTCAGGAACCAAATCGGAAACAAAACAACATAACATCCTGTTGGGTTTATGTCAGTGATAATTCTGTGGTGCATTAATAATAATAACCGTGTTGCTTCCAATACGGAATGCTTTATCTACAGTTAATGCGCAGATATGGTTTCCTACCAAAAATATCAAATAAGTAGCCTTTATTTAAATATAAATAAACAAACAAACAAACAAAAGTATTGTGAGCTGTACCCCAGAAAACAGACTGAAAACAGTAAACATTAATTTTAATGAAGTAGATTAACAAAGAAAAAGCATACACACTCCCAAATGTGTAAGGTGCAAATTACAAAATGGAATCGGTATGAGAAACATTATTCACACACTTACTTAACATTGACCTATTTTGACTTGGGTAACATAAATTACTTGTGGAGCACATTAAGTTAGTGTGCTAGTAATGTCTTTCTAATAATAATAATAATAATAATAATAATAATAATAATAAAAGCACCTTTCTAATCCCAAAGTGCTTAACATAGTCGATGAAAGACAAGATAACATACATTAATAATAAGAAAAAAAAAAACACATTCAACAAAGTAAGAGACAGCATTAACACAGATCCTTAAAAGCTAGTTTAAAAAGATGCGTTTTGAGGCAGGTTTTAAAAATCTCAACAGTCTCCGAGTCTCTCATGGAGCTGGGTAGTGCATTCCAGAGGTAAGGAGCTGCTTTACAGAAGGCTCCATCTCCCATGGACACTAGCTTGGTAATAGGTAGTCGAAGATTTGAGTTGAAAGACCGGAGAGTGTGAACAGGAGAGTAGCTTATACACTATAGTACAAGCAAAACTGAAAATATCGAAAGAACATTCAAGGAGGAAGTATAATGACAACATCACAGAAGAGAAAAAAAATAGCAAATATATTAATTAATTAAATGATTACTTTTCACAAGTTTTTACAAAGGAGGATACTGCGGATCACATGTCAACCAGTTCTTATCCTATTTTAAATAACTTTAGCATAACAGAGGCAGAAGTGTTAAACGGACTATTAGCTTATCAATAAACAAATCTCCTGGGCAGGTGACACCCTCACAACAGTACTTAAAGGAATTAAAGTTATTTACAAACCGCTAACTAAAATCATGCAACAATCTGTTGAGACAGGGGTTGTACCAACAGACTGGAGAACTGCAACCGTAATACCAATCCACAAAAAGGCAGACAAAACAAACCAGGTAACTTCAGACCAATAAGCCTGACTTATATGTAAAATTATGGAAACTATAATAAGATCCAAAATGGAAAATGATCCATATGGTAACAGTATCTTGGGAGACAGTCAGCATGGTTTTAGGAAAGGGAGATTGTGTCTAACTAACCTGCTTGATTTTTTTGAGGATGCAACATCGACAATGGATAATTGCAAAGCAAATAACATGGTTTATTTAGATTTCCAGAAAGCTTTTGACAAAGTCAGATAAAAGATTAATTGTCACACTGACTGCAGTAGGGATTCAAGGGAATCCATGCACATGGATTAGGGAGTGGTTAACATGCAGAAAACAGAAAGTACTGATTAGAGGAGAAACCTCAAGCGAGGTAACCAGTGGAGTGCCACAGGGATCAGTATTAGGTCCTCTGCTCTTTCTAATCTACATTAATGACTTAGACTCTGGAATATTAAGCAAACTTGTTAAATTTGCAGACGACACAAAAACAGGAGAAGTGGCAAACACCGTTGCAGCAGCAAAGATCATTCAAAATCTTCAGAACTGGGCAAACAAACTGAGCAATAAAAATGTCCATTATAAATACCACATGGGAGAGATTGAAATTGAAGAAGAAATCTGTGAAAAAGATCTAGAAGTTTATGTTTTGAAATAAACTTATAAATAAATTAAACAAACATACTTACTTTAACGCAACCTAAGTAAGCTCCTTTGCTTGGATGCATGTTTTCAAGCAACAAAAGCAGCAGCAGCAGAACATGGCCACTAGATGTCGCAAAGAATCCCGCAGCATAAAGCACAATTAACATTAATAACTCTATTCAAACCAAGTTTTTTACTATTATTATTATTATTTTGATGTTTCCCACAATTAAAAAGGCTACACAAGTCTACAGATCTGAAGGGACTAAATATATGTGTAATATATAGTATTTAAATATGGATCATGCATTTTTTTTTTTTATAACCCAAAAAAGACCCAGGTATCATGGATTTTTTTCATGGCAGGATAGCAGGTATCTGTTACCAACGTCTATATATATATATATATATATATATATATATATATATATATATATATATATATATATATATATATATTATAAAATACAATTACCTGGACAACTTGATACAGGTGTTCCCATATTCATCAGACAGAGAGCACAGCGTGGAAGTGGTTTACGACAGCCCGGGCAGCTAGTGACCTTAGACTTGGTAGGAGAGCCACTAACTCCATATTGGCTAAAGCCTCTGCCTTGATGGGGCATGGCAGAGCAGCTATAGGAGATGGATTTTCCACAGAAATTACAGCTCACAAATACCTAAAAAAATTAGAATGTTCATAAAATAAAAATTCAAACATCATAAACTTATGAGACAGTGTGATTCCCCCCACCCACTACAATATTCTTCCAAAAAAGCTTTATTATTATTGGTTAGTAACCTGGGTCCGTTTTTTTAATCTGGACAAAAGTGATCCATATAAATGTAATCTCAATTACAAAATCCAGATCGGTCTGATCAGTTTTTTTTTTTCCATTTATCCAGATTACATATAAGTATGATTACCAAATCTGTTTTATTTTTTATTTTTTTTAAGTAATCTCAATCACAAAATCCAGATCATTTTTATCCAGATTATAAATTTTGCAAAACCGGCTACTAGACATCTGTTTTCCTATGCTAGCAGCACCACCATGTGGTACAGATTTCCCAAAAGTAAAACTTACAATTACAAATTCTAGCTATAACTGATCTTTGTTTAATTGTAAGATTACATTTCTCATCCTGTTAACTTTTAATTAACTGGAAAGCCGGATTCCAGAACAAGGACTAGAATTAGAAATTAACATGTTGGAACCTGGTGAAGTAAACACTGAGGAAGTTCCATGAACTACTGTATATAAAACATTGCACGATAGAAAATGAATAAAGTTCAATAATTCAGGCTTTTATGTGACATGACCCATGTACAACTCTCAGCTTGCAAATATCTTAGTGCTAAAGCATGAACACAGTAAAATAGTGCACCCAAACAGATTACATTACTGGATATTTCTCTGTTGGGATTAAAACAAATCTGGAAAAAAAACTAAAAGTAGACTTTCACATGCAATGGCTATGAGTGAATTTACTGCTCACCTTGACCCCATAATAACAAATATAAAAAGAATCAAGATTTTCTTTACAACTGGGCCATTATTTTGCATTGCTCACTGCATTTCTTCCATTCAGTATAATCTCTTACTTGTGCTAAGGGCTTTGAACTCGGGTCCAGTTTACTCCTGTGTATATCAAACTCTGCTCTTTTGTGCCAGAATCTCCAGGCATCTAACAAGTTGCGATAGTTCTCAATCCAGCACTGGACCCTGGAGTCCTTCACCACCTCCCCTGGAGAACCCTTCAAGGGAACAAAACAAGAATCACTTTAGATAAGCAGAAATGTACATGCATGGAACATTGAGAAAGCACGAAACAGAATGGTGCTCTTTAATACTTTTGGGCTGCTAAGTATTTATAGTGAGGCAGACATATCTAATTGTAATCATAAGCCAGTAAGCTTAATGTTTTATAATTACTTTTAGCATACAGAAACTAGCTGTCTGAACATCACCAGTTCTGTCAACATAACTCTCCATCAGATCCACTCCATCCTTTGTCAGACCAGTCAAAAGGATTCCTTCAAGGTTTCCAGCTTCTTTCATCTCACTGGCAAGCTTCTCAATGTAGCGAGGCAGCTAAAATATGGGGTTAGTAAAGCAAATTAAAAACGTTGTTTAAAATACTGACCTATGTAACAATTTGCAGATGAATTACATCTTTAATAGGTCAGACAACCTGATCAATTCTTCTCTGCAATACATTATTGAGATTTCTACTGTTTATTTTAGAATCTCACCTGGGAGTCACTGAGGAACATACAGGCAAAGGCCACACGGTCCCGGACAGCCAATCTGCTCTCATACTGGGAGGAAATAAAAGGGATTATTAAAAGTACGACTACTGATATGATTCAACAGTGAATTTGATTTAAAGGATTTTGTTGTCCAAAAGAGAACATACCAGCACGCCATCATATGATCCTGGTTCACTCGTTAGAAAAGCAAACATGACACAGAGATGAGGGTTACTTAATTGCAGCCTTAGGGAACTGCACATTTCTCTCCAGAGTGAATTCTTCTCATCTGTGTACCCAGACAAGGCCATGGCTACAGCGTTGAGATTCAGATCTCCTGCAGTAACAATGGAACACCCTTCAACAAACTACCCAATAGTTCATCACTAACCTTATGTCACATTGTGCAAGGGAAGTCTTCCTATGTTAAAAACATTGCCACTGGTTGCTTACAATGAAATGCTCACCATACTGTTCCCCAATGTTCAAAATAACACTGTAGCTTCAGTGTGACATCACCATCGTGTCTTATTTAGTGTACTCTTTCATAAGTGCTGCCGGTTTAGGAAAAAACAACGAGCACGTGGGAGTTATATGAAGGTTACCCAAACAAATGTGAGTCCCTCACTGATTTAACTTGCAACTTAAGGAAGAAAATAAAAAGTGCTAACAGAGAGAGACACAGTTTAAAGCATTTATCCACCAAAGATAAAAAGAGAAATCCAACCTTTCTCTGCTGAAGCCCCCTTGTTCAGAATCTGGATTGCCCTTCGGATGTCCAAGTTGAAAAGGGCTACAGCAGCTGCACGCTCCCACTCCATTTCCACTTCAAGGGACTGCAGGAAGGGTTCAACATCTATCTCTGGCCCCCTTTTAATCCAGCCACACAGCTGCAGGGCCAGGCACCTCTCATCACTGTGATAGCGAATCACATCCGCCTGCCTGTCCGACCCATTCCAGCAGCACCGTCGCTCAAATGTCCCTATACAGCAAAACATAATGAAGTTCATAAACATTAATCGCTTTTCAATAACGTTTAATACAAGCCATATGTGTGTGTGTGTGTGTGTGTGTGTAAGTGTGTGTAAAAAGAAAATAATTAACATGCCTTTAATAGGGCTAAGGCAGATATAACCAGGGTACAAAAGAAAAGAAATACATAAAATCAGCAGCAATAGGCTCTCTCTTACCAGTAACCCTGCTCAAGAAACTGTTGATATAACAGCAGGACTAAAAATAAACTTAAATTTAGGAAGATTACACATAAGACATTTGTTTGACTAAATGTATTTATTTTAATACTGCCATTTCTCAATACAACATGGAAATATCCTATTAAATTATTAAGTCTACCAAATGGTAGCAGTATAACTTACCTGAACTTGATTTTACAATGTTTTTAATGCCAGAATAAACAAGTGGCAGTTTGTTTACCAGAGGTTTCTGTTCCAAATCTTCAGTGTATTGTTTCATAAGTGATGCTGATATAGGAAAAAACAACAACTTGGACACATGGGAGTTAAGCTATGGTAACCCCCCAAAAATGTTAGTTAGCATGGCATTGTGCCCCAGAAATTATTTGATCCTAATATTTAAACTTTAGAAAGCAGAAAAAAGGCCCCAACTCATATAGAGAAGATGGAAAAACTACTTAAAACATCTATAAATCTTCTGTTGCATACTTTACTTTGACATATTTCACTTCACATATGGTGCATTGCATACCCCATTCCCCATGTTTTCATTTTCAGTAAAGGATATAATACAGAGTGTACCACAGAGACTTGAGCTGAGGATCATCAGCCCCAGCTAAAAGGTAGTTTCTCCAGACCTGCTCAGTATCATGCCCATATCTGGACTGGGCCCGCTGTCTCATTTTGGTGGCAATGTCCCTTTCCACAGAACTTGCATCCCCCTCCTCAGTGCATTCATACAGATGTCTGCCACAAGCCCACATTAGGGAACCGGTGGAGCTCCAAGCCAGAGAAATGCGCTCAAAGACAGTAAAGTCTGTCATGGAGCGGTTGGGCGTCACCACTACCATTCGATTTTGGCTTGACGGATGCCACGCAAATGAAGCAATGTGGTTTTCACAGGGTTGCACACTCCGTTCTATGATGGTGGGTTCTGTTTCGTCCCCTATGGGAGTGGGAGTGTGTTGCATATCATACAGGCGGATTATGTTGTTGTCTCTTGTCAAAGTGGCTAGCAAGCCTGTCCGGGTAGGACACCATGCAACTTTAGTTAAAGGTTTTGGTTGCTCAGTTAAAGTCAGAACTGGCTTTTCGAATTTCCGAAGGTCCCAAATAGCCACCTGTCCTTCAAAAAAGGAAGCCACTCGATCATGGAAGTGAGGGTCAACTGTTACCCCCTGGATAGCTTTGGTGTTCACAAACATTTTCTGGCTTGTATTTCTCAGGTCAAAAATCGCTAGGTTGCGATGCATGCCTGCCAGTAGCAGCTTCTGGTCCCTGGGGAGCCAGCAAAGGGACAAGCAAGCATCATTTTGGCCTAGCTCATAAAGTGGCTTTGTCACCACCAGACCAGCATCAGTGTCTACAGCTGAAAGTCGTATTTTTTCTGTTGTAACAGAGGCTTCTGGAGTAAACCTACTACTGATATCCCAGATTAGGACAGAGAAATCAGCCCGGTGTTTATCAAGTCCAGCAGCCAACCAGTTACTGTCCACTGGGTTCCAAGCCAAAGTGTTGCACTGGCGGGCATGTTTTGGAACAAACTCTTTCCCCATCAAATCCTTACATTTTGAATTGTGGTTTTGCCCGAGGCTTGTTAGCACAACGCGTCCATTGGCTTGCCCGACGGCAAGAAGGCATTCAGGTTCATGCTTTGGATACCACGCCACACATTTCATATAGGGAGTGTCTGAATTGATAGCTAATAAAGTTGCAGTTGTTTCTTCTGAAAGTCGGAGGGCCCCTGCCTTAGCTTCAGAATTCCCGACTGATTCGATGCGATAAAGGCTGAGCTCAGAGTCACAGATTACATAACGATCAAAGTGGTGTGGAGACCACAGGATATCAGGTTTGGAGCCACTCATTCTTTTTGGGAAAGTGAAACAACACTCATGCCAGATATGTCAGCATTAAGGTTTCCGTTGGGAGTCTGTAAAATTAAGGAAACAAGTATTTAAAAAAAACAGTTAACCCTGTAGTGTCGCAGCCAAAGTATCAATTAAAGGCTGCTACACACCAGATGCAATGCAATTTTTCAACAGGCGACAAGATACTTTCGCAGCAACATGACCATACACACATGAAGCAACAGACACAATGAGGCTGATTTAAAAATGGTCAGATCTATATAACTATTACAAATTGCTATGCTCAATACTGGTACATATTCGAGAACATGATGCAGAAATTATGAGGGTCTTCTCCGACGGAATTTTAACATATGTGTCAAAAAAAAAAATCACACACCAGGCTTATCTCCATCTTTATAAGTGCTATGATATTTGTCATAAAGCTCTGGGTACTTTTCAACGACAAGTATTTGTTCTTTCGTTATTGTGGATACTGCTTGACCCTGGTGAACAGCATGCATTGAAGCTGTTCTCTGATTGGTCAATTCCGTAGTTGTCTTGCGAAGAAATCACACGACACAGGATTTAAGCCTATTTATTTTGCGTAGCTCCAGTGCCGCCTGTGGTGTGAAAGATACTTAGAATGATATATTTAGCTCTGGTAATCATGCATAGTTCTATTCGGTTTTGTGCACGATCTGCTGTACGGACCATTATCTTGAGGGTCATCGCATTGCGTCTGGTGTAAAACAGAGGCACAGGATTTAAGCCTATTTATTTTGCGTAGCTCCAGTGCCGCCTGTGGTGTGAAAGATACTTAGAAAAAGTATAGGTTCTATTCATTTTGCACGTCTGCTGTGTAGCGGCCATTATCAAATCGCATTGCGTCTGGTGTGAAAAGGCCTTTACACTAACTCAGCATAATTATGTATGTCATTTAAAACGTTTACAACATCAAAAACATTAACCTCAAGACAAAACTATAATAACTAACAATGACACAATTTTTATTAACGCCACACTTTCGGTTGACTTTCTTTTGTGTTTTCTTTTGCAAGAAACGTATCCATTGGGAATGTAGTATACCAAACGACGAATACAGATTCAAGCAGCCGATATGTTGTTACTAAATGCTGCTGCGCCTAAAACAAAAACAGTGAAAGTATGAGTATTGTGACCATTATTTAGGGTTACCGGAGAATCTATACTGCTAAAGATTCTGCTAGGAGTTGAAAACTGTAAGTGCAAAGATCGAGAGCTGCACCGAGCACTCTGCAGAGCTGTCCACACTATAGTGGTTTCGAATCATGCATGTGCACAGGTGGATGATGCTGTCATTTTTAGCTGCTAAACAAAAATGAAATATATATGCACAGTGTCACCAAAATCGCGATTATACATAATATTGTTAAAAAAAAAAAAAAAAAAAAAAAAGATTATTATTTTCTTTTACTTTACTTTTTGCATTTCAGAGTCGACCTGTGTACCCCCTGTGGTGGTTCGAGGTTATATAATGTCGACGACAAATGCATATTTAAATAAAACAAGACTTTGAAGTGCGACATTAGAAGAAAATAAAACCTCAAGGCCCACCGCGTAAAGGGTTTAATGCTAGGCCTACAATTGATACAAGAACAATCATTTAGCATTTCTCTTTGTGGACAGAGTGATGTACATGCATGTATATATTATTTTTATATATATATATATATATATATATATATATATATATATATTATATATAATATATATAGATATAATCTTAAATATATAGTGCAAATAATAACTCACGATTTATTACTGCACAAACCAGAGAGAAAGCAGAATTCCTTAATGTGTTACATCAAAATACACCGCATAGAAACAAGCGCTTAATAATGGTTGTGTTCCCAACACAACAGTACTGCATTCTTTTTTTTTTTTTTTTATTGCTTCTGCCTACCGGGCATAACATAGAAATAGCTCATAAGGGCATCAAAAATAAATAGATAAATCCTAGTGCATTGTTAAACTAGCCTGCAATCACACAAATTAATGAACTCGTGCAGATTGTGGCCGAGGGGTAATAGAATAAATTAAAAAGTCCGTCCGCCACGGTATTTAAGCCCGCAGCTGTCCCTGCTCTGGGTGGGTGGGTAAGTGAGTGAGTTTAAACAGCAGATAAAGGATCCGTGAAGGTTACTGCCCAGCCGGACCTTAATTCATTATTGGTGTTCGTGATTATTTTTGTTTCTTTTCTGTGCTCTGTGAGCAAGAATTTATATTTTGTTTAAATATTTTGTTAATTTTTTCTTTAAAACGGCTACCTGACCTGTGTGTGTTTTTTCTGCTCTGAGTCACCGCAACTTCATTTCCTGCCACGTAGCACTAGTGCATGTGAGAAGAGAGTGCTAACCTTATTTTAATGCATAAACGATAAAAAAAAATCTATGTTTCCATTTTATCAAATGTATGCCCACTCACTTCCAGAAAGACATGCTTGCAAGCTGCAAGCGAGATGTGTGTTATGAGTGTGTCAAACAATCCAGACCAGAACTGTAAAGCAGAGTAGGTCCAGAACACTTGTTAGTAGTTGTTTTGTTGCTTTTTTAGAATGTGTCTATTGACTTCTAGTCCACACTAACAGCACAGACCCAGAATGTCAGTTTCAATCACGAATGTACTTAGATTGTTTGTACTTAGATATATATGTATCCTAACTGGATGTGTTGGTGTTTGTTATTATGTGTTTATTGCTAAAAACATTACCATAATACATCAGAAAAAACCAATGTAGAGCAGGAATTTCACCAGGGTCTGGACTAATTCAAAATCATGGATCCGCCATAACAATTAAAAAGTAAGAATATGGCAGATTTATACGTGCTGTATTTTAACTATTTAAATGCACACTAATAAACAATCAGTTGTAATGAACAGATAATTAACTGCTAACGTTTCAGTCAAAGCAGGGTACTGACTGTTATCAAAAGGTCAACCGAATAGATAACATGTCCGTTAAAAAAGTGACTGATATACATGAAAACTGCTGAAATTCTGACAAGCAACTCTTGAAATCTATCTATGGCATCCACTGCACTTCTCTAGGGAGGTAGAAAGCAAAGGCCCTCTTCACTGATAAGAGCATCTTGAAATGAATTAGTCACCCTTTGGCAAAGCACCTAGTGTGGATGCATTTTTAGGAAGAATTCGATCAAAAACCAAGGTCAGTAGGTGTAGTAGTCATTAATACTCTGGATATGATTAACAAAGCTGTTAATGGAGACAAGCTTTCTAACCAATCCCTTTTTTTTCTATTCAGTTACATATCGCATTGGATGTACGCACTGGACACAACATACAGTACATACTTTGAAACTCTTAAATAAGGTAACAATATTTTGCTTCAAGCAATACAGCTGCAATATTGTGACATGTTCAGAATTGTATAGAATACTATTAAGTAATGAAATGTTGAATGACATTTTCATGAGGAACTCCAGATAAATGCAAAATGGAATTGTTACATACAGATGGATGTACGGACGGACAGACACCCTTCAATATCCCCAGAATCTAATATTCTCAGTAGTTTCAACTAAATAATGTTAATACCAAGTTTTATGATATTGGATGAGCAGTTTTCCACAAATATGTATGAAGTGTGACATGTTTCTGAGTGGATCACCTAAATAGGAAGCCCTAAGAAACTATGATTTCTGTGACTGTTCTATTTTATACAATCCTTTATGATTGGGTATGTACAACCACCTCTACCATATCACCTTCACAGGGAATTTCATCTCCGGTGGATATAATAAGAGACGCCTTACACACAGTGTATTAACTTATATAACAGATATAAATCATCTTATGAATAAACTTATAATGTTCTTTGTATAAAAACACCCTCAGAAAATAGAGGAAACCAGAACTTTTTATGGAAACAAAGTGCCATGTTTATGGAAACAAAGTGCCATGTTTGACACACTGTAAAACTACAATAGCAAACCCATTGTTGACTTAAACATTTATGCCGGACCAAAAGTCAGATAGAATTTCTCATTGCATCAGCTTTTATTATGCTTTGTACATGAGCCAAAAACAGACTTTGCTTTTAGATCAAAATTAGGACAATCTGGCTTTTTTTGGTGTCTTTTGTGGCCCAATTTCTTATGGTTCATACAAAATACAAGTATGACTTTGGCTCATAGTAATATATATTTTGTTGCAGTGATGAGGACAATATATACATATGAGTCTATTTTATTGACAAAGATCCAGATATATTATAGATTATCTTTTATTGTATAACAATTGAATCACTAAAACATATTGTAAACTAATGCACATGTTCTTGCATTCTTGTATTTTAAATATCAAATTTAAATTTTCCACTACAGGTTTTTTAAAAGCTGTATTCAATAAAGGCTTCAGAATACTTCACTTCCAGTTAATGTCAAGGGATACAAATCAAGCAGTGTCATTCATAAATCCTTTCTGATAAGTGTGTCAAACAGGAGAATGTCTTGTTCACTGCTTTATAAATTCGGATTCTGGTTGGGTACTTTTTTCTCTGGTTAATTTGATTATGAATTCTGTATGAAATTTACACAGGCAAAATTATTACATTTTAAATTGTGGTAATTGTTCAAACATGTACCGTGAACCTAGAATTATACATTTGAGTCAGTTTAACGTCAAATTAATCAAATTACCTAATTATCCAAGTAATTTACCAGTTAATCAGATCATTAACTATCTGATCAAATAATCTATAAATATTTTCAATAAAGCCATATTTCCATACACATGAACAGAATGTCTGATTAATTACCTGTTATCTCTTATCCTGTTGCCTATTATCTGGCAACAAAACAAAATATCAATTTTCAATTTTTAGTTGTTTAACTTAGAGACAAAACTTTCACAAACAAGTTTGAGGAAACCACTTAAAGCTTGATGGCATACTAAAAACACATTTAGGTGTAACTTCAAAACACTCAGTTGTGCATATTCAGCAAGGTGCACTGATGAAGGCATAATGAGAATCATTTGGGTACGTCTTACCTTATATTTAGGAAGGCACTATAAGAATCCTGACAGTTTTATTTTCAAGTAATTTAAGAGACTTGCAACTTGTACCTCAAGCAATCTTCATCGTTGCATTAACTGTTAAAATATTCAAGCCATCAACTAGCTCCAAATGCCTTTATCGACTAATTCACCAACTCCATCTCAGACTGACATTACATTACAAAATGATTTCTCATACCTTAAAACTGATTCAGACCTGTATGAACGACAAACTGATTTTTCTTGTATGTGTTTTGTAGTGTTGCAACTGACAAAGTAATTTGTGTATATTTAATTTCAGCCCTACAGTATGTGCAAAATCAAAGTCAGGCTGCAGTACACAAAAGAACTCCCAATACAGTCATTGTCAGCCTACACTTCTGGCAGGAATACTGCTATTTCTGCATGTGATGCTCAGTGGCCCCATAATGTTTGTCCAGACCACATTCTGTAGACATTAAAAATAGTGAAAAAGCAAACACAACATCTGTATTTCAGTACAGTATACATACACGCCTTTTTATATATTTTAGCATTTCATTTTGATAGGTTTTATGTACATTATAAATTACATATCTTTTAGTATACTGTACTGAGAACAGACACCTTGGACAGAACTAAATATGTTAATTCTTGGGGTGTTCTTTGGGTTTGTTACAGAAGTATAATGGGCAATATGTATTATATTTAGAAGTAGAATGATGGAAATGCCAAACCAGTCAGTTTTAATTCAGGGAAAAAAAAGAAAGTCAGCCTCCATGGCAGCGGCACAGAACCACACAAAATGAAATTATTTGTATTTATTTTAACATTAATCTCATAGTCATAATACCAGCTCTGTAAGACATCCAATAAAATCTGGATTCATTGAACCTGATAAGCACAAATCTTTGACATTATGGTCACATTTCTTACAGCATATAAAACTATTGCGGGGGAGATATAAATTGTTCCCTATATAATTTTGGTAACAGGAAAAGCATGAGAAAAAAATGGCAGAAGGAAATATTACAAGGATTGTCTTGCTAAATATTTGTTCAGTTTAATTACTTTTACAAAGGCCTGTGTTGTTTATGTGCAGATATTACATGTAGGTTAAATACTATTGTGTTTTTTTTTTATCCTAAAAGACTTATTAATTAAGACATTCACCTTTTATTAAACACTAATACTTTTCAATAAACATACTACTTCAGCAGATGCCTCTCCCTGCACCAGAAGGACCAGGACTAGGTGCTGGCGGTCCTCAGCAGCCCTTGCATAGGCTGCTGAGGGAAGCACAGGGAAGAACCGCCCAGCCGCAGTGGCCGAGAAGAGGGCCAACGCCCGCACCCCAGCTTGTCCTGACTCCCTGCCTGGCATCGCCCGGGGTTGCCTGTTGCTCCGCATCGCCCGGGGTTGCCAGCCGCTCCGCTTCGCCAGGGGTCGCTGTCAGCTCTGCTTGGCCGCAGGGGTCAGTGTGGCCGGAGCCCCACCAGAGGCGGCTGCCGGCTATGAAAAAGGGGGGAGAGGTCAGGAGACTACCTTCCACGGCAGCAGTTTCGCTGCTGGAGATCTTGGGGGAGGTCTGGAGACCACCAACCCCAGAAGCTTTTCCGCTGCTGGACTTGCCAGTCAGTCTGGTAGCTGCCTGCACGCCTGGTGTCAGCCACACCATTGGCAGCATTTCCGCTGCCAGTGGTACAGCGGGAGGAGAGATTCACCCCACTGTCAGCACGTCTGCTGACAGCATGGCCAGTAGCAGCCTGGAGAATGGGATTGTAGACGGAGGTAATAAATAATAAAATAATAATGTAAAGTTAAAATATCTGCTCACTGTGTTTTCTGTAATGTTAATCCGTTTTGTTTGTTTCTTTTGTTTTGGCAAATGTGCCGTGTCCTGTGTTTTTGTGTTTGTCACAACCATTTATTTTCTGGCTGTCTGTTCATTTATTAAATGCTGAGTGAAACCATTCGCTCAGCTCCACCAAATTCCACCTCTCTCTGTCATTTATTTCCTGTTTCTTGTCTGACGTCACCCACTGCAGCCGCCTTTGTGACAATTCACTATAATCCCCTTGCGGTTCTTCTGCCGTTTCAGACTTTCCTGTAGCCACTGCCACTTTCCCAACAAGTTATATTTAAGTATCAATATGGTCACAATTAGAGCATTGCTTAAAATTGTATTCATTCTAAAACTTGTGATTTTGCAGCTGTGAGCTGTGCCTTCAATATCTACTATTAACACTTCTCTGCTGCTGGACAACTGCCCAGGCACCTTATCTGCATATTGCCTGTTCTCTGGCAACACGCCCAGAATCTTTTCTTACACTGTTTCTTTAAGTTAAACTTCTAGATTCCAGTCCTATTGCATCACCGTTTCAGGTTTAGTCCCTGACTTTTACTACAATTGCACCACCTGCAGTTTATCACTGCATCATCAGTAATCACCTGTCATACATGATTTATTAATGTCTCAGTTATCACATTAATCTAGTTATTATCACCTCTCTAGAAGCTCTGTAAAACATTAATTGTGACCAACATAAACAAAACATCTCGTATATGCGCAAATAAAACCAGTTAATACTAGTAACTTCGGTGTTTCATTAAACCAAGTGTTTTCCATTCAAAGAAAATGCTATCTCCCTGTTTAGTTCAATACAAACTAAACAATCAATATGCAGACTCCTGAAAATAAAACTTTGATTTAATTCTTCATTTTAGAAACCAAATATTATACCTGCCATTTATTCTGTGTCGATTACTTTCCTGTCAAATCTTTATTCTTAACAGATAGTTACTTGCAATTTACTTTTGCAAAATCATCTGATGCGTCAGGGTCCCAACCCTTCTTTAGTGCTTTCTTTTTGTTATCTGCGCACTTCGCGGTTAGGTACTCTCGTACTCCTGGCTGTCGCTTGTTCTCGGCAATTCACATTCAGTGGTTTTGAAACCACGCGTATCTATACTAGTCTTTCGCACTTGGTGACTTAATATACTACCTCTATGGTGGACTCGAACCACCTTTACTGTACTAGAGCGCACTCGACGTACAGCCGACCTTTTGTAGTGACAATACCTTTCAGGCACTCATCACCATCTGGTCACAAAACGAGGTACTCACTCAATACCCTCGTAACTCCTAATCCGCGTACAGTCTCACAACCCACAGGTCTAGGATTCCAGTTCACCCGCTATGCCACTTTGAAAAGGTATTGCTTACCCCAGACATCTAGTCGTCAGTCCACACACCAACAGTAGCACAACGAACAGCCTGGAATCGTACCAACTATGGCAATTTGTAGGGGTCTAGATGAAACTTGGAGACAGTCAGAGACAGTCAATCACTTCAGATCGTTGCTTCAAAAGTTTATTTTTGATGGATACATTGTGAAAAGTGTTGAATTTAAATCAAGGGAAGTAATGTTAAAACTGTACAATGCACTAGTAAGACCTCATCTTGAATATTGTGTGCAGTTCTGGTCACCTCGCTATAAAAAAGATATTGCTGCTCTAGAAAGAGTGCAAAGAAGAGCGACCAGAATTATTCCGGGCTTAAAAGGCATGTCATATGCAGACAGGCTAAAAGAATTGAATATGTTCAGTCTTGAACAAAGAAGACTACGTGGCGACCTAATTCAAGTATTCAAAATTCTAAAAGGTATTGACAGTGTCGACCCAAGGGACTTTTTCAGCCTGAAAAAAGAAACAAGGACCAGGGGTCACAAATGGAGATTAGACAAAGGGGCATTCAGAACAGAAAATAGGAGGCACTTTTTTACACAGAGAATTGTGAGGGTCTGGAATCAACTCCCCAGTAATGTTGTTGAAGCTGCCACCCTGGGATCCTTCAAGAAACTGCTTGATGAGATTCTGGGATCAATAAGCTACTAACAACCAAACGAGCAAGATGGGCCGAATGGCCTCCTCTCATTTGTAAACTTTCTTATGTTCTTATGTTCTTATTGCAGTGGTCATTGGACAACAGAGATCTTCAACAGTAACTAATATATTCTGCTGGAGTATTATATGTACATGATTTATATAGTTTCACATAAAGTCCCTTACCCCTATCAAAAGATAGCATGCAGCAAACAATGTTTTAGTAGTTACCTCCTAAATTATACTTTACTCCTTAATCAGGACCAATGGCTGTGGGGACAGGGGTTTTTATGTCCCCTACCTGTGCTCTTGTTATGTTCACTTCAGAAACTAGTTTAATACCAGTTTATGATTGTGTTTTTGGTTTGTGATAAATGCTTATTGCTCATTCTTATTTCACTTCTCTATTCCCCCAGACATCTGGCCCAACCTGTTTGTGTGCTGGAACATCCTATCCTTTCCTCCTCTTTTTACTAGCTGCGCTCTGCAGGGGTGTTTGTCCTTTTCGGTTCCTTCAACTAGCAATTACTTTTTCACACCTGAAGATTGCATGTTTGATTACCTTACACACCAAACAAATGAAAGAAGCACCAAACTTTGGTGAAAAATGTGCAAAAATGCAGAGAATCAGACTGGGTGCAAATACCTTTTCACGGTACTGTGTGTGTGTGTGTGTGTGTGTGTGTGTGTGTGTGTGTGTGTGTGTGTGTGTGTGTGTGTGTGTGTGTGTGTGTGTGTGTGTGTGTGTGTGTGTGTGTGTGTGTGTGTGTGTGTGTGTGTGTGTGTGTGTGTGTGTGTGTGTGTGTGTGTGTGTGTGTGTGTGTATATTTTTTTTTTTAAAGACAACTTGGGAAAGGGCACAATAGACTTCTCTGAAAAATCTCAAAACAGTTTAATTAGTTTTTTACTGTACATTTAAAAAATATATTAATTACAAATAGAATATTTAATAGTCGATGTACATACAGTTAAGAAACTTAAATTGAATTAGTAGTACAATTAGCCTACTGGCACAACTTTAGGACAGCACATCGACAAATCTCTTTTCTGCTATGAAGGGATCTTAATGGAAACATTTATAAATAATCACATATAACAATCCTCAGAGATTAAAAAAATGAAGCAGTGATGACAAGTAGAGCAGATGGCTTCACTGCGGTAAGTAAAATTGGAACATTCTCTAATTTCAGTCTAAAAAGTCTTACAAAGTCGTTAACACAGTCCACATTTAATTAATGGTATGGTTCTCATGACGCGTGACATCCAAGATACTGGCAAAACCCCTCCAAGTTATCATAAAATGACACCCACTGGCACTTACAAGTTTATTGTTTGAAAAAAAGGATCACGTGGATTTTTCGAAGGAATAATATTGCTACTATCATAGTGTGTTACCTCTATTTTTGTTTTAAACTTATTAGCTGTTAAACAGATTTAAAAGTATTGTTTGATATTAAGCACTTACTTACCCCTCATGAATACTGTGGTAGACTTAATGAACCCATCCCTGCTTGGACAAACTGACCTACAGTCCAAACTATGCAATAATAACAATTCTGTGATAAGTTTGTGAATCAATTACAGCTGTTTCTGTATTTGTAATTTTGTGGGTTATTGTTTCTGATTTGTATAAAATGCATTCTGAACAAATCACTAATATGAACAGGGACTGTCACCAGCTGGTTTGGAATAGCATCTGCTATACTTACTGTACATTGAGGAGAGCACAGATGCATTTCACTGATTTAATTTTGACATGTATAACTACTGTAATGGTCTTTGTCTTGTTGTTTTTGCTTATTCGGGGAGACAAAGGGGACAGAGGGTCTAGAGGATTACCTGGATTACAAGGACAAGTTAGACCAATGGGGCCTAAGGTACTTTCAAAAAAACAAGCCATTTGACTCTCCTGCTTGTTTTCCACAATGTTGGTTGTTTTTATATTTACTCCACATGTATTTGTGAAGTGTGTGGCAGGGCAAAAGCCCTGCCGAGGCACGCCTGAATGGGTTAGTGTGGGGAATAATGGGTTGGCAAGGAGGGGTTAAAGTTCTTAGTCAAAACACATAGGAATGTGGCTGGAGCTGTGAATGAATAAGTGATTAAATAATTAATGAACCGTTTGCAGTCCATTTATTCAGCTCTTGTCAGGCTCGTCGGCTCCAATTTATTTTCACATGCGCTGTTTATTTTATAGACGCTGTTTAAAATATTTATTTTCAAGTAAAACCGGATTAAAGGGCTTTGGAATGCTAAGCAACATCAGTACTGCATCTCCAGCCAAGCCCCACCCCGTGTTTACTGTATTTTTCACATGCCTCTTTATAGGTGTGCCTCTCCTGATAACTCGTTTTTATCACCAAATTCATCACTAATGCGATCCAAGTCATTATTTTATTACTATAACATCTCAAAAAGCTTTGCAAATGTCTGTGATATTCTTTGAGTGCTGGATGCGGAAGCAGCTACCTCCTTTGTTTATGTCTGCTTGTCTCTGTGTGGTGCAGCTGCTAGGGCTATTGCTCACAGGGTCCGATATCGGACTGGAAAGGGAAAATTGTAATGTCGGACCTGATCCGACATTGGACCGCAAAGGGTTAAGACTCCAGCCACAGGTGTATGAATAGGGTGGTCATGGGTGTTAGTTAAGAATGGTTAAGGTAAATGTTGGTGAAGGTCTGTGTTCCGTGCTGTGCTGTGTTCTTGTCCGTATTTATTTCACGTGGGGTTTTCGGGCCCGCTGAGTTTGCTAATCTTTTTTTTTTTTTTTTTTTTTTTTTTACTTTCCCCTTCGAGCTGGCAAAGGTCAACCTAAATTGTCTCAACTTGGACGCTAGCATCATGTGTAGCACCTTGTTCGACTCGTAATGAATAGGGCTTCAAGAAAGAAAATACCAGGAGCACCTTTTCTGCTTTATGCAATTCTCCCGTATCCTGTCACTATGCATACTGGCAACTGGCGCATCCTGAAAAAATAGGACTTGGCCTATTGTGGCAAGGTAGAGGTTACCTGCCACTGGAGACTTAAACTTCAAAGACTTTCAGGTGTGCCACACAGGAGGCTTAACTGACTCATTGACTAGTATGAGAATGCAGTAAATTGCTTCAACATGAATGGTTTGCCAATCAGTCAGTTATCTCCCAAGGCAAGCACCACACCTTATAAAAAAAAAAAAAAAAAAAAAAATTATTTCTTCTTTACATAGTTATATACTTGTCATAAGAAATAAGAGACGTGAAATTCGTAAGAAGTGAGAGACATGTCACAAGTCGTGAAATTCTAGTGACGAACCCTCGTATGGCAACTCGTATGATTTTTCTGGCCAGGTCATGGCATGAAGGGGAAATAATTTTTTTTTTAAAAATGATTAGCATTTCAGAACTCGGCGGGTCCAAAAACTCCCAGATTAGGGATGGTCGGGCAACAAAATGCCCCTTTTCTGATTTGAGTTGCCGTGGAATGACCCATACCCTTTTGTTCTGGCCCATGTACCGTTCATTTTTCTAATGTGTTTTATTCTTTGTTCTGTTTTAATGTTTTGTTATTTGTTTACTTGTAAATAAAAATGCGCCTTTTCACTTTGAAACTTGAACTTCTGTGTCCGAGTCTCCCTTCCTGATTGTAACGCTGTCCTGTCACAAAGTCCTTAAAGTTTTTTTTCATTTTTTTCATTTTTTTTCAATGGTGACACAATGTTTAATTACTTCTGGAAATATAGGTAAAACATTAGGTCATGTACTCGTTTCTCATTATCCAAGCATCTCCAGTGTCTCAGTTAAAGCGATATTGCTTCTTGCTAGTGTTGCAGTCATACCTCAAGGTACCACTTAGGGTTTAACTATATTAAAAAAAACTGGTCAGGTAATATATAACCTGATTTCTGAGGTGTGTAATGAGGTATTTGTTAATTATGTGAATGAATATTCTGCTTGTTTGTTGACATCCGCACCCAGAATTGTTTCAGGTTTCCATGAGTGATTTCTCTAAATCTTCCACTGTGAACACTTTTGTTTGAAATCCTTGCACCATGTCCAATACCCCTTTCACACACAAATACAGCTACTGAGCTGTCTCAGATGTTAAAAAATGATTTAAAATACCCATTCAAGCAGTACGAAATTGTGCAATCTATACAGGATTATAGGATTATGACAGTCAACAGATCATTCTCATGGCTACAGAAACTTCACCTCAACAAAATCTTTTATTTTTTACTTTCAATACCCTGCAATGAAAATGCATTATATTGCATATCGTGTATAATTTGAAACAACTATAGAGGTTTTGATAGGAGCACCTGTGCTATTTTAAACACCCTGATTTAATTTATAGCTATATTAATTTTCATTACCATTGTTAAACCATCTCAATTATTGTACATCATGAATATCAGACATAAAACAATTCTAGCTATACATTCCTTAAACAAAACTTTGCTTTCCTTGCCCTGGAAGATATAGTCACTACAGTACTGTACACAGAACTTGTTTCCCAAAATAGATACATTCTGCCACTCTTAAGATTAGCAAATGAAAAAAATGCAGAATTAGCAAGAACCACTGAGCTCTATAGAATGCCAGTAGTACTAGCAACATGTTTTACAGTTCCATAGAGACTATACTAGTATGATCTTCTGCTTTATCTGTCTCTCTATCATATTGTGCGGTTGTGTTTTAACTACTCCCATCTTATTAAACAATTATGAAAAAATATAACAAATTACACAAAACAGAAGTAGCGTCACTAGGGACTACTGTGCTCATTCTGTGTCACTGTCAAAAAACATTTGTAATTTTTGAGTGACGAGCGACAGCAAAAATACTGACCGCATTACAATAAAATATACCATTTATTTTTAATATAGCCCTTCATAAACTAATGTAGGCACTGAATCAGAGACATCACATTTTTTTCCCCCAGAGGCATGTGTTTAAAACAAAATTAAATATGTATATACAGTATATTAAGGATGTATGCATTCTTGTTATAAACAAGATAACTCATTAAAGGTCATGACATATGGCATTTTTATGTTATTGCCACATCTAACCTTGACAGATATACAGTATGTATTTATCTGTCTGGAGAAAACACTCACACAAGTGCACCTTTTTTTAACCCTGTCACATCATTTACGCCAAGTCCTAAGTGGCACAAAGTTAAGCATGTGCAAGTAATGGAGCGATTAGATGCTTACTTCAGTACTTATCATTATTTATATGTAATCAGGAGCTCCTCACAGGTCAATGAGATGCTAATGATCTCTTTGCGTATTCCCTGGAGCGTCTTGCTGCGGAGGGGTAAAGTTGCCCTTACGAATTTGTGCATGCACATTTTGAAATGCACTGGGCATTTCCCTTTTGGACATATGTCACAATTTTACGCATGCGCAAAACATTTTTGAGCACGCGCAACTTGATATTTGCTCATGCACAACTCTTAGTACACAGGTCCCCTAGACTCATAAATATAGAATCTTTAATTAAATATATTATACAAAACAATTTCTGCTGTTTTCTCTGCAACGTACTGCTAAATTAACGCACAAAAAAAGTTATGCAATATATTTGGTCTTTTGTGTGTTTCAAAAGCATATTTGTTTTCCATGTTATAATGGCCAGAATAAAATGGTTCTGGTTCAAATTTTAGAATAAATTTGGTAAGATAAATAGAAATGTAAAATTGTAAAATTAAAAAAAGAGTAAATATTTAACCAAAATGAGTCCTACTGGTGTTTGTATTTATATAAAGTCTTAAAATGTCATAACTGGTTTTCAGTATATTGATCATAAATTTTTACATAGGGATATGTGTTTTTCTCATTTTAGGGTGTGACATGAAGTACTGGCAAAATTGGTATGACAAGCCCACCTGGTCGGGGAATTCAAGGGCCAAAAGTATGTGATTCTGTAATTTTATTATTATTTTTTTTTTTATGATTTCTGTCTATACTCACCTGTTGCAAGCACATATACAGTGCCTATAGAAAGTTTACACCCCCTTTCAAAATTTTCACTTTTTGTTGCCTTATAGCCTGGAATTAAAATGCATCCTACCCCACAAATTCCAAGTGAAAAAATATTCTTATAAATTTTTTTTTTATCTATACATCCTACCCGACAACTTCCAAGTGAAAAAATATTCTAGAAATTTGTAGAAAATTAATTAAAAATACAAAACCCCCCCCCCCCCCCCCACCCCCCTTGTAATAGCAATCCTAAATTAGCTCAGGTGTAACCAATCACCTTCAAAATCACACACCAAGTTAAGTTGCCTCCACATGTGTTAAATTGTAGTGATTCACATAATTTCAGGATAAATTCAGCAGTTCCTGTAGGTTCCCGCTGCTGGGTAGTGCATTTCAAAGCAAAGACTCAACCGTGAGCACCAAGGCACTTTCAAAAGAACTCCAGGACAAAGTTTATGAAAGGCACAGATCAGGGAATGTGTATAAAAAAAATATCAAAGGCCTTGAATATCTCTTGTAGCACGGTCAAGAGGATGATTAACAAGTGCAAGGTGTATGGCACCACCAACACCCTGCCTAGATCACACCGTCCCTCCAAACTGGATGACCGAGCAAGGAAGGAGACTGATCAGAGAGGCTACCAAGAGGCCAATGGCAATTTTACAAGAGCTACAGGCTTTTATGGCCAAGACTGGTCAAAGTGTGCATGGGACAACAATATCCCAAGCACTCCATAAATCTGGCCTGTATGGTAGGGTGGCAGGAAGGAAGCCGTTACTCAAGAAAGTCCACCTTGAATCCATGTTTTGAAGTATGCATAAAACATACTCAGGAGATTCTGTTGCCATGTGGCAAAAGTTTTGTGGTCTGATGAAACTAAAATTGAACTTTTTGGCCTAAATGCAAAGCTTTGTTTGGTGAAAACCCAACACAGCGTATCACCCAAAGAACACCATCCCTACTGTGAAGCATGGTGGTGGCAGCATCATGTTATGAGGATGTTTCTCATCGGCAGGGACTGGGGCACTTGTCAGGATAAAAGGGAAAATGAATGGAGCAAAGTACAGAGAAGTCCTTGAGGAAAACCTGCTGCCCTCTGCAAGAAATCTGAAACTGGTACAGAAGTTCACCTTTCAGCATGACAACAACCCAAAGCACACAGCCAAAGCTACACTGGAGTGGCTAAGGAACAAAAAGGTAAATGTCCTTGAGTGGCCCAGTCAGAGCCCTGACCTAAATCCAATTGAAAATTTGTGGCATTACTTGAAGATTGTTGTCCATCAACGCTCCCCAAGGAACTTGACAGAGCTTGAACAGTTTTGTAAAGAAGAATGGTCAAATACAACCAAATCTAGGTGTGCAAAGTTGGTAGAGACCTATCCCAACAGACTCACAGCTGTAATTGCTGCCAAATGTGCTTCAACAAAGTATTAACTCAAAGTATTTTTCTCAATAAAAACTTTCACCCCTTAACAGTGTGGAGTATGGCGTGTAGATAAGTGGAAAAAAAATTTAAATCGATTTTTATTTATTTATCCAATACATTTAAAAAAAACATGTTTTGCCAGACAAAACATTTATTTTCTATTGTAGTACCTTTTACCTGAGCGAAATGTTGCTGAAATGACTGACTTTAAAGCAGGGGTACTCAATTCCATTCTCTGGTGGGCCAGGTAAGGCAATGTCTAAACCTTTTTTGGGGGGTTGTTTAAATGGTCATGAAAAGGTGACTATCGAATCGTACTTTACATACAGTAAGAACTTTGCAACACTACACTGGCACCAATCAAGTGGTACAGGTCAGAAATAACTACTTATAATGATACAATGTCTGATCGCCATTTAATAATAAAAATAGAAAGCAAAATTTGGTTTTCCTGATATTTTTCTGACAATATTCAAACGACATCTTGTAAATAAATAATTATACAAATCCTACTGTAATGCTATTAAAACAGCATGTTACGCATTTTAATTTTATTAAAACTAGAAAATGTTGTGAAAATGACTGTGCAGCAAGCTTTCAGGTTAACTAATGAAAAGCATGTCAATTAGTGACATGTTCTAATTCCAAAGTAAATTAAAAGTTTCTAAATTACTTACATAGCATGACAGTAAACTGAAGGAAAATAAACTTAAGTGCATACCCATGTGTCATCTTTGACAGACATAGGTACATTTCTTACTGTTGCCAAACAGGTTTTTTTAAACACAAATAAAAGATCTTTGACAGGCTTTGTTTCTTCTGCCAAATTCCTGTGCCTGAATGCTTACTGGTGGCAACATGAATGATAAAGTAAATATAGACATAAGCACTTAAGTTTTTCATGTATTTCTATAATAAAGCCAAACTGTTTCTAATTTTAAAACACACAGCAAACCCCTTTCAACTTCTCAAGCCATTCTATAATAAACTGGAGACAAAAATGTTATGTTTTGCAAGATAAAAAAAAACTCTGTCACTAGGTCAAATATAATAGGTTAATCAATAATATAACTTAATGCAATACCTAAGCTAAAGTACATTGCTAACATATTTAAATTAAATCAATACAAAAACTATTTCTATTTTTTAATAAACTCTTCAAGAAATAAATGTGGAAAAGGGGGAGTTGCACAAAGAAAAAAAAACCCACTGGTTTGGTTTATTAGTCTCCTCATAACAGAAAATAGGTTCACAACAAAACAAAAACATTGATCGCTATACGTAACATTTCTCTTGCTGGTTTGGCCAGTGTCTGTAAGCATTTTCGAGTGATGTGCATTACCTGCACCTGTATCCCCCTATTCTGACACTCTTGCCAAATCTGAAGCACCACTTTGTTGATGTTGTGTTAATACCACACTGAAAACTGCTTGTTAGAGATACAAATGCCCTGTAGACGGTGGTGATATTACAATCTTGTGTTTTCAGCAATTTCAGCTTTTGTAATGAAGGACAGCTGACACTCCACAGACCTAAAGGAAGGATTTAGCCAGCCAATTAAGGAAGCCTGCTTTATAGCGTTTCTAAACATATATACACATACTTGCTGTATCTCATACACCACAATGTAACAACGTGCATCTCATACACCACAATGTAACAACGTGCATCTCATACACCACAATGTAACAACGTGCATCTCATACACCACAATGTAACAACGTGCATCTCATACACCACAATGTAACAATGCTGCTTCTCCTGATAACCTAGTCACACAAGTTATTTATGTTATTTTTGTTTGTCTCCCTCTGAAATTTTTTTTTAAACTAAAAAACAATTTTGTTGAACCTGTCAATGGAAAATGTGTCTCTTCTTATGTTCCTGTAAACCCACCTTTTCTAGGCACTGCCTGGATTACTGGGGCTTCAGGAGAAGCAGCCCGTGAAGGAAAAGGGCTGCCTGGTTCCAAGGTGAATTAGCTGAGATCTATCTTTTGATTTATGACATTTTGAAGGTTGTATTTTATTTATTTTTATTTGAAGTCTGAAGTCATTTCAGGGTTTTTTTTTTTTTTTTTTTTTTTTTTTTAGAGCTTCCTCAGGAAAGGACAAGATTTCTTATAAAAATAGGTTATTGCAGCAGAAAATGAATCAAGAATAACCTCTGTGGCACAGATCTACAATGTTTTTGATGGCCCTATGTCTTGAGCTGCGTAATTTACAGTTAAAATAAACCTGCAAACTGTACTGTAGGTTAATGCTTCAGTTCCATTATCAATGGTTGACTGCATAGTTGATATACTGGCCCAGTGTCAACTCATACCTTCAGTTTAATATTCCCGTGTTGTTGTTTCAGGGAGACCAAGGCTTACAGGACTTCTCAGGACCAGCTGGCCTCCTTGGAATTGGAGTCGTCGGACCTAAGTTTTGAAACAATTAAGATGATCACAGTTACTTCTTGCTGTTAATAATGGGGGATTATATGTTTTCTAGTGATGTGTGTTGTAGAGTTATTGTGCTTTCTGCATGCATTATGCATACAAAGATTAATGCTTTGAGCACATTATGCTACAGTCAGTCCTCGTATTGCTCACAGAAAAGACCATTTGCATGAAGCACTGAGGGTCAAGGACTAGTTCCTGTTAAAATGTTGGTATGCTAATTATTTTTTTTCTTTTCTTATTCAGGGATCTGTTGGTGAAGCTGGTTCACCAGGTCCTCCAGGTTTACCTGGAGAGGGTATACAAGGACCCAAGGTAACAACTGTTAAAGTTGCTTTGCTTTTTAAGTTTGAGTTTAAGTTTGTCACTCTTACTATTAAGTATTCCAGTAAAGGCATCATATATGTGAAAATGAACCATTCTGTTTTCCATTATTCAAAAGTTGAAAAACAAACAGCATTAAACAAACTGGTTTCTTGTTCATTTTTCATTATTCAAAAGCTGAAAAATGGGAAAACTTACCATTTTTTTTTCTTTTTCAAAAAATGAACAATGAACTTGGATCTAACTTCAGCCTCCTGTGTACTTATATGTTAGATCCAATTTATATTATTATTAGTATTATTATTATAATACACATCCAGTTGCACTTTTAATTTGCTTGCTGTTTTTGTAAAGTAAAAGTTAGTGAAATTCTGATTTGTAGTTGTGATTTATCATTCATCAGCGATCTGACTGGACTTGCCTGTGGTTTCACTATAATGCCAGTTGATTTATGTTCGATTTCACTGAGGTCAGCTGTGACTTGTGTCTGACAGTTCTTGGTGCGAACCCGGGCAAGCTGACTGGTACCCCTGATCTTGCCCTGAAGCAAAACATTAAACGTAATAGTGCATTTACAGATTGAAAGCTTTTTTTTCTTATCCAAGTAATACAATAAGGGATTAGCTTACATACATGACAGCTTTGATCATCTGACCTGAAGGCTGGGGTTCCATCCACACTTTCCACCTCTGTGATATTGAAGGTGACATAGGTCTCAGGTGTTCCTTTCCTTGATGTTAAAGTTGATAATTTAACGTTTTTCAGTGTTTGTGTGTTTTGGCCATACTTTTCCCATGATTATACTATGTATTTTACCATAGTTTACCCTGGTCTGTTATGTTTTTTAATATGCTTTACCATACCTCTCTGGACTTTACAATGCTTGCCTATGCTTTAAGATGCTTTCACTGTGTTTTAATACCATTCACTATTCTCTTACTGTCAGAAACCTATAAGGGGTATGTTCTTGTTTTTCGTTCATAGGGAGAGCCAGGATTTCAGGGAGTGCCTGGGCCAAGGGGCCCACCAGGTGAAGGCTTCCCAGGAGAGAAGGTGTGTTTTATATATTGGGAGAACGCTTATGGGGTTTACAGTATCGTAAGGTGTCTGTAAAGAGGTTTTACTGTATTGTTTTTCTGATTATAAAGTCACATGGACAAACATTGCCTTATTTAACCCTTTATGTTATTTAACTGTGGATTAAAAGTGGCCTTATTAATGACTATGTCTTGTGACTTTATCATATACACAGTGCTATCAACTTCATGGTCATGTCTCCCTTGCAATTCGATTCTAAAATAAAGATTTAACAAGATACCATAACCAACATTAAGATGCTAATGTGAGTCAATACATAAGGTCTGAAAAGAGAAAATTGGATTGGAGTGAAGTTTTAAATTGGGTGCAAATTATCTTATTCCTAAGCACCATGCAGACACATTCATGATTTTTTGACAGATTTACTTGCTTAGAATGGCAGGGGGACTGTGGATTTTCAGGAGATCGAGGGAGGCAGGTGAACAAAGGAGAATTTGGAGAACCAGTAAGTTGTTATATATTGCAGAAATATATTAGTACTATAAAGGAAATAATAATAAAGTCAGTAAAATGTTTTGTAGGGGAATCCTGGACAGAAAGGAGAACTTGGCCTTACTGTAAGTACAGTTTGAGTCATTGTAATCAGACCAAAAAAAAATTGCTTTTGTAAAACTGTTTTAAATAAACAAATTCAATGAAAGGTGTTGCCAGTATATTTCAGTTGTATTTCCATCCTGTTCCTTTTTTAATTTAAATAGAAGAAATTGTCAAAATAATCAGAGAAATCTATGGTAAGATGATTGTATTTTACATTCATACTAAATCTTTTGCATGTGATTGCACCTATTTATTTATTTATTTATTATAAATACAGGGATGCCAGGATATTTACTAATTAAGGACAAAACAGGCAATAAATGCCCTACCACAGGCATTCTGCATTCATCTG
Source organism: Polyodon spathula (assembly GCF_017654505.1). Lineage (NCBI taxonomy): Eukaryota > Metazoa > Chordata > Actinopteri > Acipenseriformes > Polyodontidae > Polyodon > Polyodon spathula. The sequence goes on along the minus strand of NC_054536.1, from coordinate 86,671,666 downwards.
TCCCAATAGTTGTACTGAATGACTGTAAAAATAAAATGACTGTGAAAACCCATTTTAGAGCCCTGACCACCCTTAGTACTATTCAGTGATGTCAATATGAGAATGAGTCAAATAAAAGGGTTAGAGGACAGCAATTGAGTTAGAAACAAGACTTATTTTTCTGTAAGTCAATTGTTTGTAGGACTATATATATGAACTGGTGTTTGTGATTGAGAGTTCGGAAAGCATTGGACCAGAAAACTTTGATGTTGTCAAAGACTTTGTCAGAGTCCTGGTAGACAGAGTTTCTGTGAGTCGAGAAGGCACTCGTATTGGCGTTGTGCTCTACAGCCATATTAAAGTTGTGGTCAACCTCCAGCAGCACTCAAACCAAGACAATGCAAAGGCAGCGGTTCACTCCATGACATATCTCGGGGTGATCAACTACACAGGCAGTGCCATAAAGAGAGCTAACCAGATCTTCCAGGCCAGGGGTTAGGAAAGTGGCAATAGTCATAACAGATGGACAGGCAGACAGGCGTGACTCGGAGAAACTGGAGGCTGTGGTGAGGGAAGCCCATTCAGCCAGCATTGAAATGTTTGTGGTTGGAGTAGTGAACAGGAGTGACCCCTTTTATCTCGACTTCAAAAATGAAATGAATATGATTGCCTCGGATCCAGATGAGGAGCATATTTATCTGATTGATGACTTCATGACACTTCCAGGTAGGTTTAAAATGTATCTTATGAGTCCCTTGAAGATCCTTCATAATTAATAGTTTGGATTTAAAGTACTTTAATACTCAGAGATCAGTAATTTTGAGTAATCAAGTATGCATACAACCAAATAATAAATGTTAAATACTGAACACAATATTTGCCTTATTTAGTTTTTATCTAAATACATTTAAAAAGTTGCCCATTTACAAACAATATTGTATTACAGTAAGTTATACACCAAACATAACTGAAGAACAACATTGTTGATTTAAACTGATCTCCTACCGCTGATTGATTTAGCTGACAGCTAGCTACCATGCCTGGAGCATTTTAAATTGACAGGATCGAAGTTGGAAATAATTGCTCATTAAAGAAACTATTGCATGAAGGCAGAATTTGTTAACTGTTCTAAAATAGATTCCGTTATTCTCAAATAAAGTACAATGACAGTAAATAAAGAGTGCGAGTACTGATTTTTGTTTCTATTACTCAAATAACGCAGTGCTAATTATGGAAAGTAACAAGAGGAAGAAGATAGATGTTCGTTAAACTGCGTTTTTTTCAACTAGGACCAAATGCCAATTGCAAACATAAACTGTCTTGGGGATTTCTGTTTCCAGAAAGCTTTGGTCAAATTCTACAACATGATTGAAGTTATCCTTAGTGAGTAGTCATGTCTAACTCTTGATTTCTGTACATAACTTGCAGGACTTGAGAGCAAACTACTCAGCAGAATCTGTGAAAGTGAAGATGGCGTCCTGTTTAGTCCAATCCTTAACTCTGTATTGCCACCTGGTATTGCCACCACTTCAGACCTTGTCAAAGAGAAACTGAAAAGATCAGACAAATTACAGTATGCTGTCTAGAGAGGTAAATAAATCAAATATTCAGTACATCCATGGCAGCTTAAACCAAATACAAAAATGTTTGGCCAATGTGGTGGTGTTATTTGAAGCGAGATATTTTCAACACATTGATGGAACATTTTTTAGGTTGTACAGCGTTAGGCACTTCATGTCATTTAGAAGGCATGCGTTTTTGTTACTAAAAGATAAACTAAAAGTAATAAATGTATCAGTCTTTTATGCTGTATTCGCTGGTTATAGAACCCCTGCTGCACCTGCTGAGGGTCAGGTTAGCTGGATGGACAGTGCCCTCCTCGCCCTCCACACCCTCCTCTGCCATAGTGAAGGTGTCTGCCTACGCAGACGATGTGACTGTGTTTGTGAGTTGGGATGCAGATGTCCAAGCACTGCAGCAGACTCTAAATGAGTTCCAGAGAGCATCTTCTGCCAGAGTAAACTGGACAAAATGTGACACCTTCCTGTCGGGCAGCTGGGATGAGGGCACTGCTCCTGTCCTGCCTGAGGGGCTGGAATGGAACAGAGCAGGCATTAAAGTGCTGGGGGTGCACCTCAGAACAGAGAACTACATGAAAAAGAACTGGAAGGGTCTGTTGGACAGGATGAGGGGGCGGCTGCAGAGATGGAACGGACTGCTGGCCCAACTGTCCTTCAAGGGCCGGGTACTTGTTATTAATAATGTAGTGGCCTTTAGCATGTGGCACAAGCTGGTATGCCTGGACCCACCCCAGGGCCTGGTGAAGGACATCCAAAGAGTGCTGTTGGAGTTCTTTTGGAGTGGGAGACACAGTTTGAGGCTGGCAGTCCTGTACCTCCCTAGTGATGAGGGGGGGCAGGGGCTAGTCAGCATTTTCAGCAGGGTGGCAGCCTTCAGACTGCAGGCGGTTCAGAGACTCCTGTACACTGAGGAGGAGGCTCATTGGAAGAGGCTGGCCTGTTTCCTTCTCAATAGAGTTGGGGGGCTGTGGTTAGGAAAACGCCTGTTTTTATTTGAGAACACCAGTTTTTGTAAAGCAGGACTTCCTCCTTTTTATCAAAGTATTTCAAATGCTTGGCAGCTGGTGAGGGTGGAAAGGGATGTGGAGTCCTTGACAGGGCAGGACCAGTTTGAGGAGCCCCTATTTTTTAATCCACTCTTTCCAGTTAAGTTCCTCCAGTTTATGACGCTCTGTGCCAGTTTTTTTAAAAGCAGGTGTAACCAGGATGGTCCACCTGTTAAACCTTGAGCTCTCCTGCTGGCTAACTGCCTCCCAGCTAACTGTACAGCTAGGCTGGCACTCAGAGAGGCTTGCAGAAAGACTAATGGGTGAGTTGAGGGGCTGCCTCTCCCCGCGGCTCAAGGCAGTCCTGAGGGAGGAGCTGTCCAGAGGCACAGAGCAGAGACAGCTTTCCTTATTTCCAGGTGTATTTACCAGCAGTAGGTGATGAAGGAGAGGGGGTGGAGAGAATGGAGGGACTTTGCTTAAATTACAGAATGTGGAGGAAATTGTCTTTCACACAATGAATATCAAACATATATAAAAACTGTTTGTTAAAGCCACAGAGTATAGTAGGCTAAGGGGTCTGATAGACTCCAAGTGGAGAGCTTACTTATCTGTAGAGGAGGGGCCCAGGCCGGAGTGGAGGGTGCTGTACAAGCCGCCCCTCGCCAAGAGAGTGAGGGACCTGCAGTGGAAGATTCTACACTGCACTGTGTCCACAGGCAGGTTTCTCCGTAGAGTGGACCCCAGTATTAGTGAGCAGTGCGCTCTCTTTCATGCCTACAGTGAGTGTGAGAGGCTGCGGCCACTTTTGAATTTACTGCAGGGAATCCTGAATAATTTAGGGGTTGTTTTTAGTAAGGAGCTTTTTATTTTTGGGGTTCTGTACAGTTTTAAAATGAAAAACAGGTGTGTTCTTATTAATTTTTTAATTGGACAGGCAAAATTGGCTATTTTAAAGACAAGGAAAAATCAACTCTCTGGTTCTGGACTGACCAGTTTAGTGGTTCAGTTTATGGTTCTTGTGGTCAGCCAGATCAGAGTAGAGTCTGAGTATTTTAAACTGGTCAGTAACCTGGAGGACTTTCAGGAGAGGTGATGTGTGGGAGACACCTTGTGTGCTGTGAGTGAGGAGGGGGAGCTCCAGTTTTTGTTCTAATTTTAATTAAAATTGTTTCCAGTGTTTTTATTTTGGTTTTAATCAGTTTTTAACAGGGAAAATTGATTTTTTTTCATGATCAATTTATTGTGTTTAAAATTTGTTTTTAAGGAGAACACGATGTATTTTAGGCTTTTTTATTTCTGCTGAGGAAGTAGGAATCTTAACTTTTGTTGTGTTTTACCTTTATTTGAATTTTAATGGATTTTATTTGGAATGTTTAAATAAAGGATCTTAAAAGTATCTCTCTCTCTCTCTCTCTCTCTCTCTCTCTCTCTCTCTCTCTCTCTCTCTCTCTCTCTCTCTCTCTCTCTCTCTCTCTCTCTCTCTCTCACCCACCCACCCTGAGCATAGAGAGCTGCAGGCTTTTATCCAGATGACCATCTCCCAATTAGCAACAAATTAATCACTTAATTAATTCTGGAGATGGCCATCTTCTGACCAGGTTTTTAATATGAATGGGGCTTCCCATCCACACTATAAAGCAAATGCAAATGTGCAAATGCACATTTGCTAAATGTAACTGGTTTTGTTAATTGTTAATTATCCCCTGCACCTGGCTATCATTGTAAATTAGAGCCAGGTGCAGGGTATTTAAAGAAAGCAGCTAGTCTGTTCAGGGCTGCTGCAGTGTGGAAGGCACAGTTAATGGTGTTTTCAACTGTTACAGGAAAAAGTTACTGTGGAAAGCCTTTTTTGTGGGTTTTGTTAGTTTGGGTAACAAATAAACAGCTTAGCTGTCCTGTTTTATAGTTGAGGTTCCTGTTTGTGTGCAGTTAGTGCTCCTAAGAGCTAGGTGTTTGTTTTTGTTTTCTGTTCTGTTTATTTTGTTATATTAAAAATCTTAGCGCGCAAGTGCTTTTAAGAAACCTCCATCTCTGTGTCTGGGTCAGTACTTTAAAAGGACGAAGAACCTAAGCCGCTAGGCTCATTATATATATATATATATATATATATATATATATATATATATATATATATATATATATATATATCATACAATAAATAAATCAAAATACAAACACCAAATAATAAGCTACTCAGGGGTGGAGGGGACCCCATTCTAAAATAAACAAGTAATCAATTTGCCCTGCCCCCTTTTCATGTGCATGGCTTTCTACTGCCCTGCTACAGTCAGCTGCTAAACCAGACCTCCATTGAAATGATTCTTACCAAAACTCTATTAAAGGAAGTACATGTTATTCAGATAGATGTTGTGAGATAAAAACATCTTGTTGACAAGGTGCAAGAAAGCCAGTCATCATACAGGGGTTTGCAAATCCAGGCAGAGTGCAAATGTCAGATACAGTTTGCAGGTGCGGGAATGCAATAGTGATCGACTGAAAGGCAACGGTAATCCAGGTGCAATCTTATTTATTTTTATAATCCAAAGACTGATGACAAAACGGCAGTAAACAACAACAATGACAAACAGGCAATACAGCGGCAGTGCAAAGCAGCACTGTTTTAATCCATGGGTTGGTCCCACTCATAACACAAAACACAAACACAAGTCCACAGTTAATGTTAAAGTGCTCGTTGTGCAAATACAGTTATTCGTGAAACAAAGTGCAGTGTAGTCTGGGTAGTGCTGGCCTCTGACAACAGCTTTGGATCGTGTTACCTGTCTAAATAACAACAAACAGTATATTTAATAACCACAGAACAAACAAAACACATGTCTTCCCTTCCGGTTCAGCTAAACCATAACAAGGAACAAATCACTTTGCTACACCCCCTTTTGTACCGTCAATCACAACCCCTTGGTTAACTAGTGCAACCGCTCCTCCAATCCACGGCTACCACGTTGTTTCCCTTCCGGGTCGATTATTTAGTGTATTGTATCTCCGCCCCCTTTCTAGATGACTAACTTCCTTCTAACCTTGGCCATCAAGTCCAGGTCACTCTGTTCCCTTTACACAACGCCCTCACAGGTCGGGAGAGAGATTTATCACTAAGAATCTTTCTGTCTCTGTCACAAGATCCTACCAGAGTTTTTGTACACCGTGTTGTTTGTGCTCCATGAACTGCCATTGCTGGTAGTGTCACGTGAGCTGTTTAGTGTGTTGACTTGATATGTAAATAAATCCTGTTTGCCTGCAGGGTGTATCAACTTCAATCTTGTATATGTTCTCCTTGATGTATGAGTTTGAAACTTATAGCTCTGTATGACTGGAGACAGCAATTGTTTATTTATTTTCACAGCCAGGCCCACCAGGTGAATCAGGCACTCCACCAGGACCCCAGTGGACCAAGATTGTGGACCGATTTCAGGTAATCGGATCATTTCAGGCCACAAATTTCCAAGAACAGGTGCGCCTCTGGAAAGAAGACTGTCACACAGTATTTTACAAATGTTTGTACACATTTAGCTTTAAATGTGTTCAATATTAACATTTTCACTCCCTTGCAAAAAAAGAGAAATCAAGGGTCAGATGAAACAAACAAAACATATATATTTTTATTTTTTTTTATTTTTTACGAACTGGCTTAAATTCTACTTACAGATGTGTTTTATTTTTTTTACTTTCAGACCTAAGATGTGAAGAGATTTTGGATCCAGAAACATGCAGGAGTATGCTGTTAAATGGTACTATGACTCCATAGCAAAAGCATATGCCCAATTCTGGTATGGAGGGTGTAATGGTAATGGTTACCAGTTTGAAACAGAGTATAATTGTAAAGACTACTGTGTTAGAGAAAAAAAAGGTAGATATTTTGTGATAGAAACTCTTGAGGCATTTTATGCCATGTGACTGCCATGATATTTTAAAGCTAGTAATCCCAGATTTAGCAGGGTGTGTAATTGTCATGTTGATAGGCCTGTAATTTAAAAAGGTTGTTATAATTGTGTGTTTTTTTAAGTAGAAGTTATTTTGGTGACATCATGTGAAGAAAGAACTGGCTTGCAAGAAAATTTTTTAACTCCAAAATGTAAGATAATAATGCTGATAAGATCTCCCAGAACATGCTTCTCTGTCAAGTTTCACAAATATGAATGAATTAAAGACATTCTCCTGAACAAAGGTGTATGTAGCACAGCACATTCTATTATAGGATGCCATCATAAACGTTCATCTTTTCGATTACAAAGTTAAAATCCTTACGTTTTAAAAAATAAATCATACTTACTAAACTATACACTTCAGTTAACTGTAGAAACTTACACTATTGTCAATGTCTAAATTTTTTCACCCTCAATTTGAGGGAAAAACAAAACATCAAATAAGGATGCATTGACAAAGATACATGATGCATGGAGGCAGTTTGAGGTTGTCTGCTGTCACACCTGTTTTTCTCCCTTTTGTGAACTATGGTATTACTATTACAAAAAATATGTTCTAATATGATCAAGCTGGTATTGTTTGTTAGAACAAAATCTAATGACGAAACGTTGAAATTGTTAAGGCTTATCTTCAATAATTTGAGATTGTTGCTGTTTGTGTACTTGGGCAGTCACGTCTTTTGTTTTTTGAAAGTGTCCCTCTAGTTTTCAGTGGCAAATTTAATTTCTGTGTGTGTTCTTTTTCTTTTTTTTTTCAATTATTTTGTATTCATTTTCCAATTTTCTCCCAATTTTTGGAATGTCCAATTATTATTCAACCTGGCTCAACACTGCAACCCCTGAACTAACTTGGGAGAGATTGCACTCCCACTCACTTCCTCCAAAACAAGTGCCATTGGCTGACTGCTTTTTTTCATTCTGCAAGCCTGCCGTGCAGCCACAACCAGAACTTACAGCATTGGAGAACCATGCGGTTCTGAATTGTGTACAGGCCAGCCTGCAGGTGCCTGGCCAGCCACAGGGGTTGCTGGTGCATGGTAAGCCAAGGACTGCCCAGCCAACCTAACGCCTACAACCTAACTCCTATCCACAGTCAGCAGTGGCACAGCTTGGATTTGAACTAGCAATCTCCAAGCTATGTGATGTATCCTGCACTCCAGTGGAATGCCTTTACCGGATGCGCCACAAGGGAGTCCCCATGTTTTTTCTTTTGAAGTGGACGATTAAAATAATGTGAAATTCTGAAAATAGATATTTCCTGTTATTCACAAAACGTTAAGTCTCCAAAATTGATTAATCTGACTAAATCCAATATACTAAGGTAAATAGAACAACTATAATATAGCTATAAGTCGTCAACTATGGGGCAGTTGGGTTTTCACAAATATTTTTCTGAACAGGATATAAGTATTTGTTTCTGTCATGAGCTTGTTATCTTTCTTCAATAAACAAAATAACAATGTATTTCCCTGTGTCAATACTGTCTTGAGTGGTAGAATATGTAAATATTCAGCAATCCCTAAAAAAAACACCTGCATTCTTTGACTCATAGGAAAATGTGATTACCCTTCACTACATAACAAATAATAACATTCATAAAACATTCACTGAATTACATTTAAATCCTGTAAGAGAATAAGGCCTAGGTGTCAGTCGCTCTCCAACCTTTTCCAACTGTGCTGAGTTTAACATTGCAAGGAACTCATGTAACCCAAACCCCTACCCCCGTTCACAATAAATACATTCTTCACCCCACAAACGCTGCGTCCACATTCCTCAGATGACAAAAATAATTGTTAAAAGTACCAACCTTGAAATACATACAACTTCTCATTGATTAATAATTAGTAATTGAATTACGAAATGATTAGTAATATTACTATTTCCATTTTATCCACTTATGGTCTTTGTATTTACAGAAATAAAATCTGAGCCTAGCACATGTCATCAGAATGCAAGAAAATGAAGTATTGCTTTTTAAAATAAATCGCTGTATATGTGTACATGCATAATAAATTAACATCCATCATGAAACCTAATTAGGTTCAGTTGCAAAATACTTGTTGTTTTCCTGTTTAGTGGTGTTATTCAGTCAAACCAGACAAATGAGTAGACTCATTGCAAGATATCTAATTTTCTGCTTTTTTGTACATTTTTCACATTGAATTTGATCAGATCTTTTTGTGGGTTGTAATAGTATATAGAGGGAGTCTGAGAGAAAAAATGACACCAAAGTTTGGTGCTTCTTTCATTTGTTTGGTGTGTAAGGTAATCAAACATGCAATCTTCAGTTAACTCAACCCAGTTGAAAGGATAGTTAGGGTCAGCTGTTTGAATACTTTGGTTAACTGTCAGGCCTGATTTGGGCCAACCCTGCCCAATATTTGTCAGTTTATCGCTTCAGTGCGGCAGCACAACAGGAACAATTCCAGCACCCAGGATGACAGAAACATGATCTTCCCAACAGTTTAAAACACTCAATGGAAGTTAATTGCCATTGTTTTGAAATTAGCACTAATGAATGGATTTATTTAATACCTGTCGACAAATACTTTAAGGTAGTTACTCAGATAATCACAGAGCAGCACACCCCTGCTAATTAGGTCTTGAAATTGTATTTTTGAATTAAGTCTTATGTATTAGCAAACATGTATTTTTGTTGTAAAACATGATATCTTGTGCTACACTACAATTAAATAAACTGATATATATATATATATATATATATATATATATATATATATATATATATATATATATATATATGTATATGTGTGTGTGTGTGTGTGTGTGTGTGTGTGTGTGTATATATATATATATATATATATATATATATAGTAAGGTTCATTTTACTTCTTAAAAATAATAAGACAGTCTACTTCAGGTAATCTAAAATCAAAACAGTTTAATTCAGGAGCAAAGCAAATCCAAAAGAACAAAAAAAGCTGCAGATCAAAACCTGCAGGACTTGAATGTTGGTTGGCAGTAAGGCAGACGGAGACGCATAAAGACATAAATACTTTTCTGGGACAATACAGGAGCGGCTGCCCTGCTTGAGAAAAAAACTGACTCTTTGAAACAGGAGTGGCACCACTGTGTGGGTCACAATGTCCATGAGAGAGGAGACATGTCTGGCAGTATGCTAATTGGAGAAAACACAATCAAAGATGGGCATGTACGATTGAAGATATGGTAATCACTTCACAGCAAACTATTTCCATCTCTTCGAGACAATGACTGTTAGATCACCTGTGCACCTCCCAGAAACCACGTTATGCCAGTTCATACAACCCCACAATGCCACAATGAAGAATATGAAACACAACACAATCATAGATTAGTAAAGGGGAATATTACTCAGCACATGAGTAAAAATGAAAATAGATACATGTTACCTTGATGGGGATTATAAAGAACACATTGAGAAAATGAAACCAAGCAGGGGTGGTACAGAGATGGGGGCTACAGAGGCAGAAGTTGTTGTTGCTGCTGTAGATAAGAAAAACATTAGCAATTAAAAACTCAACGGCTGTTTAAAGCGGTGATATCAAACACAAAAGCTCAAGTTAGGCGAAGTAATTGGGGCAACCTTGTCAACCATCAACCAAATAGGCACAATTAGAAGGGTGAATGGGGCCCAAAATTCACACAATTGTTGCTTCTAGCATGGCTTCTTTTTTTGATCGCTCCACTTTACATTGAAATGCTCATTCCCTTATCAGCTGGGTTGTAACCAGAATAAAGATGCTGAGACACATATGTGCCCAGGAAAGTGCTCAACACAGTCTGAAGTGAGAATGAACAGAGAGAATGACAGGGAATGGGAGAGGCGTCATCACAGGCACAGACAAGTATGCTTTGGGAAGACACATGGACAACATGCAGGTAAGGCACAGGTTGATGAGGGCACGCATGGACAGACATTTAGCCCATACATACAAAAATAAGTGAAAGAGCATGAAGCAATATATTTCAAACAATGAAGATGATGAAGAAGACCAATAATGGCAGCGAGTGCAAGGGATAATGAGAATGCAAGGTAAGTGTATGGGAACTGACAGTGGATGGGGCAGGATTTGCAGATCCAGGGCTGGGGTGTTGGAACCTTTTTTTTTGGTTGTGCATTGTCAGTGTTTTTTGTTGCAGATGTGACTTTTGAGCTGATAAGGGAATGGTCACAATCCCCTTCAAAGTTGTACAAAGAGCATTTCAATGTAGAGTGATGAAAAAAAGAAGCCAAGTTAGAAGCAACAAGTGTGTGAATGTTGGGCCCCAGCACCTTTCCAATTGTGCCTATTTGCTTGATGTTTGACAAGGTTGCCCCAATTGCTTCACCTAAATTGAGCTTTTTTGTCTGATATCACCGCTTTAAAAGACTGTTGCGTTTTTCGAACTTTTACATTGACAATGTTTTTGTTACAGCTATCGCTTCTTTTTTTACTTGATCAAATAATGAATAAAGTGAGGGAAAGCTATTCAAGAATGTGTGTGGTAAATAGACAGATAGGACAAAAGAGTAAAAAATAGAGTAATATAAGAGAAATGAGAAAAGATTTGAAAGTAAAATTACGGTAGAAGGGACGTTTGGACAGTATTGAAAGTGTAAACATTGTATTGTTTTAGTTGCAAATGTACATCCATGAGTGAGTGGTGAAAACAATATGTCGATTGATAGGTATTGATATATAGATGTTTACGTAGGTACAAAACAACAATGTTATGAATGGTTTAAAAGGTACATATGCATGTCAGTGCTAAAGGGTAGTATACTGACACATTGTAATGCTGAAAAAAAAACATTTTTCTCATTGTTATAGAGGTGTTATGAACTTAGGCCAATGTAAGGCATTTGTAAAACATTAGATCTCTTGATAAAAGGCCATATCCATTTCCTTTTCATTTGTGGCCATGGTTTGACTTCAATGAGTGCATCATTTGGATGAACCAATTTTCCAGTAGCACCCACAGCAAGAAGAGACACATAGTGTCCTGAAGTAACACCCTGTCCTTGGAGTATGCTAATGGAAGATAACTGGTCCACTGTAATTTTGCTCTTCTGCACAGCAGTAAACTTGGCATTGTGTTGCTTTGTAATGGTCCTGTCTGGTTTGGACTGCAATCATTCTTCCTGCTGACTGAACAAGTTCACGTTTCATGATTGGAGAAGTTTTGCATTGCCTACATTTGCTACATCTAGTACATAGAATGTCATGACTTATTGTGACTGAAGCCATGCAAAATACTTCAGGACAAATTTCAGACAATTTGGTGAGAAACTGCAACTTCTTGCTGCTCACCTCTATTGATGGGTTCTCCTAAGAAGTGACAAATATCTACAGTAGTTAGAGATGCTGTGGATGGCAGGTGTTCATAGTTGTGAACAAAGCTCCTTATAGCCTCTTCATGACCGTTTTAATGAATCCTATTCAGTTTTAAATAACTAGCATAACAGGCAGAAGTGTTAAATGGACTAGGAGCTTGTAAATAAACAAATCCCCTGGACTGGATAAGATCATCCCAATGGTATTCAAAGAAATGAAAGTTATTTACAAACCGCTAACTAAGATCACGCAACAGTCTCTTGACACAGGGGTTGTACTGACTGGAGAACTGCAAATGTAATACCAATCCACAAAAAGGGAGACAAAACCGATCCAGGTAACTACAGATCAATAAGCCTGACTTCTATTATATCTAAACTTATAGAAACAACAATAAGATCTAAAATGGAAGGGCTCCCGAGTGGTGCATCCAGCAAAGGTGCTCCACGCGGATGTGCTCTATAGTCTGGGGATCGCAAGTTCGAGTCCAGGCTATTTCACAGCCGACCGTGACCAGGGTCTCCCAGGGAGCGGTGCACAATTGGCCTAGCACTTCCCAGGTACAGAGGGATTAGGTCAGTAGGGGAATCCATGGCTCACCATGCATCAGCGAACCCTGTGGCTGATAGGGCACCTGTGGTTCTGCGGTGGAGCCTCCAGATCTGTGTTGTCCTCCAGCACTATAGGTCTGGTGGCCTCGCTGTGGATCCGCAGTGCAAAAAATGATGGATTGGCAGGAGCGCGTTTCAGAGGACGCGTGCTCCAACCTCCGTTCCCAGAGCTGGCGGGGGGATTGTGAGCGGTGAGCCGAGGATACAGATAATAATTGAGCATCACAAAATTGGGGAGAAAACCGGGGTAAAAAAATTGGAGACAACTAAATTTATAAAAAAATAAAAAATAAAAAAAAAAAAGATCCAAAATTGAAAATTACCTGTATGGTAAAAGTATTCTGGGAGACAGTGAGCTTGGTTTTAGGAAAGGCAGATCTTGATTTTTTTGAGGCTGCAACATCGACAATGGACAACTGCAAAGCATATGACATGGTTTATTTAGATTTCCAGAAATCTTTTCACAAAGTCCTGCATAAAAGATAAATTCTCAAACTGAACGCAGTAGGGATTAAAGGAAATGCATGCACATGGATTAGGGAGTGTTTAACATGTAGAAAACAAAAAGTACAGATTAGAGGAGAAACCTCAAAATGAAGCAAGGTAACCAGTGGAGTACCACAGTGATCAATACGAGGTCCTCTGCTATTCCTAATCTACATTAATGACTTAGATTTTGGTATAGTCAGCAAACTTGTTAAATTTGCAGTGGCAAACACTGTTGCAGCAACAAAGGTAATTCAAAATGATCTAGACAGCATTCACAACTGCACAGACATAGCAAATTACATTTAATATAGAAAGGTGTAAGGTACTGCACGCAGACAATAAAACTGTGCATTATAAATACCATATGGGAGGTACTGAAATTGAAGAAGGAATATATGAAAAAGACCTAGGAGTCTGTTGACTCAGAAATTGAGACAATGTGGGGAAGCTATAAAAAAGGCCAACAAGATGCTTGGATATATAGTGAAAAGTGTGGAATTTAAATCAAGGCAAGTAATGTTAAAACTTTACAATGCATTAGTAAGACCTCATCTAGAATATTGTGTTCAGCTCTGGTCACCTCGCTACAAAAAGGATATTGCTGCTCTAGAAAGAGTGCAAAGAAGAGCGACCAGATTTAAAAGGCATGTCATATGCTTAAAGAATTGAATCTATTCAGTCTTGAACAAAGACGACTCCGCGCCAATCTGATTCAAGCATTCAAAACTGACAGTGTCGACCCAGGGGACTTTTTCGACCTGAAAAAAGAAACAAGTACCAGGGGTCACAAATGGAGATTAGAAAAGGGGCATTCAGAACAGAAAATAGGAGGCACTTTATTACACAGAGAATTGTGAGAGTCTGGAACCAACTCCGCAGCAATGTTGTTGAAGCTGACACCCTAGGATCCTTCATGAAGCTGCTTGATGAGATTCTGGGATCAGTAATAGGAAGAAATGGCAATTATAGGAGGCTGTGTGGTCCAGTGGTTAAAGAAACAGGCTTGTAACCCTGAGGTCCTTGGTTCAAACCCCAGCTCAGCCACTGATTCACTGTGTGACCCTAAGCAAGGCATTTAACCTCCTTGTGCTCCATCTTTCAGGAGAGTATAGTTGTATAGTTCACACACCCTAGTCTCATATCTTGTAAAGCACTTTGTGGTCCACTATGAAAGGTGCTCTATAAAAATGAAGATTATTATAAGCTACTAACAACCAAACGAGTAAGATGGGCCTTCTCTCATTTGTAAATGTTATTATGTGCCTGTATAGATAGGCACATAACCCACAGGTCAGAGGGGGCAGTGCCACCCCCTCTTTGATGGTGGTGGGGCACTATGTATTTTGCCCTTCCACGTTTTTTGCTCTGTGTATATTATTATTCTATGTTTTGGCATTTAAACAGTTTAAAATGAAATAAAAACTGGAAAGGCATTCAGATGACTCCAGAAGGCCGATATTGATAAATAAATCTAAAAAACGATACACGCGCCCTACACAAACACTGGTTTGAACCATGGTCTGTGCTGTAGTAATATATAGCTATATTTAATTATTAGTCCTGTAAATGCAACAGAACCCACAGTTTGTGTGGAGGTAGTGGTACAGGCAGGCTGAACGCATTTTAGTTCAACACTAACCCTGAATAAAATGTTGTTCCTGTTATTAAACAATGTAATCAGAGGCCGTGATTTAAAAATAACAGAAGCCAGTTTTCATTTTAGTGAACTGGGCTACAATATATGTTTTTATTAAAAACTTGTTTATTGAATTTATGTTCAGGTTTCATTCTGAAGCTTGTTGTGTACTACTCATTCAATCAAGCCAAGTAGTGTAGGAATTTTCTTGTATCGTTCAAGACATTTTTCAAATCAAGTAAGCTTATTTCATTTGTGTATAAAAAAACGACAATAGAGTCACAGTACTTCTTTCGCAGCTGTATGGCAAATGGTAAAGTAATTAAATGTCCCTGGCAGTGGACTGTCTCTGTTTAGTGCTCGCAAGAACTTGCAGAATAGATAAAACTGTGTTGAGAATTGTAAGAAAATGCATTTGAGAGCAAACATTTAATGACATTTTTAACTTTCATAGTTGAAGAGGTGCTGGGGCTATGCCTCGTCAAGCCTAAATAATGCAGTTTAATTTTGCAAAAAGTTGCGATGGCTATATACCTTGAGAGAGATGCGGTTGATTTCCTGTGTTAATTCATGTTAATTTATTAATTTCCGCAACGCTGTGATAATTGCAGTTTCTCTGCAACTCTTTTAGATTTCACTTGCAATTTTACGCAAAACATTTGCAACAAAAGCAGAGTTGCAAGAAAGATGAGACAATTTACAAGACCTTTGAATATTTGCCCCTATGTATTTAGCATTATTTCACATTAACATTTGTTTTAAAGTGCATCACAAACAACAGCAAATTGGTCACCCTCCCTGCTTTTACAGTGTTCAAGCAGACACTCTTTGTGCTCTGCAATAATAAACAGCCAGAGCATTCATTGAGCGTTTCAGTCTGTTTTTTCTGCCAATTACATCAGTGAGTTTGCTTCTGGGAAATCCTTGTAAGGGCTATCCATATACCCCTGTTTCGTCACTGTACTGTATGGTTCTTGTGAGTTTGCTTGTATGAGATACACATACTTGCTGTGAATTAAAAAAAGAAGAAACTCAACTAACCACATTACAAAACAAAAATATAAAACTTCTGCATGAAAACCAGCACGCTAAACACTATATTAAACCTTGCATTTCAATTTCTTACTCAAAAGCCATTAAGGATACTACAGTAAGTAGTATTACTCATGATTCCATCCATGCATTTTTAGGTTACATATCAAAGTAAAAAAAACATATCTGGTCACCTTGGTGGTTCCTGTTTAATTCAAATTTTAAACACACATAAATGATCTTTTAAATATGTTTAATTATTTTTAAGAAAATGAATGCATTATAACATGTATTCTATGCAACAAATATAGCCATTACACTTGACAAACCATACTTCCCACCCCACATGTGAAAGAGTGGGCATAACTGAATCCCTGATTCACTTATTTAGAAAATGATTCGGTACCATCAGCCAATCAGCTTCCAGCTCTAGCAGGCTAATAGGCAGTAGATGCCCGCTGGAACATCACACCATCAACTGTGAATAAAACTTAAAATCAATTCACACAAGTGCCAGCTTTTTTATTTGGTCTTGTTGTAATGAAAGGTCAGTCACATCTATTGAACAGCAAATATTAAACAGACACAGTTGTTCCAAATGAATGTTATTATCTGCCAAAACCAGCCAATCAATACTTTGCATTGACCAAAGCAACCAATCCTCTACTTTGCAACTGCCGAATCAGCCAATCAGAGCCTGTCAGCTCAACTGGAGCTCAGCATCTAAATACTGCAATGTCCAGATAAACTCAATGCATCTCTGACATAGAAAAAGTTATTTGTTTAGTAACATTTTTTTTGCTTGTTTTTTTTTTCTCTCTGCTAATTATGTATGTGATCCTTTATGACATTTTCAGGACACTTTTCCTTTCATAACTTTCCTGTAACATTTCTTGGCCACACTATTGCTTAATTATAACGTAACACGGTATGTTATAGATATATATATATATATATATATATATATATATATATATATATATATATATATATATATATATATATATATATATTATATATATATATATATATATAATATATATATATATATATATATATATATATATACAGGGTGATTTAGAAACTAAGTTTACCAACATGTAAATAAACTGCACAATAATTTAAGTGATTTGGTATGACTTACCTACATTAACAGGATGCTGAAAAGCATTTATGTATTTATTTGATTTTAAATGCCTACTGCATGCATAGATTCACCAAAACCAGAAAAGTGGTTCCCAAGATATTGGTTAAACTTCAATAGCTCAGCTACTGAGGTTGTATTGTCACACATACAAAATGGTAGACATTGTTATCCTTGACAGCAAGAGACAGCATACAGTGGATAAAATATATAAAAGACAACATTCTATTTAGAACATAATTTATACCTCCAATTACAATTCCACCACCAGCACCTCCTCCCCTACCCCCTTAAACTAAAACAAACAAAAAGCAAAGCATCCACACATTTCAAAATCATATTAGGTCTTCTTATTAATCGTGTATTTCTTCTTTTTATTACTCTGCATTGTATCTGTACTTGTACCCGTAGGCCCGCAGATGATAAACTAAGTATTCCAGCTCATACATGTGGACTGAATCAATATAGTGGAATGATATTGCGAGATCAGAACAGCATCCTGGTCCCTGGAAAAGAAAATCAAGCAATTACCAAACTGGAGCAAACATTTATTCTCTTAAACAAGCAAGGCTGCTGTACTTGAGCAAATCTGGTGACACACACAAGCACCTACTGTAAACAGTTTCAGGATTTTTGTTGATTAAATTATCAGCTCTATCTTATGACAGCCCAACAAAATGTGGTATTTTGCAAATTTCTCTGCTGTTGCTTCTGCTTAGAGATAATCATTTACCATGTGTGCTCACCAGTAATCTTTTTTCAACCACTGTGCCTGCTTGTGAAAACAACTTCTGAAGTAATGTAGTTTTAGAAACTGCTGATGTGCAACTGTAATACTGTATCTGCAACAGAGTTATTACATGGAAAATCTCTAAGGAAAATACATTTCAGGGGGGACAGAAATAACATATGCACACCCCTAGTTGTCATTTTTCAAGCCTCCTAACTGTAGAAATTCCACTTTGTAAAGCGGGCCCAGTGGTTGACATAGTTGTATTGTTTTAGAATACTTCTGTGAATAATTAAATCCACTCGATAATTGTTTTATTACTAAGCAGCATAAGAGAACCAAGCTTTATTTTTCACTTCGCTTAAAGCAGTGCTGCACAACTCGGTCCTGGAGGGCCGGTGTCCCTGCAGGTTTTTATTCCAACTACACCCTAAAGCACTTTACTGGACCTTATTAGAAGCTTAATTGGTCCAATTAACTAATTTAGGGAATGGTTAGAACAAAAACCAGGAGGGACACCGGCCCTCCATGGCCTGAGTTGTGCACCACTGGCTTAAAGTCACAAAACTGAATTATGCATCACTGACTATGAAATGAGGTCAACTAACCCTAACTGACAAAACACTGCCACTACATCAAAAGCTAGCTTTTCCTTTGTGATCTTTCTGAATTCAATTTAACAAGACGTATGGGCATTTAATATCATTGAAACTGCTGTACCCGTAGAATTTATACTTTTGTATGTAAGTGTAACATGCAGAAAGACAGAGATAGCATCAGTATACTCCAGATTCTACAATACTATCAACCACTGTACTAAAGAATGTCCTTAGAAAGAGTAATCACTGTTGGGTTTATATATATATATATATATATATATATATATATATATATATATATATATATATATATATATATATATATAAACTATAATTGTGACATATGCATGTAGGATATGCATGTAAGCTGCAGCTGTATCCTGCTCAATGACAGAGATAGCCGCTAAACACACTTTCAGTGTGGAAGGACATCTTCCAGCATCGAGCAGTGTTAGCAAAAATCTTTATTATAATTATAATAAAGAAAGATGCCCAATGCTGATTAATATGGAACAATAAAGAATCATGTGGCACAGTGCTTTCAATTATCTCATTCTCTCTACTGGTTACACTGTACAATTCCCTAAAGACACAACTGTTTACTTACATCTTCAGTGGGATAGAAGTTATAGGACCAGTACCATGACTTTTTGGCCAGATAGGATTTAACCAGGTGCAATTCTGGTGCCAAGGGGTGAAATAATTCTTTTTTATTTCTATCCCTGGTGTCTACAGCAGTTACATTCATAGTCTCCATACACTTTCCCAACTCCACATCTTCAACACAAGAAAGATGAGCACATTTTTTTGTTTTGAAACCCTCAATAAACCTCCTCAGTGCTTCTTTGCTTAGCACATATCCAGCTCCTCCACTCATATACCCCTGTTTTGCAAAGAGTTTGAACCGACGTCCGAAGTATATTGGTTGGTCTGGTATATATTGCGACAGCAGCAAGCGCAGATTTTCAAGGATAACAAAAGTGTCATCGTCTGCTTTCAAGAACCAGTCAGCTTCGTCAAAGTGATGCTCATAAATATAATGAAAGGCTTTGATAGTTTTCCAGTAGAGTTGGTCCCTTCCCTCTTTAACATCTAGCCCCACAACATTGAGCATTTTATCCTCTTCTGAGCTCATATAGAGTACTTTGTTGCAGTTCTTGGTCCAAGTGGCATTAACATGCTTGGCTTTAGTTTCCAGGGTCTTTGGTCCAGTCATCACCCAACACAAGACGCGAACCGTCTTATAAAGATCCTCTGCAACCATTTTGTCTTCTGTTAAATAATAATAATTTTAAAAAAATCAAATATAATTCAATAAAAGTAAAAAATGCTCAGATTTTGAAAAACATTCAATCCCTTATTAATGTCAATTCAAGAGCATATTATTATCTATGTTAAAAAAAAAAAAGAAGTTGGACCCTTTTTATGAATACCTATTCCATATCACATAAAGTGCTGAATTTCAAAGGGTTTCATGGTCAATCATGAAGAAACCAGAGTCCAAATAACAACAGAAAAGTAAATCGGTCACAATGCATTGCCGAATTTCAAGGCTACACTGCTGCAGTAGGCTATACAGTGCCCTGAAAATTTTCATTTTTACTGTTATATTGTATAAGTTTAAATACCACATGCTTTTTTTAATTTGTATTTTATCTTTTTTATTCAAATTATGGGCTAAATAATTCAGTAAGCAGAAGTTAAAAAATGCACTGATTTAAACAAAATAGAACAAATCTCCTTCATTGTCACTTCAAAGCAAAAATAGTGACGATAACCAAAGACTTAATAATGAGTTAAATAACAATTTGGCAATATTAGCATTCTAATACAAAATAAAACCACATGATACATCAACGGCCATTATCCCTCCATTGGAATACAGTAGTTATTCACAAAAAGGGACCAACTTTTTTTTATGACTAACATCAATTTCACTCACTTAAATACAAAATATACCATACATACAGTGCCTATAGAAAGTCTACACCCCCTTGAACTTTTTTCACATTTTGTTGTGTCAGTGCCTCAGAGTTTCATGCATTTAAATGAGGATTTTTTTCCACTTACCTATATAACATACTCCACACTGTTAAGGGGAAAAAAGTTTTTATTGAGAAAAAATACAATATATTAAAAATACAAAACTGCAAGATCATAATTGGATAAGTCTCCACCCCCCTGAGTTAATACTAGGTGGAAGCACCCTTTGGTAGCAATTACAGCTGTGAGTCTGTTGGGATAGGTCTCTACCAACTTTGCACACCTAGATTTGGCAATATTCTTCTTTAAAAAACTGTTCAAGCTCTGTCAAGTTCCTTGGGGAGCGTTGATGGACAACAATCTTCAAGTCAAGCCACAAATTTTCGATTGGATTTAGGTCAGGGCTCTGACTGGGTCACTCAAGGACATTTACCTTTATGTTCCTTAGCCACTCCACAGTAACTTTGGCTGTGTGCTTTGGGTCATTGTCATGCTGGAAGGTGAACTTCCATCCCAGTTTCAGCTTTCTTGCACAGGGCAGCAGGTTTTCCTCAAGGACTTCCCTGTACTTTGCTCCATTCATTTTCCCTTCTATCCTGACAAGTGCCCCAGTCCCTGCCGATGAGAAACATCCCCATAACATGATGCTGCCACCACCATGCTTAACAGTAGAGATGGTGTTCTTTGGGTGATGCGCTGTGTTAGGTTTGCGCCAAATACATTGTGCCATACACCTTGCACTTCTTAATTGTCCTGACCATGCTCCAAGAGATATTCCACACCTTTGATATTTTTTTTATACCCATCCCCTGATCTGTGCCTTTCAACAAATTTGTCACAGAGTTCTTTTGAAAATGCCTTGGTGCTCATGGTTGAGTCTTTGCTTTGAAATCCACTACCCAGCAGAGGGAACCTACAGGAACTGCTGAATTTATCCTGAAATCATGTGAATCACTACAATCTAACACAGGTGGAGTCCACTTAACTCGTTGTATGATTTTGAAGGTGATTGGTTACACCTGAGCTAATTTAGGATTGCTATTACAAGGGGGGTGGACACTTATCCAACCAAGCTATTTCAGTTTTTATTTTTAATTAATTTTCTACAAATTTCTAGAATATTTTTTTCACTTGGAAGTTGTGGGGTATGATGCATAGATAAATGAAAAAAAAAAAAAAAAAAACTATTTTAATTCCAAGCTATAAGGCAACAAAAGGTGAAAATTTTGAAAGGGGGTGTAGACTTTCTATAGGCACACTATAGCACATTAGGTAAAATGCACATTTACAATAAACTATGGAACACACTGTAATTATTTTGTTGCAGGCACCTGTATGTCACTTAAGCAACAGATATTACAATTTTAAGTCCCTGAGTGAGTTTAAATAATCTTCATAGATAATTTACATTACAAAATGTGGTTCATTAACCCATCACAAACCAGACATTGTATTTCAATTGAATAACAAGAAGATTGATTTTGACTAATATAGATATATATATATATATATATATATATATATATATATATATATATATATAATAATAGATATATAATATAATATACCTATAAATGCAAAAACAAATTACCTGCATGATGCCCATGGTCAGCACTGAAGTTGATTTCCCTCTGCAACACTTTACTGTTAGAATCATCTGGCAGGTGTCCATGATGATCATTTGGCATCGCATTATAATATTCTTGCTTTTTCTCCTCAAACGCAATGCTTAAAAGGAAACTGCTTAAACCAAAACCAATTCCTACTCCAAAGGCACAAACTAACAAGGACTGAAGAGAGTGTCGGACAGCCATTTGCCAGAGGGAAATAAATGTTCTAAAGAAAACACATAAAATAAACAATATGTTAGTAAAAACAAAAACAAAAAAAACATGTGCCATGACTGGAAATACACAATTAGAGCTCCTGTAGCAGCAACATGAAGCTAATTACCTTGACCATAGACCATGTTCATCATAATGCAGGCTAACAAAAAAAAAGGATGACAACCTGGTCTCATTCACAAAGATTTGTAAAGATAGATAGGGACTAGAAATAATGTGGTTCTGGGGTAGAATTCAATGCAACAGCCAATTCTGATTATAAATGTTTAGTTTTACGGGAAATCAGTCCAGAGGTATTCAAAAGATTGGATTGCCTGGCAGATGCTGCAGTGTAAAACCCACAAGTGTTATTCCAGTCACTGAACTAGAATTTAAGTACACCAGCGCTCAAAATATGTCAAGCTCGAGTTTTTAAAATAAAAAAGTAGCAAACATATCAGTGATATTTTTCCCACACCACGACTATAAATAAATATTGTAGCGTGCACAGAGGTAGGGGTCAGGGTTTGAAGTGACGCAATCAAATATGAGGACATAACTCCGATACCAGCTCCTGCAAGGGCGCCGGGTGTTTTGTACAGTATCGGCTCTATGCCATTGCGGGAAGTCCCGAGTTTGCGTCCTACGTGCCCCTGTGAGAAACCCAAACATGCTAGAACTAAGACCTTTACAATATGAAAAGAGTTACCACAATGACCTACATGTACGTTTGACATATGCAGACTGATGCGTGGCCCAGTCCCTCTTTCCCACTGTACAACCGAGCTGCGCCTGGCCGTACCGAGCCCTCACAGTGCGCTTAAGGATTGTTTTTCTACTGCAGAGCCGAGACGTGCTACTGACATCACACGAAAGACAGTTGTTATTAATTATTGTTTTTCATTCAGTTTGCCACAAGATACGCAAACAAACTGTGTTAAAAAATTAATAGACCAACGGCACAGCTGTATTTCATATTGCTATATTTTGTAAATATATTTAGGAATTTCTTTATAATCCACCAATTTTACTTGACTTAATAAAGTTCCATTAGTTCTGTTGAAGTGGAAAAAAAGGTTTTTAAAATATGATTTGCCGAAAAAAATCCTGTTTATGATACAGTATGATACAGCTGTATTTTGTTTGACTATATTTTTGGAAATAGCTTTTTTTCCCCCCGCCTTTATATTAATATAATAAAGGTCAAGGATGAGAAATTCGGTAGAATTTTGTGTTTTTGCTTGTGCGAGTTTTGTCGCGTCCCGTCCCGTTCTGTCTCAGTGTCCGGTAAATCTGGAGCCAGGTGACTATCCTACCTGTAGGTGTTTTGTATATTCTGAAGTTAAAGGTAAATGGTATACCGTAGTTTTCCATCCGACTCATTTATTTTTCTATTGTAACTAAATATCTACTAAAACTACTAGAAATACCAACAGGCATAAAAAAGAAAGATCGTTTTTATTGGCATCAAAGTCGTTAATAAAAACCGTTTGAAACAGTGAACGTACTACTGACTCACAAGTGCAGGTCTCATGCTCCTATTCAAAAACACATTTATTTTGTGGTTAGCCATTGTAAATGTTTTATTATAAAAGCTATATTATATTGCTGCCTTCCCCCGTGCACGCTACACTGTCAACATTCAACTTTTTTACATAATTATGGACATATAATTTAGTACAGTGTTTATATTATGTTGGTAAAATGAAACACAGATTTTAAATTCCTTTTGGTGATCCAAGCAATGTCCTGTGTCGTTAAGTAACTAAAAACAACTTAGCCATGATTTTATTTCAGCCCCCTCAACACTTACAGTCTTCGAGCTGTCACAACAGAGTAGCTAAAAGTTACTACATCTCCGGGCAACTACTACAGTAAAGTACTTAACTATTTACCAACTACCAGTGTTTAAACCCCATTTACAAATGTTACTTGTCCTCCTTCAGTGTTGTGTCCATCTGAGGTAAAACAGAGGGCGATTTAACAGATTCCCCTTCATTTCGTTATATGTGGCAACAATACAAATAAATAACAAATATTAATAAAAAAAATTACAATATAAAATGTATATGAACGATGTTCTGACCCGCCACCACTAAACATTTTTTTAATGTTTACATTGATTTCATACCTTTTGACTTGTCCTTATCTGAGGTGGTATCACTCACTGTTAAAACTGCACTAGCCTGGACGTCTCAAAGCAAAGGAACTGAAATGTATACTGCAGGCTGCTTATCAGTATAAAAAAAAATTGCCAAACTAGTATTTCTTGATGTCGGATTAAATGATTATACCGACAGCACCGCCTACGACAAAACCGTTTTATTTATTTATGTATTTCCTATTACTGTACTGACGTCATGTACAGCACTGCAGTTGTTCCCAAACTGTGGGTCGCAACCCCCAGCGTAATGGAATAGCCGTTATAAAGTGTCCCCAGGGCATTAGATGATTCTAGGGCATTTGCCATTTACTCCCACTTTTCACTTCCAGAGCTCGGCAACTCTACGAAATCATGCCACCCTGTCCCTAACCCAACCCCAACCCTAACCCTAACCTTAAGCAACCCCTGCCCTAAAACATTTCTAGGAGATGTTTCTGTGTGCTGCTCTTGACCCACTGTTGAGTTGCAAGAGGTATCGGGGTGGGTTGCGGAAACAAACAAAGTAAAACATAAACATAATTTTAGTTTGAAATCAATCAGAAAATAATTACCCTAAATATTATTTATCTGAGAAAAAAAACCAAAACAAAAACCAAAACAACAACAAAAAAAAAAAAAAAAACAGAGAAAACATAAGATCACAACTAGACAAATAAATTATAAGTAAATTGTAGTCCGTCCCTCCCGCATGTAAAGTGGTCTGGACCAGAAAGCTATCGTGTGCTCCTATTGAAAACCCCCTCACCAGTGCGCTGTAGTTAGGCTGGGACTGTTTGTGTATGCAAACAATTAGTTAAAATGTATACTTTTTTTTAAACGAGCGAGTACTAGCGATCTACATACAAGTCAAATGCCTCCACCTGAAAAAAAAGGCAAACCTGTATCAAGGAAATATGACCAGTTATTGAGTTTCATTGTGTGTGGGACTGAAAACAATCCAACTCCAAAGTATGTGTTGTGCTACAAATGCAAATTTTAAAAGGCATTTCATTACCCAGAATTCACAAACAATAGATGTGGTTTATTTCTTAGAAAAAAAAAAAATCTATTCGCCAGGAGGCGTGTTTTAAAAAAAAAAAAAAAAAAAAAAAATAAAAAAAAACACTGAAAGCATTTTATCTTGCATCTCTGAACATTGCAAAATCCCCCCAAAAAAAGCCTGAATCGGGAAGGAGGTGAAATGTCAAAAGGTCAAATTTGTGCCACTCTCAAATACTACTGTACAAAGTAAATATTACTGCACAAAGTAAGTGTTCCTCCTGTAGCTGATTTTGGGAACTGTAAAAAAAAATCAGTGTGTGTTTGGAAGAGGTATGACACAGGGTGGGTTTTTGGGATGGACAGCATATCAGACTGTGTTTTTATTTGGTCCATTCCTGTCTGACAGGTTTATGTCGTCACACAAGCGGGAACGCTTGCATGCATTTTTGACATTGCGATCATAGACTAGATTATTAGTAGAGATCATTATGACTAGATTCATCTGTCATAATAGCGGAATGTTTTGAGATCGTTTCCGCTTTTGTTATTGTGGTCCTTGATCTTTTCTGTATTCTGATTTCTTTTTCTTTTTTTTTTTTTTTTTTTTTTTTTTTTTTTTTTATAAATTCCCTACAATGGAGCACATTCCTACCCACACCCATAGACAGTAGAAATGGACTTATATTTTGAAACACTTTTTGATTTCAAAAAGATCCTTGAAGCTGATTTTGAATGACCCGATCTCCCCAAACAGTAATCAGTGATAACGTTTCATCGTTATTCCACGTTGCACTATGTAACACAATTTTTGTTCCTGGGTAGTAAGTTTTATTTCCTAATTGCTTATGCCTCAAAAGTATAGAAAATGGCTATTATTCCCCACAAACTTTGCTTTTGTGACCAGGACAGTGATATTTTGAAATGTACCTATTTCCAATGAGATAACGGGCGAATTTGTGTCTTTTCGTTCACATAAAGTCAGAAAAAAACAACATATGAATCCAAATTAACATGTATTTATACTAAAAATACTTCTCGCAACATTTTTCATATATGATATATTTTTTCAATAACATTGAAACACTTGATAACACTTTTACAATTTTAAAAATTTTAACAAATTTTATAGCATAAAATTCCGAGCAACAATTGTCCATCTTACCTTCCAGAGTTTTTTTGCAGTGCTCGCAGGTGAAATGAGGTGCCCAGGGTTTGTCTTGATCCCCGACAGGCATGCCGAAATATGCCTTGTAGGCCTCACACATCTTAGCAGATGCTTCCACGGAGTACTTTTTCGCTCTTGTCTTGATAAACTGGCCGCAGACATAGCAAAATGCGTCTGCCGGATGCTTGCAGCCTCTTGATGCCATCTCAGAAAAATGCAGATATGTATCCACTTAGGCAGCTGGAACTAAACTGAACTGATGGGCTTAAGGCCCCTGTATTTAAACAACTATTTATATTACTGGAAAGTTCTAGAAGTTACTCCAAGTTTACTCAGCACTGAATCTATCTGGAATGTTCTGGAAAATAGGTAAATTTCAAAATATCACTGTCCTGGTCACAAAAGCAAAGTCTGTGGGGAATAATAGCCATTTTCTATACTTTTGAGGCATACGCAATTAGGAAATAACACTTACTACCCAGGAACCAAAAAAAAAAAAAAAAAATTGTTACATGGTGTAATGTGCTGTCATGTTAAATCTTTTTTTTTTTTTTTTTTTTTTTTACAAAAACATGGAAATGCAAATTCAACCCTTGCTGTTACTAAAATGCAGCCGCGCCTAAACAAAACCCTTCGACGTATGATTATTATGATTAATAATTATATTTACTGTTATTATTTATACTGTAGGGGAGACCGGGGCTGGTTGTCACACTTTTTACTGTTTATTATTTTCCTCAATCTGGTGCCATGCTGCGAGGTTCTGTTCATCAGTATATTGAAGAATAACTCTTCACATAAAAATTGATGTTTTATTTCAGCATAGCGGTCACCTGTGACAACCTGCCCCATACTGGGGCTGGTTGTCACAGTGTATGTTCTTGTTTTTATAGTAGACAATAATGCAACATTTTTAGCTTTTTTTTTTTTTTTTTTTTTTTTTTTTAAATAACAAAGTTTCTACTGTGTACAATGACAGAAAGTTGTATTTTTACTTTTTATGTGAACATAAAAAATACAGACCTATATACAGTACTGTGCAAAAGTTTTTGGCAGGTTTGAAAAAATGCTGTAAAGTAAAAATGCTTTAAAAAATAGACATGTTAATAGATTATATTTATCAATTAACAAAATGCAAAGTGAGTGAACAGAAAGAAAATCTAAATCAAATCCATATTTGGTGTGACCACCCTTTGCCTTCAAAACAGCATCAATTCTTCTAGGTACACTTGCACAAAATCAGAGATTTTGTAGGCATATAGTCAGGTGTATGATTAAACAATTATACCAAACAGGTGCTAAAGATCATCAATTCAATATGTAGGTTGAAACACAATCATTAACTGAAACAGAAACAGCTGTGTAGGAGGAATAAAACTGGATGAGGCACAGCCAAACTCAGCTAACAAGGTGAGGTTGCTGAAGACAGTTTACTGTCAAAAGTCATACACCATGGCAAGACTGTGCACTGCAAAAAGACACAAGGTAGTTATACTGCATCAGCAAGGTCTCTCCCAGGCAGAAATTTCAAGGTGGACAGGGGATTTCAGATGTGCTGTCCAAGCTCTTTTGAAGAAGCACAAAGAAACGGGCAACGTTGAGGACCGTAGACGCAGTTGTCAGCCAAGGATACTTACTGCAGCAGATGAAAGACACATCATGCTTACTTCCCTTCGCAATCAGAAGATGTCCAGCAATGCCATCAGCTCAGAATTGTCAGAAACCAGTGGGACCCTGGTACACCCATCTACTGTCTGGAGAAGTCTGGTCAGAGGTGGCCTTCATGGAAGACTTGCTGCCAAAAAGCCATACCTCCGACGTGGAAACAAGGCAAAGCGATTCAACTATGCATGAAAACACAGGAACTGGGGAGCAGAAAATTGGCAGCAGGTGCTCTGGACTGATGAGTCAAAATTTCAAATATTTGGCTGTAGCAGAAGGCAGTTTGTTTGCCGAAGAGCTGGAGACCGGTACACGAATGAGTGTCTGCAGGCAACAATGAAGCATGGTGGAGGTTCCTTGCAAGTCTGGGGCTGCATTTCTGCAAATGGAGTTGGGGATTTGGTCAGAATTAATGGTCTCCTCAATGCTGAGAAGTACAGGCAGATACTTATCCATCATGCAATACCATCAGGGAGGCATCTGATTGGCCCCAAATTTATTCTGCAGCATGACAACGACCCCAAACATACAGCAAAAGTCATTAAGAACTATCTTCAGCGTAAAGAAGAATAAGGAGTCCTGGAAGTGATGGTATGGCCCCCACAGAGCCCTGATCTCAACATCATCGAGTCTGTCTGGGATTACATGAAGAGAGAGAAGCAACTGAGGCTGCCTAAATCCACAGAAGAACTGTGGTTAGTTCTCCAAGATGTTTGGGCCAGCCTACCCGCCGAGTTCCTTCAAAAACTGTGTGCAAGTGTACCTAGAAGAATTGATGCTGTTTTGAAGGCAAATGTCACACCATATACTGATTTGATGTAGATTTTTCACCAGAGGATAAACAGTAAATTATTTAAATAAACATTACAGAGTGACATATCCCACATTTTGGTGTAAAAAAAAGTAGAAAGAAAAAATATGACTTCTTCCTATAGGATTTACATGTGACAACCAACCCCCAAAACTTTGTGACACCTTGCCCCAGCCAGACTTTACATGATAATTTAATTCTCTCGGGACTGTTAGGAGAACCTACTGGTTTTGTTTTTACACTAAAAGTTAGCCAGTATCTGCTTCTATTTAACATGGTCACCAGTTCAAACAAACTCCAATACTACTAAGAGTTATAACATAAATAACAATATATGCATTTTTTACTTTGGGTATGAAAAAAAATGAAATATGTGCTAACCTTTATGTTAGATGGAAGTACTCTCTTTAGATGCACAACAGTCTTAGCTAAAGAAATTGGGTTCCTTTGGGTTCGTACGACCCACGACTGCCATTTGGCGGGCCTAAATATGATATGTTTACGGGGGGGTCATAAAGAAAATCACCGACCACAGGTTCGTACGCCACTCCGCCACCAGATGGCGGGCATTGCTCTGAAGTTGTTTTATAATGGGATTTCCCATAGACTTTAGGATTTTATTCATTTAAAAAACATACACAGTACACACGTACAATAAAATTGATCTCTTTACCTTAAAATATGGTGCTCAACAAATTTCAGCACTATATATAATAATACCAAATATAGTAAAATAAACCCATATAGCCTCTTCAAAAGATTATATAATACATACAACACATTACATTTTAAATAATTTTTTCTTGAGAATTACATATCAGCATCAGTCAAGTATTTGATTGCAACTGACCACAGTATATATTTACATTTAAATTCCCTCCAAACTATAGTGTGCTTTTTCTAATAGTATAACATTCAATTTTATGTTTTTCCACATAGTAAGTGGTGGTGGTTAATTTTCTTTCCATTGCAACATTATAGGTTTTTTAGCAGTAAGTAACATAATTAAGACTAACTGGGTTTGAACTCTATTGAAGTTGTGGTCCCATAGACATTTATCAGGGTGCAGTATCTCGGGTTCCTGGGGTCCCCGAGACTTGAAAATCGGTACAGGGGTCCACCAATTGGGCCCCTGTTGATCCCTCCAAGTGATGTGTACCCAGCTGGAAAGGACCCCAATTTAGACTTTTTTTTCCAACCTGGAGCTCAAAAGCTATTGGAAATCCAACATTGAAACCCAGCAGGCTGAAAATGGGAACAGTTGTTGAAAATGTATCATTTGAAAATGAGTGGCTCACTGTATATCTTCCTTACAGTGAGTATAAAGCAGTCAGTTTTGTTCAGGGAATGTATAGCTGGAAACATGTTTCATCTTTGTCAGATATCTGTGATGTAACGAAGAAATTGAGTTGGTTTAGCAATGTTAATTACAGCTTTAAAGGTAGGTAGAGAGTAGCAAGCCCAATTATAAACAACCTGTCTTGCATTTTGTTTACCCACTGTTTATACACAGCTGAGTTTGAGATAAGAACATGCTAAATAAAAAATATAATACATAAAAAAAACAAGAAACTTTCTGTGCGCTCTACCAGCATCCCAAAGTGGGCACTGATAAGTAATGGAATGTCATTTCACACAAATGGAGGGTTCTGAAACTCCAGGAAAAATTAGAGAGCTGCTTATGCTGCCAGCATACCACATTGCAAGACAGATTGCCCTTTCGCATCCTTTTGAGGGTTGACTGTCCCAGGGTCGTCAAACCCTTTTAACTACTAAAATTACCAAACCCCTTGTTTTAAAAAGCTCTTTATTTAAATGAAACAGATACCTTGGATTTATGTAGCACCTTACATCTCATAGGATATCAAAGCTCTTTACACACGGCAGCTATTTACTTTGCCAGTACACTGACACAGCAGTTTAAGTGGGAGAAATGAGGAATTGCTTAGACAGCTGAACTACAGAAGGTAGGTAGGTCAGATTGTTGGTGCCTGATTTGGAATTTAGCTAATATATATGCATAGTCCAACTGTTTAAACATTATCTAGAGCCTACAGTTTAAACTATCAGCAGTTTTTTTGGGGGTATAAATGCTGCACCACCACGGAGGTATCAATCACCCACCTGCTTTGCGTATATCAGTTTGAACATTGAGGAAATCCCATTGGTTAAGAGAAACAAAGAGCTACCTAGCAATAGCCAATCGAGTGTGTTTTAAGACATGCAGTGCCCACCCACTGATCTTTCAAAACAGTGTAAAACTTAACACTGATGAGAAGATGGTGCTTGCAAATCGTTTTTATCATCATTATTATTATTATTATTATTATTATTATTATTATTAATAATAATAATAATAATAATAATAATAATAATAATAATAATAATAATAATAATAATAATAATAATAATAATATAACCCTTGAACGCACAAATTACTTGTGTTTTCTTTCTTCAAATCTGCCCCATACTGCAACGTTTCAATTCGTCATAAAAATAAAAATTTTTTTTGGTTTTTTGTTGTTTAACATGTTTAACATAATAAAAATTTTATTATTATGTTTAAAACTTTTAATACCATATCATCATGAACCTTAAACAGTACAGTATAGCCCCCCCCCCCCCCCCCCCCCCCCCCCCCCCCCCCCCCCCCCCCCCCCCCCCCCCCCCCCCCCCCCCCCCCATTATGAGCTTACACTTTAAGTGTAACACTTTACAATGCAAACATGCAATCTGATCATGCACTTGTTTTATTGTGAAGAATACACAAAATAATGTATTGCCTTTTGTGTGAATGTCTTTCTCGTTCTGACTACTTTACACCTGATATACAACTCACTAAAATGATGGAGTTCATGTTTCTGCTCGCCATGCTGTGCTCTGTAAAGGATTCACCAGCACCAAGGCTGGATAGCTCAGATCTAGACTGACTTCTACTCTAGCACTTACACAAATCTGATATCCTGTATGCTTAATTAGTTAAGAGCCTGAATTACACACACTAAAGTCACGGACAATATGTAGTGGATAACAATAAAATTGCTTCTAGCTCCAGATTTGTACTTTTGAGTGTTCAAAGTTATTGAAGAAACATATTACAGATCTTATTTTATTGCATATGATAGAATTTGGCTTCATACATATAACAAATGCACATCCAGTATTACTAATAAAGGAAATGACTAAGTATCAGTAACAACAACCAATCTGCAACTCTTTCAGAAATGACAAGCTCCATTCCAGGATGATCCTAATGATCTGACAAACACAGTAGGAAGTCGCAACATATAAAATGAGGGTACACTGCTTACTGCAGTTTTTATAACAAGTTAAATGGTTAAACAATGACAAAATTTGGTAGCAGATTTAGTGCAAGACCACGCTTGAACACTGCTAAAGATTAAAACTTTTGACCTGCTCATTCCTTTAACTTGGTTTTTGACATTTCCTAAATATTTCTCACAATATACAATTAAGCTACTGTATAACCTATATTAGTTACACTGCACTATTGGAGTAAATAACACTATTTTTGGATCACTAAATAATATTACTTTTAATAAACTAATATTCTTGAATGTTTATTAAAAGTATTCACATGTAAAAAAAAATATTACAGTATTTATATATTGTACAATGTAATTAAGATATATTGGCATATATTCTATAATACATTTTGTAATCATCAATATATTACATTATATTTCTAAATATATTAAAATATATTTTCGTTCCGTAAGGGGGCCTAGACACAGAACTTGCAGTTTCAAGCACTTTTATTATTTTCATACATACAGCCTAACTAAACTTTGACCAGTCCCTAACTAGCCCACTGGACGGCTAAGCCAAACACACCATTTCACACAAGTGTTCCAACTCCTTGATAGTCTCTCTCAATATAACTGCAATATCTCTTTATAGTATGTGGCTGATCCCACTTGACACCAACTAATAATAAAAAAAAAAATCTTTAGAGTAACAATAGGCTTCCCAAGCCAGCTTGGAAGCCTAATAACAATACGATTAAATGCTGATAAAAACGCAAATGTATTGTAGCATTTCACAGGTGGCAGAAAACAGAGACGCTAGTTTATCCATTGTCTTTAATTCCCTGGACACTCTGACGCAACACAGGATTCACATACAGCAACCATGGCAACCAGCACAACAACAACTCTGAAGTGCATTGTGCGCCTTCTTATAGGCTTAGCCTGCCCCCTTATGCAAATAGATTACCAGGCTTCAAACACATCCCACTGGCCCTCAGTCTCCCACCAGGACCAATGGGCACAAACAGACAAACCATAACCAATGAGAACAGACCAGGGCAGACAAACAAACAGAGGGTCACATGGTAAAGGAATACATAAAGGTAAACAAGCAATGGCAGAATACAGCAGCTGGGGAATAACACACAGAGCGTGCAAGCAAAACACAGCAGGGAATATGGTACATAAACACAAATCGCTACATTGGCTCCAACTTAGTCTCTTTTTGTCCCAAAAAGTCTGCATGGCGCAATGTAGCACATGGCCTTAATTGACCACCTTCCCCTTGAAACACAACCTCACTTTCCTTGTGTATAGTTTTTCCCCTCAAGATTGTGGTGGGTGCACTCCAACAATGGCAAATATATTTAGAAAACGATTGAGTGTGAACAGCCAATCAGCTTCCAGATCTAGTGGGCTTCTATTTTGCATAGACGGCCGCTGGAACGTTGAAGTGCTAACTGCAAATTAAATTTTAAATCAATCTGCCCATGAAAACCGGCCTTTTCTCTTAACATTCTAATCTACAACGAATCTGAAAACATAAAAAGCTACTTGAACATACTTTCTGACGCTGGTCTAGAGACAAGGGAAATCATGTCTGTGATAGAACACCGTAAAGAAGGCTCAAATCTGAAATAAAATAATTAAAACAGCGCATATAAAATAAACAGTGCGTCTGAAAATAAACTGGACCTGACGTGCCTGAGAAGCGCTGAATAAATGGACCGCTAAAGGTTAATTTCTGCATTGTCCCAGTTGCTACCACCCGACATTGTTTGATCTACTACGCTCGACCTAGTAGGGGAGTGGGTTGCCTACTTTAGGCCGCATCAAAAAGACGGTCAATATCATGAAATAATTGAAAATATATTTAAAGCCGTACAGTAATTATGCATTACCCACATGGAACAGAATTGCAATATTTAATATATGAGTAATCTATTTTTAAGTTATATATGACAGCCTATATGTATACTTGTGGCAAAGTATGCTTTTAGTAGCCAATTCTACATATTAGTAGGCTGTAGCATGCATGTGGTAGGGGTCAGGACTGGTAGGTGACGTAACACAACAATATTGATACAGTGGTAAGGGGTCAAGCCTCTCTTGTATAGCGGATTGGTGCTGTGCCAGAGGTGCCGGGTTCAATTTCTGCTTGTGCAATGCATTTTTTTTGTAATATTTAAAATAAATAAATAGATATTGTATTCAATTTTTAGACTACATACAACACCAAACAGGTTTGTCGGTGCTTGTGGGGGAGTTCTCATTTTGATAAAAAATAAAAATTAAAAAATTTAAGTGCAAGGGGCAATTCAGTATTTGTTGTGCGTAAATATACCCTTTCAAGTTTAAAACTTAAGCATGAATAAATCAAAATAAATAAAATAATTAAGATATTTAGGTTTAATTAAAAACAAACAAAAAAACCTTTACGAAAAACCACACGTTTAAAATATAATTTGTAACAATCACTCAGATTTTGAGCCCTGTTCCTTCAGGTCCGGTTTGGAAGGACACCAAAACAAACCACAATCCTTAGTACCATACTAAAACTTGGGATCAGCTAGTCCCAAACTTTGTTCCACTTCTTTTTTCGTTGCAATTGATATTAAGTTAGCACAAACAAGAACCTCCCTCAAAATCAGCCAGTCAAACTGCCAACCCTGTTTCAGTTCCTTCCGCACCAGCCAATCCACTGCCTCAGCTTGAATGACGCCCCGCCTCCAACAACAAGTTTCGAGTCCGACTCAGTACTACACTGGACTATTCAACAATTGTACATGTCCAGATAAATTATACTAACAATGAGTATGACCCAAATAATAACAATGTTAATGTTCATAATATTAACGTTTTCTCTACGTGTATGTCGTTTTTTACATTCTAATTCTGTTAGGGCCTATTTTCTTCAGCGGAAGGTTACCTGGTTAAATATCTGAAGTTCAAGGCAAATATAGGTTACTCTGACGTTTCAGAGAGTACAGCAACTGAAGAACAAAAACACCTTAAATACAAGCAATCAATTACATCATTACAAACATGGCAAATATGCAAAGCTATGTGTACTCAATGAAAGCGCAGATTTTCCCATTTAAAAATTAATAATAATTTATATTGCTGCCTTGTCTACTTAATTAATGCGATCATTTTTCAACTAACGTGCTTTTCAATTTACTCTTTCAATGTTACGTTACGTGTTTTTTGGTGCATTAGTAAAACATATGTGTCTTTCGCCGCGTGTTTATCTTAGGAGCAGATTGCTGCTGCGCGTTACCTCAGTAACTCAATCGCCGTGAAGCAACCCCACTTTGACAAAATCAGCAGAGCACGTGTAGTGACTGCAAAAAGTCCGCTCTGCACACGAGCACAGTGAGCACTGCATTTTACAGGGAACGGAGTTCCACGCTACATCTGCTTCTTCCCGTCGCGCTGGTCACTGTCCACTGGGGGTTAGCTGCTGTAACCAGCGAAAGACAAGATAAACCACCGTCAGTACAGTTCTGTTGCGACGTATTGTGCCTCAAATCTGAGTTTGCAAAGATAACCCAGCAGTTTATCTTATATATAGTCAGACCACCACAATAATCCTGTAAATCGGTATAATGTAATCGGGCGGACACACTTCATATTTCCTTTACAGTAGTAGTCAGTAGATGTGTTGTACTGTCTAATAGAATGGTTTCCAATTGCACACTGAACAAGATTATTCTAGTCCTGTGCACTTATCCGCAAGCTAGAAGGGGTTCGCCACTCAAACAAAAGTATTACTGCTTGGTGGTCGTAACTTCCCTTAATCTGTTTGTCCAACGTTTCCAGGTTCTTCCTGCAGTCTAGTTATTCCTCCAGCAGCTTCTCTCATCCACTTTCTGGTCTGGGTTCCCAGGCAACAGTCTGCTCTGCTCTCATGCACTGCTTCTTCGAATAACAGATGACGAGCGCCCTCTAACGCCCTTCTACAATATATTCGTCTAGATACATCCCATTTTCCAGTAGTCAGTATGTAATGTTTTTGTTTCCCTGTTTTCCCTTCCCCTCCTTCAGTATACTGTATTGATAAATTATCCACCACTAATGCCTTCAACGGATTTATTAATACCTCTCTTTGTTGTTTGAATTTATTACATTCTAATATATAATGTTGTACAGTTTCTAAACTTTGATATTCTCCACATAATCCATCTACATGTTTCCCTAAACAGACGCTGACTCAATGCTGTATGTCCAATTATCAATCTGTTAGTTTTAGTTTCTTCCGCCCTATTCAATTCCCCTCTAGATGTTTAACTCCCTAACCTGACCTTTGGCTCTATATCGTAATAAAACCTTCCCTTGTGATTGTGTTCCCATTGGTTTTCCCATAATTCCACAATTTCTTGTTCAGTTATTCATTTATTTCTGCCTGGCACAGAATCATTTCCTCCAGCAGGGATGTACTGTAGGTGAAGAAATAAGTCAGATAGCAACCCAAACCACCGAAATAGAGATAGCCTTACAAAAGTGTGAGTAAGAGTACAATTTAGCACGGTTGTAATACTGTAAAATGTTGTAAAGGTACGTTCATAAAAACAAGATATTTCACAAGGTATTTCACAATCACGGTACTTCCTGAATTACAGACGTATTGTAACCCCCTATCTGAACTCAAATAATGTACCTGCAATCTTTACTAGTACTTGCTTCTATGAGTGAGTGTTCAGTAAACTTCAAAAACACATCGCTGTTAAATAAGTATTGTCTAATTAACAATATCTGTTTTGCAAACACGTGCTGTCTCCCTGCCATGGTGTATCTGTTCCACTTCTTAAAACTACCCCTCTCCTGCGCACGTCATGTAACGGGAGGACTTCCATAGCAACCACTGAAGCAGGCTTCCTGTTAACCAAAACGCTGATTTAAGACTTACAGCAACTTTGGAGTAAAACGGAACCTTGGAGTTTGTTTTGGGGTATGTAAAATAGTTATTTTTTATTAGTTGTACAAATCGTCGTAAGGACACTTAACAGTATTAGTTTAGATCTCATAGGATACGAAACCCGTCCAGATGCACATATCTACCAGTGAGGAGAGCCCAGAGTGGTTATTGCCTGCTGTTAAGTGTCAATCGATAAATCTTGTCCAGTTTTCCTTCTGAAATTGAAACAAGTTTATAATCACATCAGGAACCTGGACCAATACACATCACTTAATTGGATTTAAGTGCAGTGTAAAAATACACACAATAGACAGTTTTCACGATGAAGAACGAATTTCAAGGTCCGTGTGTCGTTTTTCACGTGTGTAAAATAGGTAGATCCTTAGTAAGGTACGTTAAGTGTAAGCGAATCTACGCAATTGACCCGTCTCAATCCACTGGGAGTGAAACGCTTCCCTGACCATTACGGTATGTGACGCATTTTTGGTTGTGACGTGGTACGTAGATTGATTAGGCCTATACATGTATGAAAGAGATATTCTACGTATCATGGTTGCGATGTGGGCATCAAGTCAATTAATAATAAATCCATATACATGTATTTAACCTTCAATTTTTCCACCTTTTCCTTGAAAATATGCTTACAGACTTTTCTGTAGAAATCATAACCCCCACTCATCTGACCAATTTGCTATTCTGTCTTATGCTTTTGTCTAATCTCCCTCTGTATCACTGTAATCTTATTTCTTTTTATCCAAAATACCCTATCGTCTGCAACAGAACCTACTTTACATTTACTTTTTATAATTTCATCCACTAAACCATTTATCATGTTATGAAATAATAGTGGGCTGCTTATACTTCCTTGTGGAGCGCCATTTTCCATACCAAAAGTTTTAGGCATTTTAGTTCGTACTCTTACTCAAAAAGACCTATCCTTTAAGAAATCTTTATCCACCACAACATATTTCTTACTGACGTCATCTTACTTAACTTAGGTAGCAGTCCATCTCTCCACACCATATCATATGCCTTTTCAAAATCAATAAACACCGCTCCCACTGTTTCCCTCATACTCAAAGCCTCCTCCACTTCTGTAGTAATCCTAATTATCTGGTCTACCCTCTCTGTTATTTAACACACACTTATTTCCATTACCCAATAATTCTTCAACCATTCTCCTATTAGCATCTGTATTCCTACTACCCCACAATGTATCATGACCTCTGCTACACTGCTTCTTCTTCAGGTTAGTCTAAAGGATGCATTTTAGATTAGCGCCTTTATCTGTAGTCATTTTTCTCTGTTTGATTGATTTTTTTTTTTTTTTATCTGTATTATTTATAATATCCCTTCTTTTCCTGTTTCCTGTATATATTTCATCAGTATATTTTCTCTTTCCATCTCCCTTCTTCTTTTCCTTTTCCCAGCAAGCTCTTTATATTTAATTCATAAACCTCCACTTCCCTCAACCTCCTCTCCAAATTCCTACTCAGCTCCTCAAATCTCTTGCACTTTAATAGATAATATTCCACTGTTTCTGATACTTTACATTTGTCACAGAATCCAGTGTCATATTTACCCAGTCTAAATAATTGCTCATTCAGAGAACTATGTCCAGTCCTTAACTTATCTAACAATATTTCCTCTTTCCTTCCTCAATCGCCATTATTGTACATTCCTTGTATCATTGTATTATCTCAAACATGTTATTTTTGCTATTAGTAAAATCACCTTTCAAATAGAATAGCCACCATTTCTGCTAAATGGTCCGATATCCTTGTTATTTTACAGATATCCAGTTCTGGAATATTGTACGCTATTTCCACTCTTCCTGTTTTTGGATCCTTAGATCCATATGTAAATATACATAAATCCTCCTTACTCTTCTCCTCTGCAAAAGCTTGACTCTTTTCAGTTCCATTTTCTCCCCTCCTTTCTTCATTTGTTCACCTAATTCTGTACAACAATTGGGTTTTTCCACCAGCTACTCTGGTAACACATTTACATTAACATTCTTCACTAAATTCAGGTTTTCAATTCCTATTTCCTTTATCCATTTTTTTGCATCCATTACCCCAATGAAAAAGTGAAAAAGTGTAGTACTCAATTGCAGTCAGCTATGATAGTTATAACATAAGACTAATTGTTCCTTAAAATGTACGCATACCTTTAGGGAGGTGTAAGACGTTCGTAAAATCAAAGTACAAGAGGACACAGCAACTTTTGTTGCATGAGCTTCACTTGGAAGATTATTTTATTCACAATTTTTGTTTTCAGTGAATCCTGTGAGACCGCATACAGTATATGTAAAACACCCTAACAATGGATTAATTACAGAAACATTGGTCTCTCTACTCAAAGCATGCTTAATATATATAGATGTTGTGTATGTGGAAGTCATGCATTTTATGTCAATATTTACAGCTCTAAAAAAAAAAAAAAAAAAAAATGATGCTAATACAAAATTTGCAAAAAATGCTTTGCGTATAGAGGCCATTGTCACTAGTTCTTCAGTATACCTCACTGTACCAATATACATCGGTGTTTTCTAAATTTCACATTAGCTACAGATCATCCAATCGCAATGTAGATATACTGATGTATATTAATTGTAGGTTATTAATCATGTTGCAATTTGATTTGTATTTCAGTTACATAAAACAGCGGTCAAAGGAGGAGTGTTGCCTGAGGTGAACCGGTGTACCCAATGCTGCCCTTTGTACCACTGTCCATTGTGCCAGCCAAGCAAATATAAACCTAATAAATGCCACCATTTGAAAAAGCACTTGGATGTCCATCTAAAGGGTGCAGTGCAGTGTGATGGTTTGTTATTTAATGGTTTTTAAATTTAACATGGTTGAAGGTTGTTGAATATATTTAGTGAACGATATATATTTCAAGTAAAATATTGTGCATGAAGTCATTAATACTTATTGTTTAGATGTTTATTGAAATGTTTGTAGCGAATGCTCAGGAATACTCACTTGCAAATACAGTAGACTCCATAATTATTCATACCCTTTATTGAGTGTAAATGAAATGGGGGAATTAAATTAAAACTTGACCCACCAGCTAATCGCAAAGTCAGAATTTAATGGTGGTTGTTTTTATTAGTAGAAGAAAGTGCCCAATTATGATAAATCAAACTGCTATTAAGTACATATTTCTAGTTTGGTTTTAGTGAATGGGTCTAAATGTTGATTTAATCCCCCCAAAGTTGGTTTTAATAACAAAAAAAGCAAGTCTACATTCTTTATTTCTTGCCCAAATACACAAAAAACATGACATTTTAAAGCTATCGTTATTGGATATCGTAAAAACATATATGTCAAAAAAACTGCATTTTAATTTACAGGGTGTGAATTATGAATTAATTTAAACTATTTTTTTAGATAAATATTTAATTAGTTAGGATAGATGTCTTTTCGATAGCCAATACTGAAAGTCTTAGAAATGTCATGTTTTAAGTTATTTATGCAACAAACCCTAAATGTACACTTGCATTGTGTTAGCTAAAACTAATTACATTGAATGGAGGGAGCCTGCTATATATTTACATTGTTATCTGTTTTAAATACCCAAATTATGACCTTTATCAGTGCTGAATAAGTTAACTGTTAATAATCTTAATTTTTTGTTTTCACCTCTTGCCTTTTCAGAATATGCAATCTGTAAGTGTGAGCTACCTTGCAGGCAAACGTCTCATTTTCACTACATCAAATGTTCTAAAATACTCCTAGAAAAAAGGAATTTCATCAGAGATGTCCAACTCTGCCAGGGTAAGCAACAGCCTCCACTTTCTTTGTGTACCCACCCCCCCCCCCCCCCCCCCCAATCCATTTTTTCATTTGACTTTTAGGAGAGGTCAGATGTCACAGGCATATATGGTTTCCTATATATGGTACATAACTATCCCTCAACATGTATAGCCTAATAATCCTAACAAAAC
The DNA here is from genome assembly GCF_017654505.1 of Polyodon spathula. Taxonomy (NCBI): domain Eukaryota; kingdom Metazoa; phylum Chordata; class Actinopteri; order Acipenseriformes; family Polyodontidae; genus Polyodon; species Polyodon spathula. Next base: position 86,630,890 of record NC_054536.1, on the reverse strand, counting down.
CAATAAACTTCGACTAGGAAGCTTTTTTTTTTCCTTGCAGATAGTCGATTGCTGCTTCAAAGGTGTGTTATTTTCCATATTGATGGTAATGTAATTGTTGTACTTGTCATTGTTTATATACTGTGGTGCAGTTTACTCAATTTTTATTTAAAAACATTTTTTATAAACAATTTTTCAAAATAGACTGCATGGGATCTTGACATTGTTAGTTGTGAACTTCATGTATTGCTTACAGAGAGCAGAACTTTGGAACTACAGAGCCAGTCAGAACTGTTATTTTAATGATGTCAAACAGCTGTCTTCTCTGGGTCCTTCTTGGGGATGGAGAAGGGGAGTTGGCCTCTGTGGAGGGGAGGGGCGAAAAGGTAAAAGGGGGAAAGCTTTTGTATTATGTTGCATTGTTTTCCCTCAATAATTTATTTTATTTTTATTTTTTTAGGGGAAATATGTATTTTGTGCAGACGGTTATGTTGTGCCAACATGGCTGCCCCTCAGCTTCCTGTAAGTACAGTTGCAGGGGGGTCTGATTTAGGATGAGATGAGATTATATACCTTGTAATCTCTTAGGATGAAATTAGGTTATACACCTTGTAATCTCTTTTTGGGGGTATTTATCTACATTCAGTGTAAAGCCTTTTTCCCCCTCAGTCATTTGTCCACTTCATTGTGTGAGTTAATGACAAGTTATATAGTATCCATTTTTACATGTAGTTATAAAATGTGCTCATTTAATTCAGTACCATTTTGATGACATTTGCAAAGGACTTCATGTTCAAATACATTATAAACAATATATTGACTGTATCTCAAACCAAGTAAATGTCACTTACCATGGGTGTGATCTTTATTCTTGACCTGAGTTTGTTTTATGTGTTACAGGATGATGTAGCATCGAAGGACTTTATCATGCTGCCCGCGTGGGTACCTGGATTTTTTATGTTGTATGTTAGTCTGTCCTTGTGTGGGACATTTAACAGCCGAGATGGTTTGTTTTATGTAGCAAAAATAAAGTTAATAGTATGAAAGATTTTACATGTTTCAGCAGATTTTACTGCTTGTTTTTTATGTACAGTAAACTCACGCTGCATGTTTATTACAGGTTTTGAGACCAGCGGACAAAGTTATTTATTTTATAGATTTGTTGTCCGACAATTATAGCCATACACTTGGCTTTGGAAACCAGGACTGCATTGATGTTTTCAGGTTTTGTAATAAATATATACATAGAGCAGCAGTGCAGTCATAAGAGATCAAAAAGAAAACATATACCACTGGTATAGCAGTGAGTTTTTAATTGGTGTGTTTTTAACAGGCATGTAGAGAACATGGTTAGAAAACATCTTGAAAACATCTTTTCTTTATTTTAATTTTTCTAGCAAGACATGCCTTCCATACAAAAGTGGTGGTGTTTGCTGTTAGTGGAAAACTTCAGTCTCGGGAGGTAAGGCTTTAGTTCCATGGGGTACTTTGTGTGTACTTTGAGAACCTCGATCTGTATCTCAATTGTAATTGCCTTGTCTTGATACCGACTATCAAGAAATTTGTCCTTAAAAAAAATTAAGTGGGTATCATCTCCCATACGGTATGATTATTACAGTACTTTACAATTTTTTTTTTCAAACATATAGATTATTTATTTTAGTCTTTTGAAAAATATTTTTTTGCAAGACATGTAGTAAAAACTATGTTAGGTTTGTATATATAATTGGATAATTTTTTTTTCTCCAGTGTATAACGGCAAAGTTAATGGAAAAAGTATATGCAGGTTTTTGAAAAATGTATTTCTATAAAAAAATTTAAAAATAGCATTTTACTTTTACCGTTGTATGATATATAGGAGGTGATTGAGTACCTGTGTAGTGGTGCTGGAGGAGGGTGATCCTGCATATTTGAATCCGTCCTTAATATGTGAAAGATTCAGAGTTGTTGTAGGGACACAGTGGTTTAGAAGACTGCCACTTTGCATGGCTTGACAGTAAATTGTAAAAGAGGAATCCTCGGGCTTCTATAGTGACCAATCTTTCATTGGGTACTGCTCACAGGACTATGGCATGCAGTATGAAGATATAGGAAAGAGCCAGGGTGACTCCCCAGCAGACCTGGGACAAATATAGTTCACTGAAAATATAAATAGTTTCAATGGTTTAACTTGAAGCCAAAAGTAAATACTACATCCAAACTGCATTATATGTTTTTAATAAAGTTATTTGTTTGCAATTTTGATCTCCTTGTTTGTTTTCATAGTACTTCTGACAAGAAAGCAGGACTTCAATCAAAACAGATAAATAAGTGCTCTGAAATAATACAAAAAAAAAAAACCTTCAGACAACTGTGAATGAATGACTGTGTTAACATCTACTTTGTCAGGGGTGCATAATTCTGGGACAAGAAGGTTTTCATTTTTTGGTCTCCCTGAACCCTTCATTAACTGATTTGAATTAACTTGTTTAATTGGACAAGCTTAACCCTTTTTATTTGCTCTTAAGCAACTGGAGATTTACAGACAGCTTCAAAAACCTGCTGGACTGACCTTGACTCTAGAGGAGCAGAATTGTGCACCAATAAATGTATATATTATACTTGATGTGAGATTTTGACAATTTAATGTTTATGGAAAATGGTCAGTCCAAATGTTTATTAATCAGAGACAATGTGGATGTTAATAAATGCATTATTGCAAATGTTAACCATCCATCATCAATAACCACTTCATCCAATACAAGGTCACGGTGAGCTGGAGCTTAACCTGGCAGACACAGTGCAAGGCAGGAGTACACACAGGATGGGACACCAGTCCATTACTGACCAACTATCACACTCACACAAGCATGCACACAGACGGCAATTTAGAGTGACCAATGTGTTTTTGGATGAGGGGATGAAACCGATGTGCCTTGTGAAAACCAACACAAACATGGGGAGAACATGCAAACTCCCCTGAAATGGGAATCAAACCTGTGACCCTGGAGCTGTGAGGCAGCAGCGCTAACCATTGTGCCACCATACCACAAACTATAAATCATAAGACCCCCAGTGGTTACAGAACTCCTTGTTACTATCATTTCTTTCTTAGCAGACACCCTTATTCAGGGTGACTTACAGTTGTTACATACAAATACCCATTTATACAGTTGGGTTTTTACTGGAGCAATCTATGTAAAGTACCTCGCTCAAGGGTACAGCAGCAGTGTCCCTGGGATTGAACTCACGACCTAACCACTACTCTACACTCTTACTCTGTGTATATTGTGTATGTAGTCATAAAAGCTTCCAATTTTAATAGGAACATATAAATCCACTCCCTTTCTACTAATTCATTTCTATACCAACAAACATCACAGATGTGTTCAATGATTATAATCTTTAATATGAGATTGTAGTTGGATTTGTATTTGCATCACAGCTTGTTATTTAGGGTTTGGGGTTAAGGTTAGGGTTGGTTTGTCTTCAATTCCACTTTTAGCCACCAACTGTACTATAGGCAACCACTTTCACTTCAATACAACTGCACCTTGCTAAAAGAGACCCATTTTATCATCATCTCTATGTGAGAACATGATAAATTGCTGTATTTTGTGTGTGTGATATTCACCTATGGACTTAAATTGCTATAGATAATTTCTCAGCAGATGCTTTTATTCAAAGTGACTTGCATTTGTACCCATTTATAGAGCTGGGTATTTTACTGGAGTAATCTGAAGTAACTGGCTCAAAGGTACAGCAGCAGGGCCCCGCCTGGGTTTGAACCCTCAACACTCTGGTCAAGAGTCCAGAGCCTTAAACACTAATCCACATGCTGGTATATCTATGTGAACCTGTGCAGGAGTGAATATACCCTATATCTAATTCACTTTGTGCATGCTGAAAATTAAGTGTGTGTGTGTGTGCGTGTGTGTGTGTGTGTGTGTGTGTGTGTGTGGTGTGTGTGTGTGTGTATGTATATATATATATATATATATATATATATATATATATATATATATAAACTGGTTGCACAAAGGTTTATGTAGGCTTGTATTTTTATTTTACATCTGCATTGAAATTCTAATTTCAGTTTGTATTTCATGTAGGATATGTAAATACATGGCACATGGATATTTAGCTATGACATACAAACTCAATTGCCATATGTGACACAGAAACAAATGTTGGGCCAGGTTACATGCACTTGTAAAAGGGATAATCCTTGTAGGAGTCTCACAGTCAAAAAGCAGGTCAACATGACAGCAGGGACTAAAACAAAGGGATAATCATTCAACTTTGATAAATCAATTGACATATCAGATTAAAAGGACAGAAAAAAAAAAAAAACTGGGATGCAAATAATATGAGTGACTAAACTACCTGAACTTAAGCTTCCTATATTTTATTGTGTATACCTAGGCTAACCTGTACAGACATGTAAACATGTCAATTTTACATTGTAAATAAGATGACAATGACGCACATTATTCTTAATTGAACTAATACGATTGAGTAGATTGTGTGAAGCTATACCCCTGTAGAAATGTACCACGGTTCTATAGTGTAGCTATACTATTATTATTATGGTTGAACTGTATTTTTGTAACACAGGGAATTGTACATTGATGGTGTAGGATACAATACAATTGTACTTTCACAGATACCATCGTACCTTGTTCCAAAATTCAGTGGTACATTTTAATAGGGATCCGTTCTAACAGTACTGTTGTAATGGAAACGAACTGATAATATAACATTTTCTAAAGAAACGTAGGACAGTATATTAATCAGAGTATCAAGCAGTATTTTTAAATACGCCGACATCGACCATTCCCACCAATGCTTGCAGATTGTCGTTTTATTTTTATTTTTTTTATTACACATATTACATACCGCAAACGGTTAACGATTGCTGCTTCTGTTATATATGGAAACGTCAGCTCATTAACTAATACTGCCTTCTACGACTTCACATGGGTGGGATCAGTGTGAGGACTTGGAAATTGCGTCACTGCAGAGGTGGAGTTAGAGGCGGAGTTATAGGGGTACCAGGCTTGGGGTTACACTATTGGTCACAGTGAGTACAGACTTCAGAGGCAGGGCTTGAAAATGTCAAGGGAAGGGCGGGGCTATGGAAGGAGACGCGATTAGCGTGTGGATGGACAGCCCATCTGCAACACATTATTGAGGAGGTAAGTACTAATATCTAAAGTGTCTCAATACAGTTTTATTTTACTAACGCTAAAGTGCCAAATCATTGTTGAAACGTAAAATATTACTTCGTGAAAACTAGTTACCCTTATGTGTTACTTCTATGTCAGTGAAAAGTTTTAAATGTGTATGTTTCTACATTTTTAATTTATTGGTTGCAAGTGTGTTCCGCTGCGATGGCCCGGCTAGTAGTAATTACTTTAGATTTTTTTTTTTTTTCAAGTTAAGTTTTTTTCAAATTAGGTTGTAGCTCTGCCTCCAGATACTGTATATTTAACGTTCTTTGAATGTTTCAAATGGTGGTTTGTGAATAGTTACATACCAAACCAAATTGCCCAAAATCTTAAATAAATACATGCATATAGCATTTATGATTGTGGCACCCTCTAAATGTGAACTATAATATGTTTTGCCTCCTAAAGATGCTTACTGGAGTTTTATCGCGGCTATTATTATTATTATTATTATTATTACATATTTAACATTGTTGCATCAGCCTATCTAATGCGGATAGGCGTAGGAACTGATGCAATCATTAGTCGAGTGTCGTGAGCTGAATCAAAGGAAACTGCATTTCACAGGTACCACTGCTGACTGCGAGCTCAGTTAAATGGTGACGTCAGCGAAAGGTGCTTTTAGTGTAGCAACGGCAACCTGTTTGTATCTGACGTGAAATTAATGCTTTCAAATCGTTGGCATTCACCGCACATTATTTAAGACATGTTTTATTTTTGTCTGACTTATTTGTAAATAGCTTATTAATAACAGAAGGACAAAAAAAAACCCTAGATGTTTTTGGCTGACTTACTTTTGTAAATAGTATTAATAACAAAAGGACAAATACAAACTATTAAGGAAACGTGCCATGGGCGGTGGCCCAGGTGCGCCACTCTGATAAAGGATGTGTCATTCTGAGTGTAAAAGACAAGACTGTGCTGGTACCTACTTAAAAGGGGATTTCCACTCTTATGCACAGTGAAATGTAGTTAACATGACAATATTGATACAATAATGATGTGGGTGATGGATTAAAAATGGTCGTTTTGAAATTCCAGGAAGCATTTTTGGAAGGCAAAACATATTATAGTTCTCACTTATTAGAGGATGCCACACTGATACATAATTTGCATTATTTATGTATCCAGTTAAGATTGAGTAATTTGGTTTGGTATGTGGACATTGCCATTGAGACTAGTTATTTTTCTTCCCCTGTCACCGACAGGAATAAAAATAAATACAACGACGGCTCGGATTTCAGTTATTTTTTAAGGTATGGGTCTGAGAGGGGTGGGTAATGTTTAGAAAAAGTAAGATAGATTATATATAATCCAGGGCTGGCAATGGAATGTGAAACAAGCAATGTGATTGGTCGACTAAGGTTCCTGCTGTCCGTATATTGGATGCAGAGGGACAGTTGGAGCCTTGTCACATATTCTAAATTGCTGTGCTGCCTCACAGAATTTAAAGTATCAGTAGCCATCTTGCTTTTACAGTTACAGATGTACAGCTGTAACTATGAAACTGAGTGACCAATTACCTGCAAAAAAATCCCAAAAGGGGGCTCCTGAGTGGTGCATCCGGTAAAGGCACTCTGCGTGGGGGTCGCCGGTTCGAGTCCAGGCTGTTTCACTGCTGACTGTGGATGGGCGTTCCCAGGGGGCGGGGCACAATTGGCTGAGCGCCACCCAGGAGGAGAGGGCTTAGGTCGGTCAGGGTGTCCTCAGCTCACCGCATACTAGCGATCCCTGTAGGGTGGCTGGACACCTGCAGGCCTGCCTGTAAACTGCCCAGACTAGCTCTGAGGTGGCGAAATGGTGGGCCTGCAGAGTGAAAAGAATCAGACAGCTGACGGCACATGTTTCGAAGGACACGTGTCCATCTTCAACTCGCCCAAGTCAGCGCAGGGGTGGCAGTTATCTTCAAAATGAAGTAGATTTCAGAGTGGCAGAAGTAGGCATTCACAGGCTGTGTCATGAAATATACCCGCCCTTAAATAGTTGCCTCTTTATTGACTGCTATTTCACATTCTAAGTGCTAGGTCACATCAATAGCCTGGTTGTGCCACCTCAAATAGGGTATCATTTTAAAGCTTATCTTCACAATAAAGTATTTAGCAGAGTGGCACAGGTAGGCATTCACAGGCAATGCCATACCCCCCCTCTCACATTCTAAAGGCCAAGTCACATTGATAGACTGGTTGTACCACCTCAAGTAGGTAAGAGTTCCTTTCATCAAAAAGGTCCTGCAAAAATTGCAGTATATCTGCCATGGACCATGGGTAACTGACACCCCATTTGTAGCCGTACTGGGAGTGTGTAGATGCTGCCCTGGTATTCTGAAGGGTGACAATGCCTCTGTCAGCTATCCCGAGGTGACTCAAACGTCTCCGCTCAAGGGCCATACCCAAAACTGCAATCCTGTTGGGACTGGATGTCACAGAGTCCTCTGCCCTTGACATAGTAGGTCGCAGCTGTCCGGCAGCTCCCACTGCTGACCTTACAGGAGCTGTGCCAGTGCTGAGAACTTGGTTCTCCTGGGCCGCTTTGGGGCTACCAAGAGCACCCAAGCTCGGTCTTGCCTGATCTTCTGTACGCACACTGGAAGCAGTTGCAACAGTGGACAATCTGTGGGCCAGTGCGTCTATGCCAGGCGGGTAAACACTGTCCAATAGGGAATACCAATGTGGACAATGGGTGGACTCCTGGATCGCAGAGGTCTGCCTTGGCACACCCGAACTTCTCGCAGATAAGGTTCACTACCTCTGGGCGAAGTTGCCATTCCGAACTGTAGCGGCCTCTTCTCTAGAGAAGGTCTGCTGTTCCTCACCCCTGGCAGGTGAACGGCTCTTACTGGAAAGATGTGGTGGTGAGTCCATAGTAAAAATTTCTGGGCAAAACGATAGAGACTGGAGATAGCCCAGGTGGTTGATGGAAGCCACCAATGTGGTGTTGTCCATGCGGATCAACATGTGTCTCCCGTGTATCTCCTGGGAAAAGTGCTGCAAGGCCAGATGACATTCCCGCAGCTCCAAAACATTTATGTGAAGACCCTCCTAGGGGGTTCCCACACGCCCTGCACTCCAGGCCATTCCAGACAGCACCCCAACTTAGGTTATAAGTGTCTGTGGTCACTGCCTCTCTCTTTGTGACACTTCCCAGAACTGCCCAAGCACAGATGAGCTGATTGTTTCTACTACAAAAAAGTAATCATACAGCGATGAGACACTATGAGCAGACTACTGGTCTACGACAGGGTTAAGGACCCTGTGGTTGAGCCAGGCTTGGAGAGAGTGCATTTGTAAGAGCCCTAAGGGAAGGATCTGAGATGCTGCTGCCACCAGGCCCAGAAGTATCTAGAATATCAGTATTCTCACCGCTGCGTTGAGCTGAAAAAGCTCCAAGCAGACAGTTAACCTCTGAATTCTGTCGTCCGACAGCGCGCCGATTATGCTTGCGAAATCGAGGCTTATGCCGAGATAGACAGTCCTTTGACGGTGTCAGCCAACTTTTTTAGTGGTTCACTGTGAGGCCTAGCCATTCATTGGAGGTGACTGGTGACCAGTCCTTTTTGCAGTGCTGCCTGTGATGGTGACTCGCACATATTGGGCAATTGAGCACTCTGATGCCTTTGAGTCTCAGAGGAACCTGTATAGCATCCATGCACTTTTGAGAAAGTGGGTGGAGATAGAGAGAGGCTGAACAGCAGTACACGGAACTCGTACATGATCCCTTGAAAGGCGAACCCCAAGTATTTCCTGTGACCGTGTCTTTGAGCCAGAGGATGTGTTTAAGTGAAGTGGTGTAGAACCTTGGCAGGTGTCCTATGATAATGTAAATCCCATTCTTCCTAGTATTGTAATTTTAACTCAAGGCTCATCATACAGTCCACTGTTGCACAGATTGCAATTGTTTATGGTGTTCATTGATTGATTTTGTAATGCCTTTCCGTTGTTTTTGTTTTTTTTTTATTTTGTGTTCGGGGGTTGAGTTGTTTAATTAAGAATATGAACTTCAAAGAGCTAGCTGCAAAATATGACATTATCAAATGCTCTACATGTTGAAAGGGATTGACAATACATCCAACGGAGATTAATTTATACTTTGTTTTCTTCACAGATAATTACATTTCTGAGATCTGACCATGTGTGGGATTTGGGCCCTATTTGGCTGTGATAAGAGCTTTGATGTCCAATGTTCAAACATCATGAAGGTTGCACACAGGGGGCCTGATGCATTTCGATTTGGAAATGTCGACGGCTTTACCAAGTGCTGGTTTGGATTCCACCGACTTGCAATTGTTGACCAGTTGTATGGAATGCAACCTTTGCGTCTGCAGAAATTCCCTCATCTTTGGCTGTGTTATAATGGAGAAATTTATAACCATCAGCGGGTAAGGAATTGCATTTCTCAATTCAAAATTATAGCATGCAAGAATTAAAAAAAATAATAATTACAACATGTACTTTAGTAATATTGTTATGATGAAGACTAACCATTGTTTGAGCTTAAGGTAAAAAAAAAAAAAAAAAAAAAACACCAATAAAACTAAATTTCTTTAAATGAAATATCTCAGCATCTTGAAGACAGTTTAATTAAGGGAAGAAATATTGTTGCACTGAAGCCAACAAGCTACGAGAAGAGTCGGATTTACAAAGTGGTAGTTGCCTCTGCTACACCTGCCTACTCATTTCAGTAAAACAATACATTAGCAGTAAACTGAGTACACTGTATTGTACCTTAATTTACATACATTCATTTTAATTCATTTAGAAATATTTTTTAGTTACGCCAGTGGTACAAAATGCATGCTGTTGATGGCCAATACATAGGTGAGGTTGCATATTTAACCAAGATTACATTTAATATAAAAATACTCACAGAAATAGAGCGCTTACTGTGTGCCCCATGCTTTCAAAGTTCTTGCATTCAGTCCAAATATCCAGCATATAATTGTGTGACACAGCATTGATAGAGTGCAGGTGTTTTTGTAATCCAGACTTTGCAAATAAGGGTTTCAGAAGGAACTGTTTAAAAAACAAAACTGTTAAAGAGCACATGTTAAGAGATCACAATTATCTGTAAAGGTTGCTTTTCAAAATAGTTACATGGAGCATAAAAATCTCTCATTTTATATTTTTTTATAATGGCTTTGTCGCCTTGGCTCATTTGTCAATGTATTTATTACAGAGTATAATTTTAGTAAGTTCTCTGTGAATGAAAAATATTTCCATTGACAGCTAATTTTAAGGTCAAAGATGTTAAGTGTTTTGTTACTAGTTTTGTAACTAACAGTTTGGCATAAAGAACTTGAAATCTGGGCCATTATGCATTTTATAATTAACAAATTATTTACTGTTCTGCCCTTGTGCAGCCAATTTTTTTTTTTTTTTTTTTTTTTTTTTTTTAACTGTGGCTTCTTTCGGAAACAGTCCAGAAAGGTTTCAAGAAAGCAAACCTTAACTAACCAATATTTTTTTTTTAATAATTAAGCACACTTTAAAGTATTTTGCACTATTTTCCTTTTTTAAAGGTAAAGAAGGACTTCAAATTCGATTTTCAGACTAAAGTCGATGGCGAGATCATTATTCATCTCTACCAGATGTGTGGAATAAAGGAGATGACTCGCATGTTGGATGGGGTATTCTCCTTCATCCTCCTGGATACAGCCAACCGGAAAGTGTTTTTGGGAAGAGATACTTATGGTGTCCGCCCCATGTTTAAACTGCACACAGATGATGGTGTTTTGGCTGTGTGCTCTGAGGCAAAAGGTACATGTATTTTAGTTTTTTTCTATGTTTCTAAATGCAAGTAATTTGGTAAAAAATATTGTCTTGGTAAAAATGACACTTGTGAAGTATGCAGATTAAAGCTTTTTAATAGTTCATGCTCAGAAACATGAAAAACAAAACTGGGTTCCATGAATTTGTTCAAAATGACAAATACAGTGCTTAACATCAGCTTGCTGCAAGACTAACATAAGGAAGAGAGCCTTGCACTGTCCCTGCAGAATTAGGCTTCCAAGCCAAAGGCTGGGAAGCCTATTGTTATTAAGATTTATTTATTTATTTTTTAAATGATTGTTATTATTATTATTATTATTATTATTTTTTTCTTCCCAAAACTTTAAACTGCTGCTGCTTCGAAGCTGTCTGACTGATCAGGTTCTGACTTGGCAGCTAACAAGCTGGATGCTTTGGCTGTCTGATGCTGAAAAAATGTTGCTGCTGCGTCCTTGCAATTGGCGCTGTGATGCGTCAACCCGCATCAAGTTTGCGAAGCAGAAGTTTCTGCGATAAATTTTAATTTAAAAATGGCTGCCACAAATATTATCGAAACGCGCCCCTAAAAACAAACTGCTGCTGTTTGAAAACCGTTTGTCCAACAAACTCCAAACTTGGTAGTAATCGTAAACAATGGGATTCAAATATATGTTTTATAAAACAAGATGGCCGCCAGGTGTATGTTTACGTCTGAAATTTAAAAATGCCTCAGTTGACAAACTGTTTACTTGACTAACTCGAAACTTCACAAGCATCATCCTTGACACTGTAGCAATACAATTGACTTTTAAGAAACTCGCATTAAACAAGATGGCTGCCTGACTCATTTAATAAAAAAAAAAAAAAAAAAAAAAAAAAAAACTTTCAGAATCTTCTTCTGTGGAACAGTTGAAGTTGCTGATTTTAAACTTGGCACATTGAGAACTAAACACGCTTAGACGGGTACTGATACTGGGGCTTGAGAGCCGTAAAACTGCCTGGCAGTTCTAGTTATTATTATTATTAAGAAGAAGAATAAGAATGTACTGGGAAATGTGGGTGAGTAGGGTAGCATATTATATTTTTAGTACCAGTATTTTGAAAGTGTACTGTACTAAACATTTTGACTGGATAATTTTTATATCCTTAACGTGCTGAATTTTAGCACCGTTCGCAAACTACTAGAAGGTTCAGAATTGCTGAAGCTACGGTTTTGTAGGAACACTTGTATATATTGTATATGCACGTGTATACAAACTTTATAATAAATATATATGCAGTCAAATCCATTGTGATTCAGCAGTTGGTTCAAACCGGTGACCGGTGGTTCCTAGGGGGCGGTGCACAATTGGCCGAGCACGGCCCGGGTAGGGAGGGATTAGGTCGGCAGGGTAATCCACTGTTCACCATGCACCAGCGACCCCTGAGGCTGATAGGACGCCTGCGGATCTGAAGCACCTCTGGCACTATGGGTCTGGTCGCTTCACTGTGGATCCGCAGTGCGAAAAATGACAGATTGGCAGGAACATGTTTCGGACGATGCGTGTTTCAGCCTCCATTTCCCAAGATGCCAGGGGGTTGTACCGGGATAAAAAAAAAAGTAATAATTGGGCATTTCCAATTGGGGAGAAAACCATTGTCAACAAAGAAAATAAAAAAAAAAAAAAATATATATATATATATATATATATATATATATACACACACACACACACAGTGGCTTGCAAAAGTATTCAGACCCCTGACCAATTCTCTCATATTACTGAATTACAAATTGTACATTGAAATTCCGTTCTGTTCAATATTTTATTTTAAAACACTGAAACTCAAAATCAATTATTGTAAGGTGACATTGGTTTTATGTTGGGAAATATTTTTAAGAAAAATAAAAAAACTTAAATATCTTGCTTGCATAAGTATTCAACCCCCACACATGAATATTTGGTAGAGCCACCTTTCACTGCAATAACAGCTTTTAGTCTTTTGGGGTAAGTATGTACCAGCTTTGCACACAGTGTCGGAGTGATTTTTGGCCCATTCTTCTTGGCAGATTTGCTCCAGGTTGTTCAGGTTGGTTGGACAACGCTTGTGGACCGCAGTTTTCAAATAGTGCCACAGATTCTCAATGGGATTGAGATCAGGACTTTGAATGGGCCACTGTAGGACATTCACCTGTTTGTTCTTGAGCCACTCCAATGTTGCTTTGGCCTTGTGCTTGGGATCATTGTCCTGCTGAAAGGTAAATTTCCTCCCAAGCTTCAGTTTTTTAGCGGACTGAAGCAGATTCTCTTGCAGTATTTTCCTGTATTTTGCTCCATCCATTCTTCCTTCAATTGTAACAAGATGCCCAGTCCCTGCTGATGAGAAGCATCCCCACAGCATGATGCTGCCACCACCATACTTCACTGTAGGGATGGTGTGTCTTGAGGCATGGGCAGTGTTAGATTTGCGCTACACATAGCGCTTTGAGTTTTGGCCAAAAAGCTCTATCTTGGTCTCATCTGACCACAGAACCTTTTCCCACATCGCAGCTGGGTCACTCTCATGCTTTCTGGCAAACTCCAGACGTGCTTTCAGATGGTACTTTTTGAGTAACGGCTTCTTTCTTGCCACCCTCCCATACAGGCCAGTGTTATGCAGAGCTCTTGATATGGTTGACTGGTGCACCATTACTCCACTCCCAGCCACTGAACTCTGTAGCTCCTTCAAAGTGATTGTTGGCCTCTCTGTGGCTTCTCTCACAAGTCTCCTTCTTGTTTGAGCGCTGAGTTTTGAGGGACGGCCTTTTCTTGGCAGTGCCTGGGTGGTGTGATGCAGCTTCCACTTCCTGATTATTGATCCAACTGTGCTCACTGGGATATCCAAACACTTGGATATTATTTTGTACCCTTTCCCTAATCTATGCATTTGTATTACTTTATCTCTAACTTCTGTAGAATGCTCTTTGGTCTTCATTTTCCTTCAGATTCACAGCCTTACCAATGATCCTTCAACAGTGGGGTTTTTATCCAGAAAATGTGACAGCAACTTTAATGGTTCACAGGTGGAGGCCAATGGTAAGGTAACTGTGTCCTCGTTAGGGCAATTTCTTTCATCGGTGCAAACTGGGAGCTTCCACAGCACAGGGGTTGAATACTTATGCAAGCAAGATATTTCAGTTTTTTATTTTTCTTAAAAATATTTCCCAACATAAAACCAATGTCACCTTACAATAATTGATTCTGAGTTTCAGTGTTTAAAAATAAAATATCAAACAGAACAAAATTTCAATGTACCATTTGTAATTCGGTAATATGAGAGAATAGGGGTCTGAGTACTTTTGCAAGCCACTGTATGTATGTGTATGTGTGTATATATATATATATATATATATATATATATATATATATATATATATATATATATATATATACACACACACACACACACACACACACACACACACACACACACACACACACACACACACACACACACACACAGTCAGTAATGTTTAGCAAATCGTACATAGTATTAGCAACTATGTTGGAATTAAATAACATAGATAGGACACAGCACTATGTTGGAATTAAACCAAAAAATTGTATTTGTTTAAGGCTATGTCTGGGTTTTTGTTTTGTTTTACCGTGCTTTTTAAATTCTATTTATTTGGTGGCAAAATGGGGTAGGCTGCATTCAACACAACCTAAACACTTTGTGTAAACCCAGTGTAAGAAAGCTGCACAATATCAGTAGTTGCGTAAGGCCAAATTGGAATGCAGACAAGTATTTAAATCTACCCTGCTGTATTTTTAATATCAATTAGGTCATTTGCATTTGGAAGGAGAATTTCTCTCCCTAAAAGAAAACTACAGGGAAACACAAATTACCTGAAAGGTACTACCAAAGTAGCATGAGAAAGGCGAGACTTTCTATTTTTCCATGGAAACCGCACCAATTAAGGCTGTAATTCCAGAACTGCAGCCAAAAATCTAAACGTGCCACCGAGGTTTGGGACAGATCGGAGTTGCCTGAACCAGTTCATAACGTCAAAGAAGTTATTCCAAGTGATCTGTGAAGATAGGATACAGCACAGCAAGGTCCCATACATCTTACAGGTATGGTTTACCTTATGTGGACGTGATACTGGCTTTTCAATGTATTATTATTCTCTCTTTCCAGGGCTCATTAACATTGGCCATTCAATGTCTACGACCCCTGAAATAACCCCATTTCCCCCGGGCCACTATGAAGTGTTTGATATAAAGGAGAACCAGAAAGTCAAATCTGTGGAGCTCTCCAGATTTCACAGCTGTACAGACGTACCACTGCATACCTTGTATGACGGCTTAACCAAGCTTCCAACAGGTAATCATTAGTAATGTTGATATATACAGTAATGATAAAAATTAATCTCCTTCATTAGTTATAAGAACCTTACCTAAATTAGGGTTTTACCAGAATCATTTAACTTTCCTCTGATCCCTCAATAGTTATTTTAGCTGCATGGTAATTTTGCAGTTTCTGTAAATATGCAACATTATAAAATTCAAAGTGTGAATTTCCATTATGAATATAAAGACACATTATGTAATGGGTGTAATTATATTAGTGAAGCAGAATGCCCTTAACTGTATTGATATGTTTGTTTTTTCTCCTTAATATAGATAATTATTTGGCAAACAGCATCTCCAATGCGCAAAAATAAAAGGCAAATGTTTTAAATTCACGTTATTATTATTATTTTTACATGTAGGTTTTCAATTGGAGACTATCACAAGCAATATCCGTGTCCTGTTCGAAAACGCAGTAAGAAAGCGTTTGATGGCTCATAGGAGAATCGGCTGTCTTTTGTCAGGTATAACTTACTGGAAACTATAATAAATATTTTAACAGAATGTTCTTATCTGCTTTTGTTAAGTTTTCAAATGCTTCTACTAGCGAAATTCATGGTCTGTAGACCTTTTTACAAAAATGTTTCTAAGTCAGTGTGATCATTGGACAATTGTACCGTAGTTTAAACCTGCCAACCTAAATGATCAGATTACGCTCTACTCACCTACTCGGTTGCTCTGCTTCTCCATCCTCTAACCAGCACTCCAGATAAGGTTGTGGGTCTGGGAGTAGCTTACCCTCTAATTTGAACATTGAGAGAGTCAAATGCTTTTCTCAGGGGGTAAAATGCAACATTACCTTAGTTTTAAGTAATCTTGATTAATACTGTATAATCTCGAGTGGTAATGGGGTAGATGAGCTACTGTGAATCATGCATGTGTTCTACAAGGTTCTTTATATGTTCAGCACATTTTTTTTGAGGTATCACACTGACTCTGCAAATTAAGTTACTTATATTTTAACATTAAATTAAACTTAAACTCAGTGAACATGTTAAAACTTCAATATAAAGCCACACAGATACATAAATAAAATAAGCAAATGTATTAATAAGTTATAAAACAGTTTGTTTAATATTATAGGCACCTTTTTTTATCAGTTGCCTTTGACAATGGTTCCAGTTGGATTTAGTAGGACTTGGGTGTTTATGCGTCAACCTGTGCAGCTGTTCTTAGTGTGATTGGCTGCAAAGGCCACAGGGTTAGCCAGAGATTGGATAATGTTTATTGGTTGTTTTTTTTGTGCACAGTTTCCTAGTAACTGAAGACATTGTATTCTGGGAGATGTAGTTGTTAGTGGAAGTTTTAGGGGGAGGGGCAAACAAACACTGTAGCACAATTGCACTGCTTATCTGGACCGCTGCCTCTAACTACTTTTCAATTCTAAATGTCCATTGGCAACATATAGCATTTATAGAAGATTGACACTCTGTGCTCCTGTTTGATTTATTATGAATTGGAAAGCCAGGGATCAGTATTAGGTCATCTGCTATTCCTAATCTACATTTAATGATTTAGATTCTGGTTTAGTAAGCAAACTTGTTAAATTCGCAGACGACACAAAAATAGGAGGAGTGGCAAACATCATTCAAAAAGATCTAGACAAGATTCAGAACTGGGCAGACACGTGGCAAATGACATTTAATAGAGAAAAGTGTAAGGTACTGCATGCAGGAAATAAAAATGTGCATTATAAATGCCATATGGGAGATACTGAAATTAAAGAAGGACTCTGAAAAGACCTAGGAGTTTTTGTTGACTCAAAAATGTCTTCCTCAAGACAATGTGAGGAAGCTATTAAAAAGGCCAACAAAATGCTCAGATACATTGTGAAAGGTGTTGAATTTAAATCAAGGGAAGTAATGTTAAAACTGTACAATGCATTAGTAAGACCTCATCTTGAATATTGTGTTCAGTTCTGGTCACCTCACTACAAAAAGGATATTGCTGCTCTAGAAAGAGTGCAAAGAACAGCTACCAGAATTATTGTGGGTTTAAAAGGCATGTCATACGCAGACAGGCTAAAAGAATTGAATCTATTCAGTCTTGAACAAAGAAGACTACGCGGCGATCTAATTCAAGCATTCAAAATTCTAAAAGGTATTGACAATGTCAACCCAAGGGACTTTTTCGACCTGAAAAAAGAAACAAGGACCAGGGGTCACAAATGGAGTTTAGACAAAGGGGCATTCAGAACAGAAAATAGGAGGCACACTTTTACACAGAGAATTGTGAGGGTCTGGAATCAACTCCCCAGTAATGTTGTTGAAGCTGACACCCTGGGATCCTTCAAGAAGCTGCTTGATGAGATTCTGGGATCAGTAAGCTACTAACAACCAAATGAGCAAGATGGGCCGAATGGCCTCCTCTTGTTTGTAAACTTTCTTTATGTTCTTATTAAAAATCATTCTAATGAAGACTCAGCTACCCCCCAGTTTTCAGTTAACACACTGTGACAGTCTAGCGTCATGGCCCAGACTGTTTGCCAGCAGGAATTAGACCGAGACAGAAAACTGCAGTTTCTGCACTGGTGCGCACGTTTGTTAAACACAAACACAAACTGGCACAAGGGCCAAAATAATGTTTACACAAAAACAATAGTACATAAGCTGGGCAGTCTCCTTCACTACAAATAGTAAAAACACACCACTAACTCCCTCCACCAGACAAAGGAGGTCTCCTTCCTTTTATACAGGTGGCCATTCCCCAATTAGCACCGGTTACCTAATAGGGGAATGGCCACACCTGTGATTGCTGACAGGGACAGATTTACAGCAGTAGGGTTTCTGCTATGCCACTCACACACACACAGACACACACTTTACTATTTTTATGTCTTGTATGAGCCCTTGCATTTTAAACATAAACGTCAGTAACCCTTGTTGCACTGATTTAATTTAGAACTGCATGACAAAAATAAGATTCTGTTACTCAAATGAACATCTTATTCTTCTAGAATTTACAAACTAATGCATGGATGCTATATGGATATATTAGTCGAATTTGACTCAGTCTTGTCAAATTCAGGAGCATCATTAACTGGATTGACGTATTTTTCTTTTTACAGTAAGCAGAGTTTAAATTAGATAGCAACACCAAATGTATGTTTTTACTGAAAATAGAAAAACGGTTACAAATAAGCCTCATTAAAAATACACGTTTTCTTGATTTAAGATACTTTTTTTTTGTTTTGGTTTTAAATCTATTAGATATATCAATTAATTACCTTATTTTGTTTCAAAGTGTGTTGTGTTTGGATTATATGGCAATATTATATACAAGAAGCTGAATTTAGTAAATTAGTTAAACTAGTCAGGATTGTGACATTAATTCAAATGTTTTGCTTTGCTTTTGGAGATAAAACAGTAATGAACAGCCATAGTTCAGATGGAGATGACTTATGTTAAAATATAGTATTTTTATTATTACAATGCGGATGCATGCATATATGTTAAAAACTCGAGTCCTTTTTATTTCTTTTCTAGAACCAGAAGTGTTTGATTTAAGTTGTGCCTTTTTGTTTTCTATTATGCACAAGTGTTTTTAGTTATTGGCTCTTCTGTTAAAAACTAATATTTGTTCTTTTATTTTGAAAAATAAAATTTCAATGCTTCGACTATCGTTGGTAAGTACGATGATCAGATACGAAATTAGGGTGCCGATTGCACCACTATAATAAATGAATAAATATTTATTTAAAACAGTAGCACGTACTTGTGATCAGGTTATGACAGAACAGTAAAGAACACTGATGTCTAACACATCAGTGTTCTTTACTGTATTTTATTTATTTTTTTATTGATAGGAGGCTTAGACTCTAGCCTTGTTGCAGCACTTCTGTTGAAACTTTCCCGTGAGGATAATTTCCAGTATCCGGTCCAGACTTTTGCAATAGGAACAGCAGACAGTCCTGATGTGTGTGCGGCTCGTAAGGTCAGTTGGATTTCAAATGGATAAGTGATAAACATTAGGAGTCTCGCCTAAAATTCAACATTTGCTTTCTGTTTTTACAGTTTGGGTTCAGATGCCAGATGTCTCTGACTTCTTTATCTGTTCTTTTCCACACTTCTAGAGAATAATTAGATCATGCATTAGTCAGGCAATGTTTACAGAAGACAAATGACCTTTTAAAGTGTCTATCCAGCGAAATTATATATATATATTTTTTTTATTTACTTTCAATATATGTTCCCCTCAGATCCCACTGGCAGTTGAAAAGGAATTGGTTATTTTTTTTAATGCAGTTCCGTTCAGCCAATTTCTGTACCTTCAGCCACTTCATGGTTTAGAAAACTCCTTTTAGGAGATGCCAGAAAGTGAGGCGCGAAGGGGAATGCAGCTGCCTCAAAACACTAAGTGTATGGCAGGCAGATTTGGAAAATGCCAAAAAGGTGTATTGCTGCCAGATGTGGAAACACCGCCAAACAATTTCCAACTGAAACAAAACCACAAAATGTGTGGGAAAAATTTATAAAACTTAAGAGCAAATTGGCACGGCGCAACTGAGTTCTCTCCACTGTGCTTGGTGCACTTGTATTGATTTGATTGTTTTGAACAATCCATCAGTAATGTGAAAACATTTAGATTTAGATAAGAGACTTAAATTGGTATCTGGTGCAGCGGCAACTATCCATGAGACAGATTTGTCACAACCTCTGACGAAAAAGAAACACACTGCAATAAGAAAGCATAGATAACGGAGGTAAAGGTCCCTAATAATTTGTTACTTGATATGGATGCAATGTATGTAGCTGGAGCATTTTGAAATCAATCGTATATGAAGTATTTAATTTAAAAAACCTTGAGTTTTTTTCCTAAAGTATTTTTTTACCTTTTAATACCTTGGCTGTTATTACAGAAATACGAAATGGAAGTGTCTGTTGTATTTTTTTTTCTGATTACTTGTGCAGAAATAAGATGATTCGATTACTTATAGCTTTACACCGTTACAGTACAGGTCATCATATCTTCTCCGCTGGGTAAATGGAAATCCACAAGTTTTAAAAACAAATGTCTTCTATTAACTGTTAGTCCTATTATGCATTATTTTAAACAGATATTGCAATAGTCTTGTAAAGATCAAGAAAGCATAAATGGCAGTGCAGCAATGGTTATTTTTTATTAGATGTACAAATTGCTGGAAGGACACTTTAAGCAGAAGGTAAAACTAAACATTAGTTAGAGGCTTAGAGGCTGTGCACTATTCACTCAATATGGCAACCACAAAAACAGGGTTATGGTTTTTATAATAAATTGTTCTGTATTCAAAAAGCTTGCCATGTAGGTCCAACCACAGGCGTTTTCTGTATTTTGTATGTTATGCATTTTGTTATACATGTCAGTAAATAGTAAATACAGTACAGTCAAACTATTTGAACTTGAACCTTAATACTGTATATTTATATATAT
Source organism: Polyodon spathula (assembly GCF_017654505.1). Lineage (NCBI taxonomy): Eukaryota > Metazoa > Chordata > Actinopteri > Acipenseriformes > Polyodontidae > Polyodon > Polyodon spathula. The sequence goes on along the minus strand of NC_054536.1, from coordinate 86,610,175 downwards.
ATAATATATATGTATATATATTATAATATATAGATATATATATAATATATATTATAATATATATATAATATATATATGAATGAATACTCTAGAGATCTATTCAATGTAATTTAATTTGTTATGGATTGTAAAAAGGTTGGTTTAGATTTGGTAAAAATTGCAGGTTGCAAAACGGAAGTGTTTTGGGAAAGTGTACCTTCCATCAGTTTTGTCATTTTCGCCAGCTAAGCGAGTACTTTTTCATTACCTTTTAGCTGTGCAGTAGTTGTATATTTATTATTGTTACAGGTTGCAGCTCACATTGGCAGCGAGCATCATGAAGTGGTTTTTACACCTGAAGAAGGCATCAAGGCATTAGAAGAGGTCATTTATTCTTTAGAGACTTATGACATCACAACTGTGAGAGCATCTGTTGGTAAGTTGTTTATTTAAATTAGGCTATGTGACAATGCATTTGGCTTTTGGTGGAAGTTGCTTTACTGAAATAGTATTTCTAAACAACTGTGTTTTCTCCTCAGCCATGTATCTGGTGTCCAAGTACATAAAGGAGAAAACGGATTCTGTGGTTATTTTCTCCGGGGAAGGTTCAGACGAACTCACACAGGGTTATATTTATTTCCACAAAGTAAGTCATGTGACATTTTTATTACCCCCAGATTCCTTCAGCATACACTGACATGTGCTAGATTCTCAAAGCTCCTGACACCTAAATGGCATAGGGCTCTATTTTTTTTTAAGGAAAAAAAACATAAATTACAATTTAAAATGAAGATAAATTATGTAGGGTTGTTTTAAAAGTTTCAAAAGTAAATGTTTTAGTTGTTTATTTCTTGTTTAGTAACTAACTGGGTTTTTTTTTTTTTTCATTATTGAAAAGAGCTTTGAATCTAGCCAACTGTCTTGTGTTCTTGGTCTCCAGAGAAGCCATTTTGATTTGATTGCTGTTTTCCCAGGCACCATCACCCAAAGAAGCTGCAGAGGACAGCGTGCGCCTTCTCAACGAGCTCTACATGTTTGATGCCCTTCGTGCAGACAGAACCACAGCTGCTCATGGGTATGATGTTTGCAGTATTCACTGAACCGGATCCATTGTTTACTAACAGATGCTGTCTCAATCGTGGAATCAAAATGGCTTCAGATTCAGAATTTATTTTAGAATAATATTATATGTTGCGCGATTTGAACTCCCTTTTGTCTGCAGGTTTTAAAATGAGTTATTTACAGATTATTTTATTTATGTATTTATTTTTTAACGCTTGTTTCTCATGGCAGCCTTGAACTGAGAGTGCCTTTTTTGGATCATCGATTTACTGCCTATTACCTGTCACTGCCTGAAGAGCTGAGGGTCCCAAAGGTATTACTTGTACTTTAGTTTTATGTTAAAAAAAAAAAATAACAAAAAAAACAAAACAATTTATATTATTTAATTGTGATGCTTTTATTTTAAACAGAATGGGATTGAAAAGCACCTTCTGAGGGAAGCTTTTCAAGACACTAACCTCCTTCCTCAAGAGATTCTGTGGAGAAGGAAGGAAGCGTTCAGTGACGGTGTCTGTTCAGATAAGAAGTCTTGGTATTCTATGTTACAGGAGCACATTGAATCTCAGGTATGTAAATGACATGCCCCTTAATGAAATTAGGAAGCTAAAAAACATAAGTTTGAGTTGAAGTACAAAAATATGAACACTGAGGTCCCCCACATATTTCCAGTGAATAACTATAAGGAGTTACACCTGGAGCTATATTACAAAAGCATCCTATTTGACAGTCTTATCTTCAGAGATAGAATGTCCCAACTACAAGTTAGGAGAATTGATATTACAGAAAATGCTCTCCTAACTTATTTTCATATCTTAATTTAAGATAGGAAACGGCATACTGCACAACGTTCTTACAGCTTGTCGAAAAGACTTTCTAACTTTATTTCCTAACATTTAGGACTCCGGGAGAGGGGGGGGGGGGGGGCATTTTAGATCTAATTATTATCACAACGATCCATTAGTATATTTTGGGGGTGTGTACCGTAGATCTAGCCCCATCCCCGTTGCAAAAAGGTGGTTCAATGTGTGGTGTACGAGACGGCATGGAGGTGGCGGTAGACACACTCACACGTTACTATCGGTGATTATGATCATTGATATTTGAAACTTTACTGAGGAATAAGACATGAAGTAGTCTGTTGATTCTGGTGTGTTTTGTATTGCACAGCGAGACTCTTCATTGACTAAATCCAGTGGCTTGTATATTATGCAACTCGGGAAAATACAAGCTTGGACTCTTTAATGTGCACAATTACATTACACCCTTTCTTTAATGTACACAATTATATTACACCCTTTCTTTCACCCTGGAGGCACAAACATCACAGCACTGCTCTTAATTTTAGCTTTACTTTAGCCTGTGAGATTGTTGTGTGTTGGCATTCTTAATTAAAATAAAATGGTGTTTGTCTGAAACTGAATAAGTATTGCTTTTTTTTTTTTTTTTTTTTAATGGCAGCATTTATTTATTATTGTTAACTAGATTTTATTGTAGATTTGTCTGCGATCAAAACTTTATTCTCTTCCCGAGTAAAATGTAGAGCCCTGCGTTTCTTTGCCACAACTGAATCGAGTTTAGATGCCATAACTTAAAAACATGTCTATTCTGGTGACTGTTTCCTGAAGCGCGAGCTGCAACCTGCTCTGTTCAGACTTGATCAGTCGTTTATGGAGAAGATTGTCGCTAGGTAGGATTTTCTAACTATGTTAGGATAGGGGGAGACACTCTTGACTTAAGAAAAATCCTATCCTCGCCATGAAAGATCAGACAGTATTGGTACCCCCTTCCCCCAGTGCTTTGGCAATATATACCCTGCTCCAATGCTCGGCAGCGGCACCATATAGTTTCTGTACTATTTGATTGTGGATTTTAATACAGCAAGTTTTGTTTTATTAATATACGTATACTATGCATGCTATAAAAGACTGATCTTGAAACAGTGTATCCAGTTAGATTCAGCTTTACCTCCTTATCACTTTTCTTTTGTTAATAAAGGTAACAGATGACCAGATTGAAAAGGCAGCGGAGAGATTTCCATTCAACGAGCCAAAAACAAAGGAAGGATATTTCTACCGGCAGGTGTTCGAAACGTTTTACCCTGGCAGAGAGAAGTGGCTGACTCATTACTGGATGCCCAAATGGGTCAATGCCACTGATCCTTCCGCACGCACACTGCCAATTTACAAACAGGAAAATGGAACACCTGATGATGGGGTAGAGGCTGGTGGTATTCATTTTAACCATTCTACAATATAAAATAATCTTATATTACTGTTTGTTCAAATGGCTTTTGAAAAAAACACGTACACACCAAAGGATGTATTGAAATGAGTACTGTCATGCAATTAAAAATTTTAAGCCGTTTAATTTATTGGCAATAGTTTATTATAAGGTAGATAATGATTGTTCACAGCTGTCATGACTAATACAAAAAAAGCATTTGTTTATTATTTTTGGTAAATGTCTCTTTGTATTTGTACTGTGGTATTGAGGTGTAGCTGGCCCTGTACAGTATATCAATAAACAGTAATAATAATAAAAAAACAACATCTTACATATGTTACAGAATCTATCAAATGTACAAATTCCAATACAATGTTATTAACTCTACTGTTCAGGGATTGGTAGACGAGGTTCCTGAGCAGCTTCATGCAGTGGCAGTTCTATAGACGGAGTACCAGGCTGAGCATCCTAATGTTCCTGCACACATCTGCCGGTCCCTCTACCCTGCCTCTGCTCCGAGAAGCCACTGACTGCTGGGCTGCAGCGGCGGTATAGAAGTGCCAAGCGCAGAACCTGCTTCACACACATTATGAATGAAAACGTGGATGTCTTGTAATATTCTAAACATTCAAACAAAAGTCTTTATTTAAAGCGATACGGTAGATTTATGTTGTTTGATAACTATATCCATTACTTATTACACGATATGCATGCCAATTGATGCTAACAATTCATTCCAGTTGTGTGGTGGAAGAGGAGGTGGAGCTCCTGGGACATCTCAAAAGAATTACAGAAAGAAAATGGGACTATTACTACCACTAATAATAACACAGTGTAACAAATTTTATTGATTTTTTTGTTCCTGGGTAGTAAGTGTTATTTCCTTATTGCTTATGCCTCGAAAGTATAAAAAATGGCTATTATTCCCCACAAACTTTGCTTTTGTGACCAGGGACAGTGATATTTCAAAATATCACTATTTCCAATGGGAAAACTGGCAAATGTGTGTCTTTTCGTTCACATAAAGTCAGAAAAAAACAACATATGAATCCAAATTAACATGTATTTATACTAAAGTAATACAAAAATGACTACAAAAGATTTAGAAGTGAGTAGTTTTTCGGGATTTACTGTAAATACAGTATAATCGTAAATCTCGAAAAACTACTCACTTCTAAATCTTTTGTAGTCTATACTTTTGAGGCATAAGCAATTATGAAATAACACTTACTACCCAGGAACAAAAATGTGTTACATAGTGTAATATGAGGCTAAAAGTTTGGTTGTTTAACATGCATTTATACAAACATTATTAGGCTATACAGGAGGGCTACATTTGCAGTTTTTTGCGTTCTTGTGTGTGTGTGTGGTGTGTGGTACAGCTTTGCTGAGGAATCACGTGACATTCTGCCAGTTAAGTGGGATCTTGACTGCTGAAATCTCGTGAGACACGAGCTCGATTCCTGCTCACATGATGAAACATTAAACTGTTTTAATAGTATGGCAATTTTGTTTTCTCATAATTATTTACATGCCATGTTTCTGGTCCAGTTCCTCAAAATAATTCCAAATGTGACGTTGCCTCGTTCCTTTGTTAAGAGATGCAATTTTATTAAAAATATATAACAAACGTCAGAAAAGGCACATTTCTAACCCCGTGAGGACTAAACCATACCAAACCCACAGTGTAACGATGAAGCGCCACAGCGACCGAGAATAAAACCCGCCCCAGTGTCAATCTTTCTGCTGCACCAATTAGAAAAACTACTTTGAGGCATTTCCTAAACCCCTTCCTTTTTATAATATCCGCCATTACTGGGGGATCAAAGAAGTTGGAAACGCAACCTGTTGCTGTATATGATGATAAATTACTGAGGTGAATACATTTAAAAAAATAAATAAATAAAAATAAATAAAATAAAAATGTGAACATTGGTATGTGACCGGTTATATGTTTAGCAACACTTCCCTTCTTTGGCAGGTGAGGCAGGTATATAAAATAAAACACTACATTTTTATAAAAATCCTTAAGGAGAACACTTTAATGTATTAACTATTTCTTTTAAACTATGCAATTCATCTTTAACTGCAACATATTTAATATGCAATTTACACACAAAAAAGTACTATCTCCTGACCTTCTTGAGGAAGGCAGGGAGCAGTAGTATAGGCCAGCACCCTGCACCCAAACAGCTGCCACAGATGCAAGTACCTGCGAGCCAGCAGTCCTAGGGTTTGTTGCCACAGGCCTAGGGCCCATTCTATCAGCCCCATCTGGATTATTGGCAATCACGCACCTCAGACACCTGGGTGCTTACCACCATCATGGTTGGTTACTCTGCAGTTTCTTTTCGGCCCTCCTCCTTTTCAGGGCATGATCCTAACAACAGGCATGAAACCTCAATACACTATCTTAGTGTCTCAGGAGGTATCAACCTTACTGCAAAAACAGGCCATTGCAATTGCTTACCCTTTCAATGAAGGAGAAGGGTTTTACTTCACATATTCCTGGTGCCAAAATGGGATGGTGGTCTCAGACAAATCCTTGACCTCAGATATCTCAGCCTGTACTTGAAAGTACGAAGGTTCAAAATGCTGACAGTGTAACAACTATTACAGTCAGTCAGGTAAGGTTACTGGGTCACTATGGTGGACCTTAGGGACGCCTACTTTCACTTCCCTGTAAAACCTGAATACAAGAAATACTTGCAGTTCGCTTTTCAAGGGACCGCGTACAAGTTCCATGTACTGCCGTTCGGCCTTTCTCTACTTATCACACTTTCAAAAGTGCATGGGCGCTATGCTGGCTCCTCTGAGACTCAAAAGCATTAGAGTGCTCAATTACGCTGATATGTGCCAATTGCGATTGCGTGCATGCAGGGTGCTGGGACTTGGCGCTGGATCAGGCAATCTATACAGGTTTCCCCTGGTGCTGTTCACGTGAACCCCATGCTGCTGTGCAGGATAAAAGAGGGTGTATTAGGTGTGTGAGTGTGTGGATTCAGAGAGTGGACACTGGTGTGCTGTGAGCTGTGTTACGTGCTGTGAACCTGTTGCTGCAAAGAAAGAGCCTGCCACCTATTGAACTGTGCTCTATTGTCAAGACTGCCTTCTTTTTCCAGTATTGTTATCCAGTGCGTCTGTCACAGGATAGCCCGGTGTCTAAGGTGGTCAGATGATAGGAAGGAGACTCAGCTTAAGAACTGCAAATGTTTATTTTTCACAAGTAAAAATGACTAACAAAAACACAGCTCACAGAGCCAAAATAAAAAGGTTCAACAAAACAGTCACGCACCACAAATTATCAAATAAAAATCCCTCACCCCTCGCACCATCACGATGAGTTTATGCATAAATATATGAGCGTGCCTCCTCCTCCTCCCCCTCTCCCTCTCTCTTCTAGCTCCTTATTATATTACGTGGCTGTTCCCAATTAGTACCAATTATCTAATTTGGGAATAGCCATTTTATTGATTAAACTACAAGTAGTTCTACAACAGATGTATTATTTTACCCAGTTCACCAAGTTTGCGGTACAGTAGACGTGTTGGCTTATCCAGATCTGATAGTCTAAACCGACCTACAGTCTAAATTTCCACACAGGTGAATTAAAATATTACTGCAGAGACCTGCACTTATATATTGCAGTACAGTGCAGGTAGTCACATACAAATAAGTTTAGATTCTTAAATGAGAAATAGCTAAGATGCATTTTAGTGTGGTACAGATTATGACCACTATGCTGAACTATTTACAGTAACCATAACAGTGTCTGGTATCAACTTGTTCGGACTAGTAAGAGTCTACTGTGTTGTACTGTACCATAATAAAAGAGTTTATGTGTAGCTAAGAGGTATATACATAATTAATCCTGACAAGGTCTGGTGCCAGGTGGTTCTAACTAATCTACTGTACTGTACTGTACATGTACATACCAGAAAACAGTTTTATGGTCAGTAGATGGCTCTGGTTGTCAATGATTGAGCCAGAGAGTTTATTACATTGTGGGGTGCGTGCACTGTAACAGTTTAAGCGCTGTAGCATACTTTTAATACACAAAACAAACAAAACACCAGAGGTTTAAACACAAGAATAATAAATACACCCTGTCAGGTGGGGCAGTCGTCTTCACTGACTGATGGAGTATCCATAGCCCAGCCCAGCCCAGCCCAGCCCAGCCCAGCCCAGCCCAGCACAGGTTCCACTCACCTACACATCAACCCCAAAACAAAGGATTTCTCCTCCTTAAATACCATATGGCTGGAGCCTAATTAACCATTAATCATTCAATTAAGGCTCCAGCCACATTCTTTCATGTTTTATGCCAACTCTATATTCCCAACACCCACATAATCTTTACATTTAGGACTTTCGCTGCTACAGCAACCAATTTAAATGTTATATAGTTAGCTTTTTCCTTTTTTTTTACAATCTGGCTGTAAGTTATTGTAATGTAGTCGCAATCCATCTACTGCACATTGGAGACGAGATTTACTGTGAGAGACAAACCAGAACCCTATAATGAACAAATTATAGCTGCCTTTTGTGTTTGAGCTTGAAAAGCATTTAATGTGGACGGAATTAATGTCAGCTGAATTCACAATAATAATGATTTTGTAATCCAATCACATTTTGCCGTGAATTTTATGTTTGTCCTTTTTTTTTCTTTTGTTCCATCACAACATAATCATGTGTTTATTATCTAACTAAATATCATGTTGTTATAATCTGAATAAAAAATTATTTGCATTCATATTAGACATATTGTTAAGTTTAATACTAATGCAATGACTTAATATTAGTGATAATAATTATATTAATTATAATTAATAAGATATAATATAATAATATATAGCTGGGGCTGCAGAAAACGGGTCTTTTCCCCAGAGATGGGATTCTGCACAAACACTGAAGTATGCTTCAACGTCTTAATTCCAGGTCAGTCCATAATTAACCAGGTCCTCGGAGAATTAATCATAGATTACCCATTGTTTGTGTGTGTGTGTGTGTGTGTGTGTGTGTGTGTGTGTGTGTGATATATATAATATATATATATAATATATAATATATATAGCATATAATATATATATATAGATATATATATATATCCAGTCCAATTTTGCAGCAATTTTAAAGTCAAAACTGAATTTTCACATTTTGGAAAATAATCTACAATGGGAAACTATCAAAACTGCAGTGCTAAATTAATATTAAATAAAGAACAATGCTTTGTGGATGTAAACAATTCTGTAAACATTTAGATATTAAATAAATCAATAAAATACTGTCATTATTTAAAAAATATTTTTAAATTTATTCTTCCATTATCACAACAAAGTATATTATAACTTAGATTTCTATAATACAAACACCTTGGTTTAGAAATAAAAACAATATACAATCACAACGCGTAAGACATGGTGTAACAGCAGAAATATATTTATGTTTATATGAATACATAAACCATGTTACAAGTCATGGAAATAGAATGAGGCACTATGCATTACAATTTTACTGTGCATAATTCCCAGGGAAAAGGCATGACTCACAATCAATAACCAAAAAGTTCTAGTTTTAGTTTCAATCAGCAAATACTGGTTCATTTGAATACAGACAATTCAATTACATACATTGTATTGAAATCCAGATTTCTTCCTGTTGTTTCAGCTGTTATATTGGTATTCAATGTGTAGCAATGACACAATATGAAAATAATACATTTATTAGAGGTACAACTTTACAGAACAATAATTAGAAAAAAAAGATAAAATGAAAGGATATATCGCCCTCCTCTGGCAATTTGAAGGAATGACATTCAGAAAAATGCATTTTTTTTTTAACGTCTTTCTTCATAATTTTGTATTGGGCTCCATTCAAAATAATCTGTAAAACACAAAAATAAATGTTTATTTTATTTTATTTTATTTTTAAATAAATTAGTGGAAACAATCTGGCTCACCTCAGAGAGACTTTAAAAGTTACTAATCTCAGATTTACAAAATATCCCAAATATTACAGATTTTTGTTCAAGTGTCCAAATAATCTGGATTCGGTTTGGTTCATTAAAGTTAGCGTCGTCTTTTTGTAAGTGGGCTACGGGACAGTGGCTCTTATAATGCCAGGCCCTGTCCACTATATGTGAGAAGCTGATTTTATGACAGGTGTGGTGGATTCCTTCCAAACCAAAACAAACTTTTTTGCTAAAGCCTTTATAAATGGAACAGGGAACACATGTAATAATAAGTTGAACAGGAGTTTTACTCTCCCAGTTGTAAACATGGGAAGAGGAGCCACGCTTCTCTTCTAGTGGAGGACAATATATTGGATTGCTGCGGCATCTCAATCAATTGCATTGGACAAACAGCTGCATTCTGTAATGCTGAGCTATTTCACTGCTCTTTAGGCCCTGTTAAGTATCAAGGGAAAGGACATAGTCTTCAAAATCAGATCCCTGTTTTTATACGGCCCATGGCATCCTTCGAACAATATCCTGGTTTATTTGTACTGCATTCATGTATTAAGCTGTTTGCCTGCTTTTTCTTTGTATGTATGTATTAAGCTGTTTGCCTGCTGTTTCTTTGTGTGTATGTATTAAGCTGTTTGCCTGCTGTTTCTTTTTGGGTATGTATTAAGCTGTTTGAGAGAAACACACGTGTTAATTCTAGGTTTCATTAATAATGGTATATTTACATGTTAGCCCTATACAGTAGTGCAATGCCTTTTGAAAAACGACTCTTTCTAATGATGCCTTGTTGGCTTGCTTCCAATATGCAGCTCACCAGGCTCTTCAGATCTTTTGCCCATCAGTCCAATGAAGGAGTTCATTTTTTGCCCTACAAAGAAATGAGATATGCTATATCAAAATACTCAATATCAATATCAGTTCATAACTGCAAAATGTAGTGATTTATTTGGCCAATATTAGATACATATTATATAAAAAGTACAATAACTATTGTAAAGACACACATGGAATCAGGTAAAAATAAAATGAGAAACTGTTAACAAAACAGCTCTGCAGTTTTTGGCAGACTATTAAAAGCATATCATAATACAGTAGTCTGCCGCGTATTGGACTGCGGAGGGACCAGAATAAGGGCGGATACTCGATTTACTTACTTTTGCCGGTAATCTGTCTGTTCGCTGAAAGGAAAAATATAAAACATGAAGTCAGTAAAATGAGCCAAGATACACATGACTGTATTGCTTTGTAGCATATAAGAGTAAGTATTGTGCAGAACTAGGGTAACCATGAAACATACATGTATTCAGATCACATGCATTAACACATTTCAATGATTGTTGCTTTATGTTGCAATGTATTACAATTTCTCATTATGCAGGTACATAGCTTACTTTATATAAGAAAACAATAACTCACGACTACACTACGCCACTGTATTGTTTCCAAGTTACAAATAACACAACATGTGTTTTGTAACAACATCGCAGCTAGAACGAGAGCGGGGATGAGGTAAGATGCGGTGTGGAGTGGGAGACCTGATTTTCTTTCGCTGAAGCTAAATTAATTTATACTCTCCGTGGCACATTTCACTGCACTTCAACCATGCTGAATAGATGGGCAAATCTTACCAGAAGATCGTTTCCCCATCAAACCGAAGAACTGATGGGGTTTTGGTTTTCTTGTGATTCGTCTTAAGATTTCTTTAAATGAATCCGGTGCCAGCCATTCATCCTGATAAAGAAAACGTTCAGGTCATCGATTAACACAAGTGTAGACAGTAATGTGAGAAGGTGTGATAGACAACAAAACGAACTGTAAAATTATGTTACATATAGAATGACTGACTACTGCACTAAAATGTCAATGTTTATTTATTGTTGAGTAATTTGAAATAGTTATGTATGAATGGACACATTTCCTATTCAATTAAACGCAGTAAACTTCAATGTACACTTCTCATAGTGGCGCACATAAGCTGCTTTGTGGTGTTAGTACATATAAACATTTATTATAAAGTGTTTCCTTTTGATAGAAATCTTGTAACATGACTATATGCCTCTGTTTGAATTCTGGTGGGAGTAAACCGTTACTTCGTTACTATCGCGCTTTTTTTACAGTTGAAATCATAATTTATCACTATTATGAACAAGTTTACTGAAATCATTTTAAATGATTTTTTTTCTACATATCTTTTTAATGGTACGTTGTTAATTTATTTACAAAAAAGGCAGGCTGTAGTTTTAAACATCCTGGTCTTAACAGAAACAACCTTTACAAATAACACATTCAGCCCAGGCGTGACCAACTTAAATCCATAATCTTTAAGGACTTGTTACATTACTGTACTTCTGATCCTTGCCCACAAACATAGTTCATACGCATGGACATGTACGTTGATTTGTTTTGTATACTGTATATATTACAATAAAATAAAAAATATTTAAAAACCGGACACATAAAGTATGACAATATCTGAGTTTTTGTATATCAAACGCTACTCCACAGGAAATCAAAGAAAGAAACAATCGATAAAACCTTTCAGATCATGATAATATATTTACAGCACTCTCCTTGCTGATGCCTCTCTGAAGGAGATAGTCCTATCGAGTGAAGTTATTTATCCAACTCTACGATCTAATGTTACTATATAACAGCATAGCTTTAGAAACGTCACAGTTAGGTCGTGTCTTTTGGGGTTCCTTTAGAGATAACTCTTAACATCTAGTCTTGAATTTGCTCCTAGGCATACTAATAAACATTCTGGTGCATCTTTTTTTTTTTAGATTGTTAAAGTATTTGGCTGTCATCCAGCCGGCAATGTCAAATGGGAAACACGCGCTTCATTCAGCAAATGGACATCGCGGTCAAATCAGAAATGAAGAAGCCTACACAAGCAGATGAGTGCTTGCTGAAGAGATTATTTGTATTAGTAAATTTCATTATTTTTTCATATATATATATATCGGGTGCTGTTACGGGACCTTATTTTTTCGCTACATGTTGAGATAACATCCAAAATCTCCTATTGCTACTGCATTGGCAGAAGAATGAAGCTATACCGATATTTAGCTATTATCTTTTTAATGCATACCTGTGTGTTAACAGTTATTTATTTATTTGTACGTACTGTAAATCATTGACTGACCTGTATTTGTTTGCTGTCTGTCCAATAATTTAGATCTTCGCCGGTACCCGCTTCTTCGCCGAAGAGTTCTGCTAAAACAAGAAACACCACCATAAAGGCTAGCAGCAGTTTCATCGTGCAGACTGGGAAGTATGCGACTCTTTGCTCGCCCACTTGGTATTCTTGCTTCTTGATGAGAGAGGGTGTGTTTGTGCAAGTGAGAGATTGAAAGAAATGCTGTTGTACAGACCAATTGATGTGACTTGAAGTGACAGAAAGGCTCAGATTCTATATGCTTTCCTGACGTAAAGAAATCCAGAAACGCTAAACCTGAAAACAAAATATCCTTTGAATAAATACACTTGTATATGTTAAAGCAGCATTGGTACCGAGCTTGGCAATGTGTTCACTCTGCTGGCTTGTTTCGGATCAGACGCTTGAGTAAACGTCACCATTTATACGAGGAGACTGGGACGTGTCCGGCACCCTTGTTTGGCTAAAAACGATTAGTTGCTTTATTTAGCTGGTCATGGCAAAGCGCCTTGTGACTAATTTCCATTTGTATTAAAAAAAAAAAAAATGTGATCGATGTTAGATAAAAATGTCGTCTTGTAAAACCGTGTTATCCTGAAGTAAGGAATTATTGTCATTTAGGAGACAGGATGACGCACACCGGTTGAATGGTGACGATTCCATTGCCACAAATACTCCGTGCTAATGCAGGTCATGTCTAAATTGTAAATGGTTGGAATGGAGATTTATAGTCCCACTTCTATATAATATATAATATATATAATATTGAGCACTGGATTTGAACGCATAGTCTTAAGGATGGTGCAGATGGATGTAAACTTTCCTCTGAAGTTAACGGAAGTGTGGCATGGGTCTCTGAAGGAAACTATTTATTTTTAACAAAGGTATTTATGGGATTGATTTACAAAGCTAACACAACCTGATAGAGCAAGCTGAGGATACACAAATGCAACGTAATGTGCTGTGTTTTAGATGCACATATCTAAGGCCTTTTGAAACCTATCGGTATTGTCAAGTACAAGGGTGTTTCCAGTGAAGGATACTGTAGAATCACAATATAAAATGACAAAGTAATTATGGTGAGAAAAGGTTCTTAGTTATTATTTATTCATTGCATGTGCCTGAAAGGAATAGGATCAATAGGGCATGTACCATTTTCACTGAATGAATCAGTCTCACAATGGATTTGCTACTCATCGTCAGATTAAAACTCTCTTGAGATCCAGGCACTGATTACAGGTGAGGACATTGAGAAAAGACATGACACAGGGCAAGTGACACCAACAGACTTCTGTTCTTGAGAAGCATTGCACTGATATGCTTTTCTATACTCATTTCACCAAATACATTGAGAAATGTAGGTGTTACTGTCCAATGAGTCATACATGTCAGCCCATTAATATCACAATTATCTCACAGTACACCAGAAGAAACATGGCACTCACATTACTGGTCCAAAGTCTTTAGTAATACTAAAAAGTTTTTTTTTTTAAATCACAATAGAGCTTTAGCACCCTCTTCACTTTGACTCCTGAGCTATTTTAATGAATGTATTTTGAATGGATTAAATAAAGTTTGATGTTCATGAAGCTGTTCTCAACTGTTGTTGAAATCTTAAACGACATTAATACAATTCATTTTACAATTGATTTAAGAAAAATGAAATAAACACTGTGCCTAGTCCAATTAATTTCAAAGAATCAGGTTAAATGAATAAAGCAAGTCTCAACTTTCAAATAGGTGTATTATCCATATACAGTATTTAGATTCCTTTAGAATCCTCACAGAGTAAATTGTGTAAACAAGGGTGAGGAAATGCACCAAGTGTGATTTAAAATGCCAACTACCCCACTGTAGCCTGGATTTTTAACAAAATGGGTACATTTGGAGCCAGGTGGAGCATTTATCAAGAATAAACATAATTATTAGCTTTGGTGGAAACATAATCATTATTAAACATGGCCATATGCGTAACTAAGCATGCTTTCTAGGTTGAACAATGTGAGTGGGGTGTTTGGCTAGACAGACACCTTTCAAGTCTAATCTGGTTAGACATGTTTTCCTTTGGGAGATAACCATAATGCCAGTGACAGAATACCCATATGGCAATTGTAATGGAAATCCTTTTGAAGCAGACCTCTTAGACAAAAGGAAACTTATTACCTTGTAGCCTAATGGGATCATGTTTCTTACACAATAAATGGTTTACCACAATTGGCTAACCTTGCAACTCACAGTAGAGGACAGTGAGTAAACGTACCTTCCTGTAGCCAGCTGGCATAGATAGACTACACTGATTTATATCATATCTAAAGATCTCCTTTGCTATAAACTATGAAATCCTAGAATATTATGTACAAAGTATTTGACAGTTGGGGTATTACCCCAAGCATAATACAAACAATTATATTAATATTCAATTATAGGCTTCTCCATTGCTATTTGTTTTCTGTTCAAAGTGCTTGAACTTGTTACAATTTTACTTGAGTACTGTGGTACAAACGACTAACATTGGTTTATGCAGGGTCGGATTAACCTATACTCAAATTATGCTGCAGCGTAGGACCCCCAACAGAACTGGGGCCCACGCGATGTCACCGTTTGATTGGGACATTTTACAAAGACTGCATGAGGGCGGAGGGGCCCACACATGCACAGAACCTTGCTTTTGGTTTATTTTTTTTCTTTTATGACGTCTGGAATTTGTGTCTCGGTTACAGCATACCTGGTCTAAGCCTCCCATGCAAGCAGCTTCCTGATAATGTACAATACCAAATGCCCCACACTCTCTACCTCCAGGGAGAGATACGCCCCTAGTCCTATGTCAGAGGCATCAGGCATACAGGATAAAATGTATGAATCAGGCTCAATTTACACATTCATTTATTTAAGTTTTAAGGCCAATTAAAAAACCTATCCTGTCTCAAATGTGCACAGTATGCCCCTTTACATTTTAGAAACTTTCCTTTTTAATGACATTTTTGAAAATACAAAGGCAGATAAAGGTAAATGTGTGCAATGCCGGAGGCTGAAGGAAATTCAAATGTGGATGCAGCCGGCAACAAGGGTTTAAGTCCATAGCATTTGTTTCTTTCCGTTTTACAGCTACAAAAAATAAGTAAAGGTCAGAAAAGTTATTCCCTTTTTTTGTTAAATTAGATTGTTTTGCTCTATTGAATTCAATGCTACTGCTGGTCCGTAGAAGGAATCTACCAACAGGTTTGGAAATTTTTTTGGAAAAAAAGCAAAACGATGGTTATGTTATATTATTCATTATATATATATATATATATATATATATATATATATATATATATATATATATATATATATATATAAAAAACTGCTGGACATTCTGGTAAACTAACAAACCCACTGACCCATTAACCTCAGTGGATGCTATGTTATGCACTTGGTAATGTTTTTGTACTTTACTGCCTGGGACTGAAGTTTTTTTTTATGTCAGTGATCCATATTGCATCATTTTATGTTCTATGTTCCCACAGATGTTTGAATGTAAATTAAAATTATCATTAACAACAGTGAGATTTCATTATTATCACTGGCATGCAGCGGTCCAGATAAGCTGCATACGCAGAGCAATTTTGCTGCACAGCTTATCTCCCTCCTCTAAAACTTCCACTAACAACTACATCTCCCAGAATACAAGGAAACTGTACACAAGAAAAACCAACCCAACAGACATGATCCAATCTGGGTAGCCCTGTTGTCTTTGCAACCAATCACAGTAAAAAGACGACAAATTGGAAGCTACACAGGTTGAAGTGTAAACACCCCAGTCCAGCTACAAATCCAACTGGAACCATCATCAGAGGCAACCGCTTTAAAAAGGTGCCTATAACTGTTCTATAACATATTCATGCATTGCCTTATTTTATTTATCTGTAGGGCTTTATATTGAAGTTTTAACATGTTCACTGAGTAATGTAATTAATTTGCAGAGTTAGTGTGATACCTTGAAAAAAATACTGACAATAGAGCCAATAAAGAATCTTGTAGAACACACGCGTGGTTGTACAGTAGTTCAAAGTAACACTGCAGTTAAAATGGAAGGCTCTTTTTTAATGCCTACCCCATTAGAATTAAAGATCGTACAGTATTTATCAAGATTACTCATGACTTCAAGGTTATGTTGCATTTTATCTGCTGAAAGTACATTTTACTCTCTCAGTGTTCAAATTAGAGGGTAAGCTCCTCCCAGAACCAAAACCTTATCTGAAGCGCTGCTCGCATGTGATTTCTGTTATATGGTAATAGGTAATAAAGGTATAAATGTTTTACAAGTCTCATACCTTGTGTACCCTGGTTGTTGTGGAAGGGTGAGTATGTATATGGCCCCCAAAATATGGCTTGGTATCAGCCCTCAACGCAGAGCTGAATTAACCAATATATCAATACTCCATTCACCAGAATATACATAGGACCCCCAAATTATGGGTTAGCGTAGGGCCCCCACGTCCTAAGATCCTGAACACCCACAATATGGGAGATATATTTTTTGCATATCAACTCACCGAGAAGTGGAATTATTTCCCTCAAGTCTTTGCGATTGAAAATGATAACGTTTCTTCCCCTGGAAAATTACTTACAATCTCTTTCCAGTGCTTCTCCTTTAATCCACACTTACACATGGGATGATGTGTTCACAAACCTACCATAATGACATTTAAGAAAATATTCTGAGTTTATCATAGCGCTTGCTTTAACAAAACTCAAAAATGTTTGTTACAGTACAGCATGTTAACATGCAATTAACCATGTATTAACAGTGCAAACAATACATTTCAACACTGAATTTCCTACCCAAACAAGGGCTCAACCTGCCCCCTCCCCCCTTATCAATCTCCCACATTGAAACACACACTTTACATGTAGAGTATACTTATCTTAGCAAAGCAATGTTTGAAAATATATATCATGGCAGAATAAATGATGTGTTAACTATTTACAGGCCTAATAAAATGGTCTGCTGGTTTGGATGAGGCCCCAGGCAGCGAGTTGCTGTTTTCTGATATAGACAGAGAGTTGGTGGAGGTTGACTCAATTGAAAGGATACATTTTCACATGATTTGAATGGAATAAGGATAGCTGTTCATTCCTGGCATTGACGATTCTCCAGACAGGCTCAAAGCAAGTTCAAAGCTTGACTTAGAAGCAATAGAACCTTGTACCACTGAGAATGATTGTGAACACTATAAAATAATAATGTAAATTTAAATGAATCTGATCTGATTATATCTGAAGATATCTTACCCACATACCCCTTCTGTATTATATTTTTTAGGTTAGCATTTTACCTTAGTAAATAATACAATCCCTAGCTGCTACTTTAACATTTCACTTTTACTGGAAGTTCAGTGATATTACATTAGCTTTAAATGTGAACAACATAGTTATAGATATAAATATTCTTTTAAGATTTGTTTATTAAAATGGTCTGTAATTGAGAGTGTTTTTATTCATCAACATTGGTGTCCAAATTGATCCTATCAGACAGGGGTGTCATTTCAGAAAAGATTCTGGGGTGCCAAAGCTGTGTCAGTATTTCTACAATCGAAATAGGGTCAAAATGAAAACCGAAAACGTACTGCACAGCCCTACAAATGAGCCCAAATCTAATTTTCAAATCTATTATACCTTTTCTTTAGTGCATACATATATAAATAATGCTACCTAGGTATAAGCAATATTAATAGTTTCTTCCACAAGTCAACCCCTGCTTGCTGTTTCACTGTTGTTTAATTTCTTTTGTTTTCCACCTGCTTGTGCAAACAAGACATTTTCCTTTGGCTCATCATGAAGTCAATAATATTCTAATGTAGAATTAACAGAATGCAGTGTAATTCTGTGTTGTCGATATAATCACTGGACATTGATGAACTACCAATCAAAAATGAATGAATGCTGCCAACGCCTCGAAACTCAAAGTGAGCAATTACATCACCACGGCAACCATTGCCGATTTCATTTTGGATCCGGGTTAAATTAGAAAAGAATGGTGTTTGAAAAACTTATGTTATTTGTTTGTGAAGATTATATTATGTGTCTGGGGGCATCAGAAAGTAAACAACTTTACATAATGGAGCATTATAGATTATCTATGCCCCCCACTGCTATTAGACATTTGAACTGCATCCATAGAAAAAAAAAAAAAAAAAACCTGCAGAGACATGTATGAATACCAGAAAAGGTTAAAGAAAGGGCATGCACAAATACAGATATTGCATATTCAATTCTTTAGATCTATAATATATCATTATTTTTGAAATGCCATAAATTATATTACTGTACACATATTACCAAATATTACTGTACACATTTCTGGTTTGTCCCCCAAAAAACAAACTGCATGTATAATCTATAGTTTAGAACGACCTGCCATGATTACCACTTGCACAGCAGAAAGACAGTGTGTGCATACAGAGTGTTCTCAGAATAATGTCAATATTTGCAAAATTGTAATAAAATCTGCAGTTTACGAGATTATTCCCAAATATAACTTGAATGGAGTCTAGGATAAAAAAATAATTAAAGACAGACAGATGGACAGGTAGACAGACATGCTCATTGCACAAAGGTCCACATTTTGAATTAAACAATTTCATATATTATTCAGCTAAACTACAGGATATTTTAAAGTTTCATATATCACTCTAACATCTACTAATATTTAATCAGTTTGTTGGGAAAGTAAATCTGCTACAGCTTTGGACAGGTGATCTTCTTAATGGAGCATTTCAATACAGCCAGTAGAATCCTGGGGAAAAAAAACAATGATTCAGATTCCAACCATGTCCTCTAAAACTCGTAATGTTTCTGACCTCTAAGCACAAGGTGCTGTAAACGCAGGCTGTGCATGTGCAACTTCAGTGATGTTTCAGGCAGTAAGTGTGAGATGTCTTGGCTACAAGTCCTGGTTAGAGAAGTGGTGGCTAATACACCAAGAGCTGCAGTCCAATGGGCTCGGCGATCCACCAGCAATAATGTGAACAGGAGTTCAATAAAGTAAACTTACTGATCAGTAACTATCTGACTTTAATGGTGGCCAATATGTTATTTATTTAAATAAAATGGAAAATTACCTGCATTCTTCAAATGCAAAATATGAGGTATAACAGTAGCAAAAATGCAGAATGAAGAGTCAAGTCAGTATTTGTTTGTTGTGCATGCTCATCTAGTGTGAATTGTTACTTACTATACTTCCTGCATTTTATTTCCAGCTCAGGATCAGAAGAAGCTGCAGCACAACAAAGCTCAACCTCAAGATTTTGAGTGGAATAGTTTCAGGGTTTTTTCAATTTCGGCGCCTGCTTTGCCTTCTTTGAAACTGTCAGAATATTTTAATCCAATTTGGTAGGGATTCTTTTTTTAATATGTAAGCAGCCTCTCCAAAACTACTGTATGGTTATTTGTTGATGCTTGTTCAGATTTGCCCTAATAGATCCACCAGAAATCTTTTGCGTTACCCATATTGTCCACGACTGCTTTAGACAGGGGGGTGATTTCTGACTAAGGCCAGCCCAGCAGCTATCTGTTCACCGGGCACTTGGCCAGCAAGGTCCTCTGTAGTGCAATAATGAGAAACATACCTTCCCGGTTTTGCAGTTTTAACTCGTGGGAGCGACCGGGCAAGTTTGAAGCTCCTTGCAGATTCACCAGCAAAGGTTGGTGGCTTTACAGAGCCGACCTGCATTCCCCTGACTATGTGACTTTTACCAGGTAAGCCACTCAAGGACCCAGTTCTGTGTTTGCTTTTATGCATAAAAACTAATTATGTGTGTGATGGAGTTTCTGTTTAACAACAATCTATTTTGTTGCAATTGCATACTGTGTATAAGCTATTAGGGTTGCAAAGGTTCTGAGCTTGTTTTGAAGGTGCCTCGACAAAGACAGCTCATTATAGACTTGCTTGATCAGGTTGACTGTCCAGCAATACTACAGGCCAAAACCTATGTTAGAATTCATTCTAATGTACCTTTTGTTTTTCAGTACAGTGTGAGGTTAATACATACTGAAAAAATGATATTGTAACAGTGTCTTATTCTATTGTTTTGTAATAATGAATATTTTACCTTGTTTGAATAAGCCATTTAAGTGTGTTCATTTTATACTGAATCAAAAGACAGTACCATGTGGTATTACTGATAAGGTTGTCATTATAGTTTGTTTGTAGAATGCAGTGATTACTTGTTAATTAATTCACTGGAACAGAAGCAAAATGAATGTGACTTGTGTTGCCCAATTACTGTACATTATTATCATGACAAACACGCTTTACCTGAGTGGGATTTCTGTTAATGTAAAACAGGGCACATATGCAATAATAGTGAAATCGTTGTTGAATGGCCATTTGGTTTTAAGAACTAGAAACATTACATACTTAAAGAAAAGAAATAAACTAAACACATATTTCATGACCTTGGACAATAAGTGATTATTTAAACAGTAGCAGCATTCAGATCCACTCCAGTTTAGACAGATCCCCTGTGTTTTGTCATGAAATGGAGAGAAAGGAAAGGTAAACTATGGAAAAATGAATTTAAGTCATATTTTAGTATACATAAGAAATTCCCACTTTAAATAATTCAATTAAGCTACCAAACAGTATTTCCATGGAGAGAATGTATTACTAGAGTTCAATTCACCCCAAGCACTCTGTGGCAGGGCGATTGCCCTACACGGTAGGTAATTAGTGCTGGTGTAATTTGTATGTGGGAATGGGTTTATTGTGTGTGTTTTTGGAGTTGATTTGTTTGATTGAATTATTGTTTACAGACGGGCGCTCGATTGAGACTTGCTGCCTGCTAGGCTTGGTTGAGGGGAAGGGCAGCAATTGATTGGCTGTGCTGGTGCTCAATCAGCAGATGGGCAGATCTTGACTGAGTGTCCGTCAGTTTAAAAACATCCGTGGGAGATTGCTCGGGGCTGCTGCAAGGCCTGCCATTTTCATGGCACCTTTGATTTATAGTTTGACGTATTGTGTTTTATTTTGCATTTTTGTACAGTTTGCTGTATTAGTCCTCTGTGCGTTGCCATCGCTATTAACGTCACATGACCACCTTTATTTACTTTCGTTTTCTGTTTGTGAATAAATCCTGCGCGCCTGTGCTGGCGTTTTCAACTTCACCCCAGTTGTCTCTCTATGCTTGAACAGCGGCTACTCACACACGTGACACGAGTAAGACCCTGTCACACACTCATTAAATCAAAGCAAAATGATTCCCTTGGTGATGGATTAGAACACACAATAAGAAACCATATCATACCATAAGTCATTCATATTATAGGGAAGAGGGGTTCATAGCGATCGTTATCTAGCCACTCCTCAATGTTTTGAGCATCAACATTTTCACTGCCTCCCATTTGCTGCACAGTTTCTGCTAGGCTCGGCGAACTCTTCCTCATCAACCTCTTTCTCATCATTTTCCCCTGGAAAGTTTTGTCTCCATGATCTGATCAGCATAACTGATTTCACTTCATTCCATACTCTAATCACTTCATAAATTGCATCCTGAACTGCCATCTTCTTCCAAAAAGATTTTAAATCATTTCCATACTAATTCATTTCCAAAGTGTTCTAACGGTCCCACTTGATAATCGTTCAAAATGCATGCCATCACTCCCTGGTCCATAAGTTGCATTCTGGGGAAGAACCAGAATTTTCCTTAGGGGGGGGTTCAGGTTACCTGCCAAGCAGCCAATTTCCAGAAAATATTAAAGTACAAAATCAAGGTGTAAGGGTGAGGGTGCAAAAATGTCAATCACACTCTCTACCAAGATGCGCCGATTGCAATGCACTGCTAGTAGTTCTAATCTAGTCAACCGATTTTCTCCCACAGTTGAGCGTGTATAGCTCTTAATTCACCGGAGAGTGCTGAAGGATCACACTGCTGTAGCAGTTGATACCAGCAGTGTAGCCATAATTCCCAGTTGCTGGGTGATACTCTGATAGATTGTGGCATTGCAGTGCACCAGTGTTTCGGTTGCATTCTGTGGCATTACTTCTGCTGGAACATTTGCCCATTTGAAGCGCCACCTGTCTACTTCAGCAGCAACCACGGTGGGCTGTGCCACATCTGACTGATACCCCTACAATGACATAAAATGTTTGTCTCGTGTGCAAAAGTCACTGCGCCTTAAAAACAAACCCATTCAACAAATGTATAGTAAATGGTAAACAAGTTTAGATGGACTTATTCAAAAGACAAAGACACAAAAACATCAATATTATTTATTTTTAACCAACTAATGTTCTGGTTATAGAACAAGTACACAATAAGTACACAAATACACAATAAATTGCAATGTTACAAAGAGCGAGTCCACCTCAACTTGTTTATAAAATGATTGTCGCCATCTTTCACACCATAGTAAAAATAATTCATATTGTGTGTTTCTAAATCCTGTGAATATATTCTTTAACAAAGCAAATTAGTAACAACACTATATAAAATATGTACTCTCTTACCTGAACTAGTTATATTATTGATTTGTCAGAAGAGTCTTCCAGGTGTTTAGGCAACAAGCATCAAAGCTTTCCACATCTCTCACATAAATCCGCAAAACGGTTGGTCAATTCAGAGATCACAAAGTCGAGATATTGCACAAAGGTTGATTGCTGATAGAAATGTTCTGGCTGTTCTGTTGAGTAGTTGCTGCGATGTCACTGTACACCTGCACGCTTTGGAGTGGTTACAGGAATGTTAGCTTTTCACATCTTTTAAATGCTAAAGGTGGATGTAAATACTCTTTCATGGTTACCTTGTTGTTTTCTCATCATGATTAGCAGCAAAAATGTTTAGGCTTGTTTTCTGTAGTACTCTGGACAATGGCAGGACAACATTCAAAATGCTTTCTATAATTGTCATGGTGACAAATATTATATTGCTCACAGTACAGAACAATGTTTGAGCTTTGAGTACAGACTCCCTATGTGGCCTGTTTTTCATTTTTTTCGAGGGCATCAGTAACAGCCTATTGCAGAGCAAAGCTCTGCCCTTTTTAAATTGGCAGGGATGGGGTTAATTTCCCCTACCTGCCTGGGTTTATTATGTTCAGGTGGCTGGGGTTGATTAGTTGATTAGATGATTAACTTAATTAACGATCAATCAGCGCCCAGCCACCTGACATAAAAGGAGGTCTCTGCTTCCCATTAAGAGCTTTCACACAGCCGCAAATAGTTCCACAAATACAACCTCACCGCCATGGCACTCCACCCACTGGGTTTCTCACATGGGCTTGTCAAAAGCATGTGACTTAAACACCATATCTCCCAGTCATTAACGGTTTGGCCGAACGTTTCACGCAGACACTGAAACAAGCATTACAAGCAAAGTCGTCAGGCAGCCCTGCAATACAAGCTTTCCAACTTTCTGCTTGCTTGGAGAAATGCAGTACACTCAACAACTAATCAAAGTCCAGCTAGCTTGTTTTTAGGAAGAAATTTAAGATGTAAACTGGACCTTTTGAAACCTGACCTTCGACAATATGTGATTGACAGACAGGCTGATCAGAGCAAGCTCAGATGTAAAGCACAAATCCGAGAGTTGCAGGATGGACAAGCAGTCTGGACTCGAGATTACAGAGGGAAAGTAAAGCAAAGTGTATTCCGGGCACCATCAAGTCCTGACAACTGATGTACAAAGTTGAAATTACACCTGGCACTGTGTGGCGTCGAAACATCGATCAACTCTGTCAGTCAGCATTGAGCAGGTCTTCCCTAGAGGATGCTACAGCCATAAAGATTCCACAAATGCCAAAGATAGACCAAGTGGAATTGTTGCTGCCACCAACACCGCCCAGTGCAAAGACGCAGAAACTGTCTGTGTACCTGAGGACTGCTCTGAGAGTCCACCTGCTGCCACCACACCTGAGGCAGCCATTGTTAGTGAGAGAAAATATCCTGTTAGGGTGTGAAATGCCCCAGAAAAATTTTACTTATAAAAAAATATACATTTCTTTCATTTGCCTACTTTTTAGCTAAGACGGAAGGACTGTTATGTTATGTTATTGTTCAGAAGCTTAAAGGTTAACTATTGCTGATGCAATCTCCGTCTGCTGTAACAGAGCATGCGTATAAAAAAGAGACACTGTGTTTTCCTGTTAAGTGTGCTCACTACTACGGCAATAGAAAAGGTTATTGTTAGTTAACCAGTTATATATAAAATACATATACCACAATCAGAGCTCATATATTATTTATGATTTAGAATTAATTTAACTAAAGAAGCATATATTGAGCAGCACTGGTGATGTGTAACTTACTGTAACCAGCATTGACTGTTGGACTCCTTAAACAATAGAACCCGAAGAAGAGTGCTTTACCGAACCGAAGGCAAAGGCATTTAACATAACGAGGAGGGCCTTACCTTCGTCAAGTTCTACTGCTTAAATAAAATACAATACAAATAAATGACAAAGTATCTCAGGGAGGTTTATACATGAAATGAAAACTTTAAAGAGCTTTCCTTAAAATAAAACCCAGCTACAAAAAACAAAATCAAATCAATGCATCCCCAGTCTAGACTTAAAAGTTAGCTAGCATTCCTGGCATTTATTGTAATTGAGCTCCAGAAACGGGTGAGTAACAGAATGCCAAATGACCTTATACAATACTTTTAATATATTTTAAAACTCGCAGACAGCCTGTCCACAGGGAGTCTATATAAGTGTAATGGCAGCACCATTCTAAAGAAGCTAGTGCCTGATAGCAAACATCTCTGCGTATTTTCTGGATAGCATAGTTATAGTTTTACAATATTCATCAGATGATAAAATTGCCTGTGACCATCCACAACTACTAATTTTTGAAAATAGTGAAAAATCCATGTCACTGTTACAAATGAGAAATGTAGTTGTTTGGATATAGTTTTGTGAAATGAACATGCTTTTCAAAATACAAGAATAAGTTAAAGACTGGATTAAACGCTGTGCAAATCTGTCCCTATGTGAATCTTTCAGTGGGACCTCTTCCAATTTTTTAATTTAATTTTAATTATTATTTGAGCGATTTGTCCATATATAGGGGGTTTGTAAATAATATACTGTAGGGGAAAAGCATTATTGTAAAACATCAGAAGTCTTAGTTTAATTTCTAGGTTTACAAATACTGTCAGAGTTTAGTAAATCTATAAGAAACATATATAGCTGGTTTCATAGACATAGAGATAAATTAGCACTTGTCTTGCCTAAAATAACCATTGTTAGTTCAATATTAGTGATAATCAGGATCTGTGAAACCACCTATATATTTAATGTATAGCAGCAGAGAGGCCACAGATAAGTATAAACTTTTCAACAACACTGCATGTGTACTTCTCTGCCAAGATTGTCTGCTTGATAACCTGAAACTAAAAATTCTGGTTCGGTAATACAATTTTTTTTTTTTAACTGAAAAAATATTCTAACAATGTTTCATGTCTTTTTGTGTGATCCAGGAGTAGACAAGGTTCGTCAAGGGCTTGTTTTTATGTTGATCTGTGTGTTCCGTTGACAGGATGCTTGTTTATTTTGTATCTATTTTAGGTGATTAGTCAATTCCAGTGCACTATTAGAGTAGATCCCTGTTAATCCGTGTAGATTGGGACTGATTTGAGCCCGAATTGGTGAATAACACGGATTAGGAGAAATTGAGTTTACTGTTTGGGAAATCTCTGTGCTAAATTGAAAACTCAGAAAATGCAATAGAACAAATAAAATATAATCTCCCAACAATGGTGATGTTCAGAGGCAGAAAGCTGGTTTAAAAAAGGCACTGATCTTGCTCTGAGTCTTTAATTGTCGTAACTGCTCTTCATATTCAGACTGCCAGGCTAAAAGAATCTTAAATCTGCTTTCTGCTCGCTTATTGCTGGTTTCAGTAACTACAGTACAGTACTATCCATTGGCTTGCAATATACTGTACTCAATTGAATTGAATGAAATTAAATGGTGACCATCCTTTTCCGCACAGATACGTTGATTTCCGTACTAATATATTTTGATAATGTACAGCAAGGATTATCGAAACATGAATTATTGAAACACGGATTAATGGGAGTCTACTGTAACAAGTTGTGTATCATTAAATGCACCCTTTAGTATATAATAGCAATTAAATAGTGAAGTGCTTTCATTAATACATATTGCAAGGAATGCTTGATCCATGGATCAGTGTAAAAGCAGACATCATTATTCTGATGTTGCAGTGTCTGTGCTATTTATTACAGGTTCAGCCCTGGATTATATTATGCTGTCTAGACTGGTGATTGGTGGTGCCTCAGGCAGCAGATTTTCAGTATCTTGTCTTGCAGGGAGTCCAAGTTCTAAGATGATTATACCACTTGACTGTGTGTAAATGTACATTTTGATAGGAGGCAAAATATGATGTCTCACAGCACATAAACGTGTTGGTTAATTAATGTATTTATTTATTATTTTATTTAGAATATAAGAAAGTTTACAAACGAGAGGAGGCCATTTGACCCATCTTGCTTGTTTGGTCTTTAGTAGTTTATTGATCCCAGAATCTCATCAAGCAGCTTCTTGAAGGATCCCAGAGCGTCAGTTTCAACAACATTACTGGGGATTGGTACACAATTCTCTGTGAAAAAAGTGCCTCCTATGTTCTGTTCTGAATGCCCCTTTACTAATCCCCATTTGTGACCCCTGGACCTTTTTTTCAGTTAGAAAAAGTCTCCTGGGTCAACATGGTCAGTTTTGAATGCTTGAATCAGATCACAGCGGAGTAGTCTTTGTTCAAGATTGAATACATTTTTTTTAGCCTGTCTGCATATGACATGACATTTAAACTCGGGATAATTCTGGTCGCTCTTCTTTGCATTCTTTCTAGAGCAGCAATATCCTTTTTGTAGCGAGGTGACCAGAACTGAAGACACTATTCTAGATAAGGTCTTCCTCACATTGTCTGGATGAAGACATTTGAGTCAACATAAACTTTTAGATCTTTTTCATAGGTTCCTTTTTAAACTTCAGCATTTCCCATATGGTATTTATAATGTACATCTTTATTGCCTGTGTGCAGTACCTTACACTTTTCTATATTAAATGTCATTTGCCATGTGTCTGCCCAGTTCTGAATGCTGTCTACATCATTTTGAATGACCTTTGCAACGCAATGGTGTGTGCCACTCCCCCCATTTTTGTGTCGTCTGCAAATTTAACAAGTTTGCTTACTATACCAGAATCTAAGTCATCAACGTAGATTAGGAAGAGCAGATGGCCTAATACTGGGATTTGCAGTGAGAAGACAGGGTTTTAATTAAGGCTGGAGCGATGAATCATTTTTCACTATCGATACTGTATCTTTCTCCGAAAAAGCTGATCAATGCATCGATTCATCGATGTTATGAAAGGGTTAAAAAAAAAAAAACACACAGTAGTACATGTGGAGCTGTGGATTACTGGGTAACGTTGCAAGTAACACATTAAAAACTATTATGCATATTAAACTGATTACATCAGTTTAGTAATTACATATATTATAGTTTTTTTTTTTTTTTTTTTTTTTACCTTTTGTGCTGATTTGTACCAGTAAAAATACAAAGAAAAAGTTATTTAAATCCATAACCAGTCAGAGTAACAACCAATCAAGAGGACGCAGGACATTTTAATAAAACGTACAACAGTAGCAGCGGTGCATTTCCAAAACGCAGGTGTATCCAATATCCAATAACTGTGTTTATATTACTAAGTAGTTTAATGCAATGTGTAAAAGTGGTTCCACTGCTCGCTGCATCCTCTTAATTTTTAATTTTTTTAAAAAAATCTGGTACCGTTGTTTATACCGTGTCTGTTTTGCATGTTAACTTCGTTAATCTGAAATAGTTACACTGGAAAATAATATAACTATGTTGATGCAATATGTAAAAACACAGGTGTTATGGTTGAAAATGCAGATTTTGAGATTTTACAAATTAGCTGTTACCGAAGTATCCCAAACATTGCTTTTCTTTCTTGCCGTCTCTAGAAAATAATTGACAAACATCGAAAGAAATTGTAGCCCGCTCGACACAGTATTTGTAATTCTAGCACAACGCTCTTAATTTGCAGTTACTTTGAAGACTCCTGCACAGATCCAATCCCATCAGTAAACACTCACACAGGGGCAAGGCAGAGGGAGAAGGTGAGTTTAATCGCGTGCAGAGTCAGCGAGTCACACCTGAGGGGAGCAGAGAAGCTCTGCGCTTGATGCAAAAAATAACTGCAGATTCCAAATTTAATCAAATAACTTTTCCTTTGTTAAAACCCTTTAAACAAAAACAATGCACTGTTTGACTATCGATAGCTGTCAAACGATGTGATACATCGATGTATCGCTTCAGCCTTAGTTTTAAGGCACTAGCCAAAAGTTTGTCTACTTAAGATTTACCTTAAAATCTATGACTGAGTTTGAAATGTTGGAGAAATCATTTTTAACCCTAAAAGCACAGGGATGGAAACGCAGTTACAACTATTGTACTGTGAGGTTTATTAGCCACTCCTAATCTATGCTAAGCAATTAGTATTTCGAGGGCTTGGAAGCAGAGGTGTTCAATTGCCATTTATCAGTACAAGCACAGTATTAATACAATTTTGAAGAAAATGAAAGAGTTTAGCATATGTTTGAATCTGAAACTTCAAAAAGTAAGAATAGCTCCAGAAATGTTGTTTAAATTTAAATTTTCTATACCTTTCATAATGCTATACAAGATACAAGACTAGGGTGTGTGAACTATGCATTAGCTGCAGAGTCACTTACAACAACATCTCACCTGAAAGATGGAGCACAAGGAGGTTAAGTGACTTGCTTGGGGTCACAGTCAATGACTGAGCTATGATTTGAACTGGGTACCTCCTGATTGCAAGCCAGTTTCTTTAACCACTGGACCACACAGCCTCCAGACTTTGTTTTATCTTCAAATTATAAATTATCCTTAAATACTACTGAAATAAAATTTTCAAGATTTTCTACAATTGACATGGTCAGGTTCTTATTCCATAACGAATTCATTGCTTGAATCCTCAATTTAACGGAATAAAATATCCACAAAAGTTTGATATTGTTTTACATAAAGCTTTATTTTACAGCCATTTTGACTCATCTCACTCAGCCATCCCACAACGCAACACTCAGTGCCAAGGGGGCGTAAGTGTGCTAGTTACTCCCTCTTGGCACTAAGTTTACCTGGATTTTGCAGTTGTGTCTTTATTACTTTCTCACTTTACTCAATGCAGCTTGAGATTTCAATGAGGTCCCTTTGGCACTAGATAGATCTCATCAGCGCTTTAATTTGATATATGATATGGCATTTTGACAAAAATCTGGTTCTGAGCCCTCAATTTGTACTTTATAGTTAACCTTTTTCAAATATTATGTCTTTTTACCGTCCTGAGATATCAGTAATGGCATTCCAGACGTGTCTAATTAAATATAATTTTTAGAGGCAGGTTTTTAATGCAGGTGCCATATGCACTTTATAGCTTGAGGAATGGTTCTGAAACAGCAGTAAATCCAAAACGCCTAAGTAGTTTACTGTTTTTGTAGCTTGCCTATATCATACATGTCAACAGTCCCTATATCGTCAGGGCATAGGAAGAAAGTCCTGATATTTACCCATAGAAAAAAAAATTATCCTGCACAGTAGGGTTAGTGAAAACCACACGCTGTACAGTAAAATATGAACAATAGATTAAATAAAATGTATTGTACCATTATTAAGAAAGTATTTCAGTGGCTGAGACGGAAACCATCTCTTATTTTGCAAACATGCGGTTCAACATTACAATATCAATATATCAGTGAAGCATGCTCTATTGGTCTTATGACTTGATGGATGATGTAAGCAAAGGTTTAACAATAAAGGCATGCAATATAATTTTAGTAGAAAAAACAACTCACAAATTGTACTAAACTAAAGCAAAACCTTTTAGGCCTCTAGTTTATAGATAGTTTACGACTTTCATTATAAAGCACATTACAATAACTGCTCACCTTCTTTTATTCATGCAAATACTTTATGCAGCAGGCCTTCACTGCTGGTTTTATAGGTTCATCTTTTTTTTTTATGGCACAGGTGATATACTAGTTTAAAATGATGGCTGAGTATTATTTACGTGACATTTTTGTACATTGCCCAAGTTTCCATGACAGTGACTCCAGCTTTGACATCTTGTTTGAACATTGCTTGAACCTGTTCAGTAGACACATCTAGCAAACAAGGCAGCAGTTTAGTTGACTTGTTGTTCAGAGTTCACAAGGTCCATTGTAGGGTAAACTGGGGTATCTTTTATAACTGTTTCTATTTGCCTCCAAATGTGTATGTTCTTCATTATACACATCCACTAGATCAGGGGTTTCCAATCCTGTTCCTGAAGGGCCGGTGTCCTCCTGGTTTTTGTTCTAACTGTACCCTAAATTAATTAATTGGGCCAATTAAGCCTCTAATAATCCTTATCCTTCCACACCCTAGTCCATATTTTAGGGGTCAATTGTTCTTCAATATGTCTTTCCCATATTTTCTGTACTGGGCTACATGTTGTGGGGTTTGTGTTGTTAAGTTTTTTATAAATATTGGATGCAATATGTGAGGTTTTTCCTATAATTCCCATTAATGTATTCCCTAGCTCAATAATTCTGGGGGTTGCTATTCTTTCTGGGAGAAATTTGATACTGTGTTACCTAATTTTCAAGTATATTGAAGAAGTCTTTGTTTGATATATTATATTTATAACTTAATTGTTGAAATTACATTATTGTTTATATCTTTGAAGAGATGTTTTAATGTGGAAATACCTTTGGACCCTCAGATAGCATTCTTCAATGGTCTGCAATTGCTTTCAAAACCACCATTACACCACAGAGGAGCACTGGGGGATCGTGTTCCTTCTAATTTCAAAGTTTTATGTAAGCGACAGGCAATATAACTGGGTTATTTATATATTTCCAATATTTGGGGGTGAACCACAGAGAATTTAAGGATAAGTTACATTTATTTACCTCCCAAGACCTGCTCTATAACCCTCCACCACGTTTGATCAAGGTTTGTACCATAAGCCCATTTCAATGGATATCTTGTATTGAATGAGATATACTATTTATAAATATCCCTTATCCTAATCCATTGACAAGTTCAACCTGCTAATTCTAGGAGCCTTTCCTTTCTACAGAAATTTACTGAATAACACATTTTTTTAAACCAATTTTCACGGCGAGGCAGTGGAATGGCATCCATAAGAAAAGTTATTCTTGGTAAAATATTCATTTAAGTCTATCTATTCTACCCCAGTGTCAAAGGTAAGCCATTCCATCTGTCTATGTCCCCTGAAATTTTCTTAAATGTGCTGGACATATTGTATGTCAATCAATATGTCAGACATATTGTAGGCAATCTCCTCTATCTGTGGATTTAGAGTCACACCAAGGTATTTAATTCCTTCAGGGGCCATTTAAAAAGTAGTGAAGCTAGTTTGCTTTTGTGGCAATGAAAATTTAACAGCATTGCCTCCGATTTCCCCCAATTAATTTTGTATCCAGAAAAGTGTCCAAAATAGTCAACCGATTCCAATGCATATTTTAAAAATGTTTGTGGTTCTTGTGCTGTTAACAGTATATCGTCTGCATATAGACTTATTTTAATAGCTGATGTGGGAGCCTGTATGCCTATAATATATGGGTTTAATCTTTAAGCATGCCAATGGTTCAGGGGTAATGCAAAGAGTAGAGAAGAAAAAGGACAACATTGAAGGGTTCCCCGCTGCAGGGAGAAGGCATCCGACACCAGACGTTCGTACAAATCCTGGCTTCTAGTGATTTATACTATATTATAAGGTGTATAAAATTAGGGCCTAGCCCAAACTCCTCTAATGTTCTAAAGAGATATGTCAATTCAGTGCTGTCAAACGCCTTCTCCGCATCTAGAGAAACCGCCGTCGCAGGAAGTTGGGACCTGCAGCATAATACAAAACATTTTTTTTTTTCATATTATCTGCTATTTGTCTGTGTTTTATAAACCCAATTTGATCTCTGCATATTAATTTTGGTAGCAGTAAGTCTAATCTATCTGGCAGTATCTTAGCTTATATCTTAAGGTCAAGATTTAACAATGAGTTTGGCCTATAATTTCCACAGTCTAGAGGGTCTTCATTTGGCTTTGGTAACAGGGTTATTATTGCAAAGTGCCAAGACCCAGGGAGATCCCCCTTCTCTTGTGCCTCAGTGCCTACCTTTATCTGCCGGTGGTTCTTTAGAAGTTTTATAAAAGTTAGCAATGAGTCCGTCTTCCCCAGGTGCCTTACTACTTGCCAGTGTATGGCTTGCCCCAACAACCTCCATATAGGTGATTTTGGATTCAAGTGATTCTCTATCATTTTCTGATATTTTAGGGAGGTTGTTTTATTTTATGTAATTATCCATATCATAGTGGGGTTAATTTCACGTTTATAAAGATTTGAATAGAATTATTGAAACCTTTCACATTGTGGGGACTTTTTAGAAGTCTTATCATGGGTTAATACAGCAGGTATAATTCAGGAGGCTGTTGCCCTTTGAAGTCTATAGGCTAATAATCTACCTGCCTTATCACCTAATTCAAAATATTCACTTTTCAAGCAAAAACAAGGCAAATTCTAGATTTTATTTAATAAGTCACTAAGTCTTTTCATCACTGGCTTTTCCTTTATGTTTTGTTTCAAGATCTGTCAAGGTCTTGGTAAGTTTGTGAATTTTCTGATTTCTTGCTTTCTTTTGGTAAATTGAATAACTTATAAACCTTCTTCTGCGTGTAGCTTTACATGCATCCCATACAATTGTAAGAGTCAACAGATTTAGTATTTATATCAAAGAAATGTTTTGTTTCCATTGCAGTCTGTTCTAGAAATTCAGGATTTAATAAAACTGTGTTATTCAGTCTCCAGCTGGAATTTTGTACAGTTTAGATGGGTAAAGGAAATAGTAATTGCAGGGTGATCTGAATAAACCATATTTGAGGGGGTCTTGAAAAGAACATGTAATCTCTTCCTTTAGAATAAATTAATCTCCAATCATCACATAATCCAGCTCCTTTACACATAGGAGTTAGAGCTTTTGAAATCTATATCAGAGGGAGAAGGTCTGTTTCACCTGTTTAACTAAGGGATAGAAACAACATTGCAATCCCCTCCCATTAGTATTGGAACCCTTACATAACTGGCAAGTAGTTTGGCGATTTGAGTGAAAAAAGGGTGTTGGGTCATTATTTGGTGCACAGACATTCAACAATACAATAGGGTCATTATATAGTTTACCTTCTGTCAGTACATAGTGACCATCATTGTCTGTGATAATGTTATGGACTGCAAAGGGAGAATTTTTTGTACTCAAGTATCGCAACTCCTCTACTCTTACAACAGGTGTAAAATATTTGTCCCACCCCATTTTGTTGTAGTTTGAAGGTTTCACTTTCTGTTACATGTGTCTCTTGTAGCAATGCAATTTCTGATTTAAGTTGTGCCAAATGCAACAACATTCTCATTTGTTTTACAGGACAGTTAATCCCCTTTACATTCCTGGTTGTAACAATTGTATATTTCAACTGTATAGCTGTCATTAGCAGTTATCTAATACAAATAAAAACAGAAAAAAAAAAGGGGATCGATATATAGTACTCAGCGTCTGGAATTCACAATCATGTACAACAGCACCCAATTGTGGTGCTTTACAAACTACTGCATTTCTCTTTTGTATTCATGAAACAAAAGAAGAGTTAATTGTTTTAGGTCTCTTATAAACCATGCCCAAGGAAAGAAATGAAAACAAATTTAAAATAAAAAAAGGTGGGTGGATTCTATTAAACCTCCATAGATAAACCGGGCAGCAAGTTTAAGGTACTGCTCTGTCTTATATTAGAGCCATACAAAATACTTAAGCCAAAGTCCTGTTTTATTATTCCCCATTGTGACAGGATGACAGAGGGCTGAGGCTCAGAGACAATGTAAAGTCAAAAATAAAGTTATTTATTTAAACAAAATAATCAAATAAATAGGCACAAGAGCCAACAGAAAAGAGATTCAAACAGAAATAATAAGTGAACTTACAAAGTAAATGGTCAGGTTCCAAGCCTTTTTTTAAACAAGACACTCTCTTCTTCCAAAACACAAAACTCTCCAACATAAAGCAAACTCCCAAACAAAAAAAACACCTCCCAGCCAGTGCCTCTCCCCTGGCTTTTATCCCCTGTGGCTGGAGCCCAATTAATCAATAATTACTAATCATTCAATTAGAGCTCCAGCCACATTCTCACATGTTTTCCTGGCAGGGAGAAATTTAACCCCCTCCCTGCCAGTTCCAAACACATTCATATAGACGGGGCAGTTCCCCGTCACACCCACATATATATATATAGATATATATATAAATTCAATTGTAGCGTGCACAGGGTAAGGCCTTTGTGATGTGCCTGCCTGTGTTAACCGAGATCACTACATTGGTGTCAGAAGTGGACGCAGGTACACCGGCACGCACTCGTAGGACTGTAGCCTGGTGGCAATCTCAGGTGGAAAAATAAGCCGTTGACCAATATCTGCCAGCATCTTCCAGTCTCTAGCAACTTCCAGTTGTCCTGAGCGAGGCTTGGTTTTAACACCTTTACTTGGTGGTTCCTCTCCTGGACAGAGGAATATTGTCTTTTGTGTGTAATGCTTTTATAGAACTGGTGGCAACTTATTGGTCAGGTTACGCTTGTCTTCCAATGCTAAGGCCAGACATCACAGCACCTGGTCATGGCACCAAGAAAACCGTCCTTGGCTAACACCCACCTTACATCCTGTCAAAATGTGCCTTAATGTTGCAGGTAATGAACACAAAGGACATGAGGGATCCTCACCCACCCAGAGGTTGTATGTATTTACTCACTGCGACATAGCTGAAGCTTGGGAAGTATAGCTTCTGAAGAGCTATTTTAGCCTCCCAGGGGTTCTCAAAGATGTGTCTTTTCCCATTAACAATAACTGGATCATTGCTGGGTAAAGCCTTGAGTAAGGGATATTTTCTTTCCTGAGACGGCTAATGTGATTATACTCCATCCTCTTTCATTGCAACTCATCCAAAAAATCTTGGAACATGCACAAGCTCTTCTTGTTGTAGGTCAGTTGCTCAGTTCCCTTTGCCATTTAAATTAGCTTCTATTTGTCTCCATATCTGAGTAATATCAGGATAATTGGTCTGGGTAGTTCGCCATTGGAAGGTTTTGGCCTTAAGCACCTGTGCACTCTTTCAATTTCTGGGCTAGTTTCTCCTCTCGGTACATTTAAAATGTTTTTTTTTTTAGCAATTCAGTAGTGAAAATTGTTCCTACTTGACCGATTTTCTAAGTCATCAATTTTTTCTTCTAGCCAGGCCAGTCGATTCTTTGTTTTATTTTTAATTACTACCAATGGTGATAGTTTATCCAGATCAGATACCCTTTGCTCACATTTGGCTAACCTTGCATCAACAGCGGCCATGTCGCTCTGAATATACGACATTGCTTCTTGCAGGGCAGGCAGGCTTTTGTCTATAACTTTCTGTATTTTAGAGACACAAGTTACCATTTTCTCACCATCATCATGTCCTAGCAGTTTGTCCCCCTCCATTAACTGCAAGTCCGAGCTCCCCTCCGTTAATAATGGCATCGTACCTTTCTTCAGTCCTTTTTCTTTGATTCTTGTTGGTCTTACTGTAGCTGTAAACATTGCATTAGACTCCAGAGGAGGTCTATATTAAGATTATGTTATTTTTAAGTTGATTGTCGGATGTTTTTTATGGATTATTTGTAAATATTTTCAGGCGCTCGGCTGCCTACTCTTCCGACATCATCATGTGACTGTTGGGTAGCCTTTTAAAAGACTTTATGGATAGCTTGTGTATCCTGTTTTTTTTTTTTATGAAACAGCTTGCATAGGAGCGAGAGCCACATTTATTTTGACTTACTTTGAAATGACTTTGTCCCCTCGATGTTTGTTCCGCTACTAATGGCTAACTGTTTGTTCCTAGAACTTCCCAGAAGTTCTTGACCTCCTCTGGTCTCAGTCTCTGTGACAAATTTGAAACAGTGATTGAGTTGACTTTATTGATCCCTATTAGGATTTTTTTTAAATGTTGATCAAACCTCCCCTAACCATTCTAATTTCTATGTAAAACAGCTTCACTCCCCTCAACTTGTCATCACTACTCAAACCGTTTAGACCTGGGATTCATTTCATCACATTTGAATCACAGAAGCTGACACACATTACTGCTATTTTTCAGTTTTCTGTTGGCATCTAAATTTAATACATTTGTCACCAGTTCTTCATTGATATTTATATCCTTTTGTAAGATTTAAGCAGTGTCCTTTTATTCTGTTCCAGTTAGAATCTCCCATATCCCCTAACTAGTAATAAACAAAACAGAGATAGCACTTGCTATGGAGGTTAAAGGTGGAATTGTGTGAAAGAAGTTCAAACATCACTCGCTTGCACCACCTGGAGATGGATCAAAAGGGTTAAAAGAGGTCACAGTTGAGGCAGAAGTACCTCTTTTTCAAAAATTGTTAGAAATTTAACAGACAAGTTGGATACTGAACTTCTAGAACAAGCAAATGTTACTGCAGCATAGCATGTGCTTCATTTAAAAATATATTTGCTGTAAAATTTACATATATATCAATATTAACATGGCACAAGTATTCCGAATATCATGTATTTGGAATACTAGAATATTATGAATGCTCTGTATGCATGCAGGCGGAATTCTCTTATTCCTTTCATATTCTGCGTTTATACGGTAAATGGAATATTCCTTTTACGCCATTAACGCATGCGTACCTTCCCACTGCAAACTAACAGAGTGCTGATTGTAGTAGAATAGTTTGTTGTTTATTGTAAAGAGCTGGTGGTGTGGACGTAGATTGCAGATTATTTGTTTTTTCAGATATGAAATCTGATCTTTTTGAGATTGTGTAGATGCTTGTGCGTCTTAACTCAGTGCTCACACAGACATGCACGCTTATGTCTTTATTAATATAACAAGGAGACAGACTGAAGATGAGTTGCCCCTGTTTAGCCAAACACCATCAACAGAGCCTATGGAAAACAAATGTACAGTAGAATAATAACCATAGTAAATAAATAAAGCAAATACTGCTGTATATATATATATATATATATATATATATATATATATATATATATATATATATATATATATATATATATATATATATATATATATATATATATATATATATATATATATATATAGTCATCATATGCATAGTTGCTTTTTCAAAGAGCATTTGATTGAATTTCTGTTAGAGAGCTGTGATTGTATATAAATATATTTGCAGATTTAGCATGTATTTATATTTGTTTTCTGTATATTTTTTATACTCAAATTGTAAGAGCATTTTATACTGTATCTATACAGCGCCCCAATACCTATGTTGTTTGAAAAATAAACAAATAAATATATCTGTGATGGCCAATATATTATAATGTGATGACATACTGATACAATTATTTCCCTTCAGTCTTGTCAGTCAGCTGATCAGGGTAAATTTCTTCTTCAAACCTGATGTCCTCACCATGCAGGTGCGATACTGCACCCCATGAGGTAGTGCACCCCTTACATAATAAATACATTTTTACAAAGGGCAGTTATCCAGTAAAACCCACATTGTAAATAACTTTTGACGGGCATGCTTCCTTTTTCAAAAGATAAGTTAGATATTACATATATTTTCTTTTCACAAGAAAAGCTTATTTGAAAGCTACACTAAAAAAAAAAAAAGTTTAAGTTGTTTAAGATGTCTTCCATGGATAAGTTTACCCTATACATTAGTGTTACATAGAGCGAATGAATCCTAGTCAACAATCTCCCTCCCGATCTGTGAGGGCGCTGTTCAACAGGAACAGAGTGCCTCGTACTGGTTGGTCTGGCAGTTCATTCCAGGGTCAGTTGGAAGCCAGCCAGCCAGGAAGGGTGGCGGAGTCACAACACCCAAAGTAATCAGCCCTAAAGCGGTATGCAATATGTCAGTCATGAATTGGACTAGCTATCACAGGGGGTGTGACTAAAGGTATAATTGGGGATGTGATGGTGTAATCTGTTCCTTTGATATGATTACCGCTTGGACAGAGAAAGGAAACAACCTATTAGTACTCATGAGTGAAGTGTTTTGTAACAGTCTGTATTTGTCTTTTGTCAAACGACTAATATGAACCCGGGAGCTGCCGCTTCCATCCAGCGCTTAAACCCAGACTACACTGCACCTGTGCTTACAATCCTACTCTTAAATCACTGCACCTGCACCTAGAGCACGCACTCTCCCAAGACGTGTCTGTATCTACGTTGTGTGTCTGTGTTTTGAATTATTTCAGGTTTATACACTGACAATACCCATATTTGGGTAGAGCTAGCATTATTATTTCAACGGAGAAGCTAACCAAAAAGGAAATAAAATAATTTTTTGAACCGTGAACTTTTTGTCTGTCATTGTCTGGAGCACTTGCATCACCACTACACCGCACTGCAAACCACACATTCACAGTTAGTTATGAAGAATGGATCAATAGCTGGTTTTCATGGAAAAATAAATATAACTGTCACCTTTACCTCGTTATTTTGGCAGTACCCAAAAAGAAGTTCATCGTGTTTTGTCTGTATAGTCCGTTTTGTTTGTCTTTTTGTTTTGGCGACGAGTGCCATGTCCTGTGGTTTTGTTTGTTACACCGTTTATTTTCTGTCTGTCTGTCTGTCTGTCTGTCTGTCTGTGCACTATTAAATGTGAGCGAGACCATTCACTCAGCTCCACCAAACTCCACCTCTCTCTCTGTTTATTTCCTGTTTCTGGTCTGACGTCACCCACTCCGGCCATCTTTGTGACAGGCATGTTACACTAAAAAATAGAATAATATGCTGCCTGGAAGTATAATTTGGTAATGTAGGGTTACATTGGACTAAATAGTACAATACTCAAAAAAACCCCCAAAAAACTAAAAAAAACTCAAGTTCCTCAACAGCCAACGATCTTAGAGGTCACTGCCATTGAATGGATATCCACTAAAAC
Source organism: Polyodon spathula (assembly GCF_017654505.1). NCBI lineage: Eukaryota > Metazoa > Chordata > Actinopteri > Acipenseriformes > Polyodontidae > Polyodon > Polyodon spathula. The sequence goes on along the minus strand of NC_054536.1, from coordinate 86,570,727 downwards.
AACTACAGATACAGATGGAGAAACTGCTATAATATAGGTAGTACTAAATGCAGTCTATGTGAATATATTTGAAAGAGGCAGTTACATCTGTTCCTCCACTTCTGGTTTGAGAATACAAAATGCAAAGCATGGTTTCTGATACAATTATAAGATATTTACCTTGGCAGTTTTTTTTTTTTTTTTTTTTTAGAAGCATTTCAAGTGGACATTAACCTCCACAGACTCCCCCAACATGCATAAGCACACGCAATCATTCATTCAATCATTGCACTCACCTTTGTGCCAGGATCTTGCACGAGTTTCTTGTGTCGGCACATCCACTTACTCTTTATCCCTGCACCCTACATAGCAAAAACCTTACTGGCTACTCATCCAAGTATGCATTGATACTTTTTATGGGCTTGCAACTTTGCAAACTGAAGTTAAACCTGCATATATTGTCAGTCATAAACCATTTAACCATTTATGCTTTTACCCCACAAAAGATAAAGAACAGTCATTATATTCATCAGTAGAGGCTTTGAGTACAGCAAGTGCTTTCAGAAGTATACTGTAACTGCCACTGCTGCAGTAAATCCAAACTCTCTCTAGATTTATTCAGAATGTCCAGAACTTCTCATTATGGAAGGGCACAATATCAGATTAGACACACATTTGTTGCTCAGATTTAATGGCACATGACACTACAACTCTGGATAGCAGAGCTTACCTAATTTGTCAGATACTACTTCACCATTCATATTGCTTATTGGGAAAACCTCTCACTCGGAATGGTCAAGGAAGGGGTACACACACTGTAAATAGTAAAAGTGAAAAGGTAACCAAACTAATAAGTTATTTAACATCAGACAGTTTGAATTACTGTACAACACTGAAGCAAAATCTTTTTTTTTTTCTTGGCTTAATAGAAAATTTAACTTACAGTGTAAATGAAAGTATACAACAAATATGTGTTTAAAGAGTGGAAGTGCAGTATACAAAAATAAATTCTCTTTTATCAGTAATATTTAACTGTAGGTTGTTTCAAGGCGATTTTTTAAAATGTATTTAAAGTACTTTTTTTTTTATTTAATAGTGATGTATGATGTCTGTGTTATTTTTATCTTCTGGTTAATACTAGTTTTAATAGTACATACAATTAGCTTTGTACTGCTTTCAAAGATATGCATCTGTCAGTGTTTGAGAGTAGTGCTTCAAAACACACACATGATATTTAAACTTTTGTGAAAAATATAGATTTAAAAAAAAAACACAACAACCGACAACGTAAAAGGTCTAGAAATTGTAATGCTCATCTATTTGCAAGATACCACCTTTTGGAGTGACATCGGAGCTGTGCTAGCTTGTAATGCAAAGATAAGAAAAAGGGCACCAATAGCAGGAACTGATTCAGATGGCTTTGCGATACTCTCCTCAAAGCTCTGGAACAATAGGGTATAGACAAGCACTGGAGTACAATAGGGTGGTCTGCGTCAGTTCTCTAGAAAGGAAGCTCCATGATCCAATATCAAAATAACACATGTAAGATTGCAGTCTTTCAATACCAGTATAGTTTTCAGCAGTATTGCCAATCCAAGTCTGTTATTTACCTATTTGATTGTGTTGTAGTATATAGTACCAAAAGATTATTATATATTCGTTGCTTCCTAACAGAGAAAGTTCCTGCTTATTTAAATTTAATTTAGCACCCCCATTATGGGAGCATGCATACGTTTGCAAATCTGCCTACGTCGTCGACATTAACATCTCATAAATCATTTCAGCTAACAAATTCATATTTGCAGTGTTAACTCCTGTGCCAAAATCTCACACTGAATGATAAAGACAGACTACTTCCAGATATTAGCTTCACACACAGCTGCATTCCCTGATTCTCTCAATTCAGCTTAATTGTGAGTATCTTACAAGGATAAAACTTTTTGTGCCACCTAGATATACTGTAACATAGGGCAGACATGGTCCAAATACCCCTGTTAAAGACCTCGGGGCAAGTCAAATCTAAAAAGCTGCTAGGATGTTAACATTGATGTTAGGCATCTGCTTGTCATTTTCATTTAGCAGGGAGTGTGATAAATTCATCTTTGGGTCATTCTGTGACAAATCACCCAAAAGGTAACACCCGTTCACCCTTCAACTTACACGAAACTCAGTGCTCAGACATATTAAAACCAAAAAACTACAAATTTAAGTTTTCAGCCTGATCAGCTCAAGGGGTTAAAAGTTATGGAGAGGCCAACATTATAAATTTTGGAATAATGGAATTATTAATTACAGATGATGAAATACGAGCCTTTGATTATTTCCATCAATAATCTTTTAAAAAATGTTTATAAAATAAAGAGATGTTTGCTACTAAATGTTTATTACTATTTACCTGTGTGACAGGATAGTGCTGTGGGCCCAGATGTTACCGGCAGGTGACTCAGACAAGCTGCAGTTTAAGCACTGATGTGCAAGTTTAATTTACAAATAAACAAAAATAAAAGGTTTACACAAAAATAACACAAACCAAACAGAATCAAAAGGGCACAAGGGCCAAAATAAACAGTTAAACAAAAATACAAATATCAGGCTGGGCATTTGCCTCCACTGATCACTATACATATAAACCAAACAACGTAGTGTTCACTCACAAACTACCTCCTCCTACTGGAGCCATGTGCTCTCCATTTATAGGATGTGGCTGCTCCCATTTAGCACCAGTTATTCTATTAGGAGCAGCCACATTTGCACATGTTTTTGGCAGGGACAGGAATTAACCCTGTAACTGCCAACCACAACCAAAACACCACAAAACACTATTTACAAGCAGGGACCTGCCCTGCCACAACCTGTAACAGTCACTGAAAAACAAACTAAAAACTAAAGTACTGTCCTCGGCTTTTGTCCAGATAAAATGAGATAGTAGTGGTGGGGAGCAACCACGGCCTAGCTTGTCTGTAATATAGGAGCCTTCAGCGCTTTACCTGAAATGTTGATTTGACTTTTAATCTTGATGTTGCACAAAATAAAAGTTAAATGTACTTTGGTGAACAAATCTTAAGTGCGGATATTATGCAGCATTGGATTCTAGTGAGTGGCGCAAGGCACCTTGACTTTACCAACTCTGGGATTACCTGTTATAATGCTAGGTTAGCTGAACTCAAATGCAGCCCAAAGGGCCTTACATAGGACTGAACCACATTCGTTGGCTAAATCCAGGAATTTTACATGGAGCTTAATGCTGTAGGATATCTTGCCCTCCACATTCAACAGGGAAGTTGGAAGGAATTGGCTAGATTCTTTTGCTCTCTGCCATGCCCTTGAGACTACCTGTTTTACCCATGCTACCTTCATCAACCTCCACAAGATTCTTCAATCCCCCAGTGCACTCGTGTAAACCCGTTATGGTACAGCATTGTCCCAGGTGATAATGAAGCCCTTGCTTTCTTCATGGATAGCTCCACCTCCTTCCACTTGGGAGTCCTCCATTTGATATTATAGTAGATTAATAGGTGGAATATCAGGTGGAAGGTCTGACTATCAGTGTTAAAATTAGACCCTGATGTGTTGATTTCACAAAGAATAACACTGTAATCTCTCCATATTTCCAAAACATCTTGCAGAACCAATTTCAGTTGGAAGTAGGCCACTACCCTGCTTCACTGAAGTTTCCTTTGCAGTAATACCTGCACGGGTTGGTGGCTCCAGGACTAATGACAGTAAACTGTGTTTTATTTAAAGCTAGTGCTGTCCCAGATCCCCTTGGAAAGATTGTAGTTTCATGTAAATTGGTATTCAGTTGATCAGTTGCCTCTCTCATTGAAGTTCCCAGTTAGCATATTATAATATACATGCAGTTCCACAATCACTTTTTTTCTTGTGTGGAGATATTCTAATGGCTTTTAATATAATGTTTGCACATACCAGAATGGGTTGTGACTGACTCGCTGCATGCATTTTCAGAGTGAAGTAAAAGGAATATATTTATCTCTGTCATCTTAACATTTCCTGCTGTTATCCAGGGGTGAGCTTGAGATAACTGTAGGAAATAAAACATTCTGTGGCTCACATTGCATTAGGCTGTCTCAATAAAATAGTAAGTCAACAGGTTAAAAGCATAGGATAATATAGAGGCTATCATAGACTAGTCATAACAAAAGAAAGTGAACATTTAAAAAGTATTTTATTACATTGGCCAGTGCAATTATAATAACAATGGAGTAACTGCATTATAATTGTATTGTGTGCAGATGATGTTTAATTCCTTAAAAGTCATTTTTTATTCAGTAATATGAAAGAAGATATAGCTGATGTACAGGCTTCAGCTGCAAAGTCCATTCAAAATGGTGACGTCAGAATCAGCCAAGTATCTTAGCCCCTTAATGGGATTTTCTTTCTCAACCTATTCCCTCTGTTAAATGAAAATAACAATGGACTAAATAAAGGATGGTAATAATTAGAAAACAGAGATGGAACCTCTATATTAATAATCAAGCAGTCTATAATAATTATAGGCCTGTGAGTGTCTGTGTATGGTGCTTTCATTCTCAGTCCACTCCACTCTACTCTTATCGATATTACCAACATACACAAACGTTCGACTGTCCTATAGCCCTGTAATATCACTTTGCTATAATTGTAACTGGAAATCATTTCTAAGATTAACTGTTTAATTGCTATTTGGTATGTAGAACCAGAACATATAGCTGTATTTCTCATAATGTACCCCTTTTAAACAACATAGCACATTAAAACTCTTTATGGTTCAATGCAGATAATGGCAGAGCCCACGAGAGAGAGAAAGAGAGAGAGAGAGAGCGAGCAAGCTGTAGATTTATAGCCAAGCTGTTTCACTTTGTCCTTTGAGAACATCTTGTAATGATTATTAAAGCACACAGCATTGCTGTTGTGGAACAGGATATGGGCACCAGCAGTCTGAGGATATAAGGATTTGGTAGAATTACAGTTCTTGTTACAACAGGTTACAGTGGATGAGTTCAAGTACAATGTAATGTGAGGTGTAACACAAACCCAAAAATCTCAATTGGTATATATATATTTTTTTTAAATAACAATATACACGTAAAAATACAAAACCAGGAATTTTAAAGTTACATTGAAACCCACTAAGATAAGAAAGCCATTTTATAAAAGTGTGTTTTTAGTCTTGACTTGAAAACTGTAATGGTCCCAGCTTCCCTGCTCTTTTAGTGGACCAGTATTTTTATTTGTTATTTTCTCTGTTTTTTTTTTTCACCTCCAATATTCAAAGATCTTTGTTGTGTCCTGAATAAATGTTTCGATCAACATGAAAGAATAAGTTTACATGTTAACAAAATATGTTGTTTGTAACATTCTGTTTGAAAAGAGGGTTAATGTCATGCTTATAATCCTTGAATATGTCATTAAAGAAGGGTTTTTAAATTGTTCTGATAATAAATTAGCTTTTGAAGAGTTTATTTATTTATTTATTTATTGAATTATTTTTTATTGTCAGGCATCCTGAAACTACAGACCGAAGTTCTAAAGGACATTTAAAAAAAGAAAAGAACAACTTCAATGTGACTTCAAACAGATCAGTGTGGTTTGTGAGATGCTTGATATCATGTGTTCAACTGCATGTTCTTATATTTCCATTACTATCATTCAACAAGCCATTCATATACACTGATCCTAAAGAATCTTTACAGCAAATCTCCATACAGTGGAAATGAACTATGGTAGGATCAGATACCCCATTTTATTATGCTGCTACCCCATATACCTCTCTGGAACCTGAATCCTCCACTTGTATTATCTTCACCGAATATTCACACAGGGGAATCGTATGTGTGTATATATTTTACTAGATATACCATGGTGGTTTATATTATGACATCAGGGAGTTAGGTATTGTGGCAGAGCAAAGCTCTGCCCTTTAAATTGGCAGAGATGGGGTTAACTTCCCCTACCTGCCTGGGTTTATTATGTTCAGGTGGCTGGGGTTGATTAGTTGATTAGGTTGATTAACGATCAATCAGCGCCCAGCCACCTGATATAAAAGGAGGCCTCTGCTTCTCATTTGGGGAGAGGGAGCTGAGGAAGCAGGTTGGTTTTTTTTGGGTTGTTTAAAAAGTTTGAATCCAGTGAAGGCATTGCCCAGCCTGGAAATTGTTATTTTTGTAAGTTTTGCTTTTTGTCTTTCTTTGTGTTTAAATTGCTTTGTTTTTGCCCTTGTGCACGTTTATTTTGTGTTTATTTATAATAAAATAGTTATTTTTTTGAACTGCAGTCTGTCTCTGGGCCTCTTTCCACTCGCCAGCATGCCACATTTGGTGTCAGAAGTGGGATAGCGCCACCTAGAGGCTCAGAGCAGTATTTTTGCTTCCTCAGCTCCCTCTCCCCAAATGAGAAGCAGAGGCCTCCTTTTATATCAGGTGGCTGGGCGCTGATTGATCGTTAATCAACCTAATCAACTAATCAACCCCAGCCACCTGAACATAATAAACCCAGGCAGGTAGGGGAAGTTAACCCCATCTCTGCCAATTTAAAGGGCAGAGCTTTGCTCTGCCACAGGTATATCAAAAATGCTTTATGTGAGGATGTTTGGTACGTCATAATATAACATATATTGGAAGCACACAATGTAAGCAGAATGCAATTGAATAAAAAAAAAACAGATGCATTCATTTTGTAAGAAAAAAAAGTAGAGTGGACAACCCAGTCTAAACAGTAAAAGGCATCTCTTCTGCTTTTCTCCTGTGTAAAACAAACAGACACATAAACACTCTGCCTTTGCCAGGTTGCCTAGTCCCTGTTTCCTCATCCTGTTCCCAATGTGCTCTGGGTAATTTAAGTCCACTAATTTGCTCCCTCTCACTTTATTAAAATAAGTGTATGGCTGTCTCTTAATGTATGAAATGCTTTTAAATAATTTTTGAGTAAATAGAAGTTGGAAGAGTTTCAGAGCATAAAAGAAAGACTAGACCATCCATGTTGAGTATCTAGGAGGTTACAATAATCTGAACAGGGTCTTTTTCCCACCTGGTTTGGATTAGGAGTCAACTATGTACATTATGAGTTTGTGAAATGTGCCTGTTACTTTCTTATTGAACTCCCTCTATATGTATTCTGTGCTCATAAAGAGTGAAGAGAAATGCAGACCCAATAGACTTAGTCTGTGGCCGCATGTATTTTAAATAAATGTAGTGTTGTGATCTACATATCTACCATTCATAAATCAGACAATGCAACATTCGTTTCAGTTTGGCTGGGAATAAACCTAAAAAGAAAGAGTGATGGTGAAGAATATTAATAATGTTATTACTACACCTGGAAAACACACAGTTCAGTACTGGAGCTTGTTTGAATACATAAATGCTTACGAAACCCCTCCTGTCAAGGGGGATGATGTTAAAATGCAGGGAACTTACAATTTAGGCTTATCTAAGGCAAACACATCACAGGGTATATGCTGTAGACATCAAATTAAAAATGCCATGCCTTGGGAATGCTTGCAATCATTGCTTCCTTGTCCTGCCAGAATCCCATCTGATAAATCAGAAACTGTCAGAATGGAGACTGATAAATTGCTTCTATATTTGTCTCTATAAGCAACATAATTTTACACATGACAAATTACACATTAGGTAATTAGGTGGTATATATATATATATATATATATATATATATATATATATATATATATATATATATATATATATATATATATATATATATATAGCCGCCCTGTTTAAGAACATCCACATGTTAATAACCGAGACATACCATAATAGTTCGGTGAGATCATGTAGAACTGGGATTCCCTGGATAATAACCAACATTCACACAACGTGTCGGAAATATAAAACAATAGTTTATTTAAGAATAAACAGGGGTGCACAACTAATCTAATATTACAGAAAGGAAAGGCTGTTGGTTAGATATGCATCAGTAGTGTATAGTTCATTGATTCCATAGTCAAATGATTACAACGACCATAATATCATTAGCATACATGGGTAATATACTAATATTAAATATGGCTTATCACACAAAGGGTCTACTTTGCATTAATATTTTCAATACCTGTTCCTCATGGTAATCGACCATGTCAGTATGCATGAGAATTAATTCAACTTCCCATTCAGAACGGAATCCAACATTCCAGTACCTAATTTAATAAATCAGTTTAGACGTGATGTACCAAACTAATAATATGTTATCAACTTCAGTTGATTTTATATTCAAATTAACTCAGAAATGGGGCAACAATCAAATTCTTTGCATTTACGAGGCAACTCCTTTGAATTACATATTTCAACAAACAAAATACATTTCTTACTCACTCTAGAACAGGAAGTTATATTCTATTTCTAGAACAATTTATCCACTTAAACATTTGCTTCACTTACTTTCTTGAGTCATATTTAATATTAGACATGTTGAATACTTATCGATTTCCATATAAAGAAGTCAATCTGTGTCGAATACTGCAGCTTATGGAGTCGCAGTTCCAATGAAGACGGTACTTTGCTGTACGCATTGTATTGCATAGGCTTGCAATAAACAAATAGTTATTTTCAAATGGAGATCAGCTTGTTGATCTCAAAGTCTTGCAGCATTACAGTTGTTGGAAATAGTTCAGTTGATCAGACATAACTCAGTTCAGATAATACGTTGCAATTGAAAAGTTATGTAGTTCATAGAAGTATTCTTGTTGCAGTTCTTCTGGCTATGCTTTCGTTTCCTGTTTCAGTCTCTTGTAGAGCAAATTGCTGTGGCTCTCTTCAAAGCTGATTTTAGCCATTTTTCAGAACACTGGTTCTTCCTTGCCTTCCGTGAATTTGAACACTTATGCTCCCATGATTCTGCAACTTTCTTCACAGCAGTTTAGCTTCCATTTTATTCCTCAGAGCTCCAAGCCACTTCTAGTGGGTGGACACTCCTCAAACACCCCTTGTTTGTAGAGAGCACACCTTGTTTGTGGAGAGCGCACCTTGTTTGTGGAGAGCGCACCTTGTTTGTGGAGAGCACACCTTGTTTGTGGAGAGCACACCTTGTTTGTGGAGAGCGCACCTTGCTTGTGGAGAGCGCACCTTGTTTGCGGAGAGCACACCTTGTTTGTGGAGAGCACACCTTGTTTGCGGAGAGCACACCTTGTTTGCGGAGAGCACACCTTGTTTGCGGAGAGCACATTTAGGCAGCACATATGAGCAGCACGTATGGGCAACACTCATTTGAAAGTCGTGAGGCTGTTTCTGTTGTCCTGACTTCCACCCTGTGATTGGTTAATTTGGTTATTTTAGGCTGTGCCCGAGTCCATGTGGGGTGTTTCTCATTGGTTGTTCGCGTTCAGAGATTGTCCAGCAGTTAGTTTACAACTCTTTCTAAAAGCATTCTTTGCGAGTGGGGGAGTTTGTGACCAGAAACCAAGTAGACACAGAGAATGGTTTAAGATTCCCCACTGTATAGTTCCATTCTGCTACTTTCATACACAGAATGATATTATGACCACCTCTGATGCTACAACAGGTCTTGTATGTAAGTATGTGGGTATATAGATGTATTTATTTTAGGTAAATTGTTATTATTAGGCTTCCAAGCTGGCTTGGGAAGCCTATTGTTATTGTAAAGATTTATTTATTTATTTCTGTTGTTGTTTTTCCTTTCAAAACTTTAAACTGCTCCTGTTCGCACGCAGTGTAACTAATCAACATGAAACTTGGCAGGTACCATTCCAGATGCAAAAAATAATAAAATGCGCTCCTGTGTCAACCTAGATGGCGGCCTGACACATTTTTTGGAAAAACCTTTCAAAATCTTCTTGAGAACCAGTGAACTGAGTGATCTGAAACTTCACATATATCATTAGCAACCAAACCTGCTTCAAGTTTGCGAAGCAGAAGTTGCTGCGATTAATTTTAATATCGAGATGGCTGCCTCCACATTTGCCAAAACGTGCCCAAACATTAAACTGCTTCTGTTTGCAAACCATTTAACCAACTAGCTCCTAACTTGATAGGCGTCAAATATGGTAAAATTGTGTTCTGTTGTAAAACAAAGATGGCGGCCAGACCTACGTTTCATTCTTAAATTTAAAACCATTAAACATTAGTATGGTTACCTATAAGAGTAAAAACAAATAGAAGATATAGTAAGTAGTTATAGCTAGGAGTGATAGTTGAATGCGGCAAGGTGTAGAGCAGTTCAGTGCAAGTACAAGCTGATGCAAGTACTGGTACAATTGGGTGCCATGTAGTTCAGTATGGTTGAGAGTTGTGATGTTTACAGATGCTGTCTGAACAGATGTGTCTTGAGGAGGCACTGGAAGGTGGTCAGGGACTGGGCAGTTCTGCAATCAGTGAGTAGGTCGGACTGGGCAGTTCTGCAATCAGTGAGTAGGTCGTTCCACTACTGAGGAGTAAGGGTGGAGAAGGAGTGGGCTCTGGACGTGGAAGTTCAGGGTACAGCTAACCTGCCGGAGGTGGAGGAGTGGAGTTGGTGAGAGGGGGTGTAGAGAGAAATGATAGTCTGGAGATAGGAGGGAGCATAAAGGTCAAGACAGCAATAGGCGAGTGCTAGAGTTTTGAACATGCTGTTCAGTGTAGACATGTATCAAATAATTGGAAACTTGTTGTCTTTCCGAAAGGAGACTCCACCCATCAATCTCATATGTTACCAGTTTTACCAGTTAAATAGGTCTCTCTGCCCACAAACCCCTGTCGTTTCTTTGTTTGGTACTCTTACCTGGCACTATGGATTCAACTCCTTGATCAGGTAGTCATGTTTCAGCTCCTGAGAGCCCAGCTACAGTTCGACCTAGCTGCAAGAGAACGTCTTGGATGCCTCTTCAACGCACTGCTCCAATTGAAAAAATGGAAAATTCCTCGGCTTCTCAATACTCTGTACTCCAGGAATATTTCCTATACTGCTGGGGCTTCCTGCGAGGACCTCATCTCCTTGCTAAATCAATCCTAGGCATCAACCCCCAAGTGTCCGGTCCCGTCTTCATTCGGTGAGGTCTCCACCGTTCAAGCCGCCCAGTCCAGGTCTGATTCCCCCGGCATCAGCCTTAAGTCCCTGTGGCTCCGGTGTATAGGTGAGTTGAGGTGCTCCAACAAAGGACAAACACAAAGTCTACCGGTCAGGTTTCTTTTAATGGCCTTTTTAAACTGGGTTTCAAATAATAAAGCTGGCTCTACCCAGCAATGGGTATTGCCAGCGAAAACTGGACCCAAAATAATAAAGCTGTTTCTACCTAGCAATTGGTATTACCAGCTACAAAACAAAGGTGTTGCAGTCCCGAAATAATAAACACAAAAACACGTCTCCAAACTGGGTGCTCTGGTGCAGGTGTGGTGCTCTGAGTGCTGGTGCTCGTGTGCGTTCAGGTCCGGGCTTCTCGCTGCAGCTCCAGCTTCGTATCAGCCGTCTGGCAAAACAAACACAATACTACTCAATGACCCCACACTTCATTCAAGATTCCGTCCTTGTCTCCTCCCATTAACCACAACAAAGGAGACGATTACGGCGTCACGTCCCCCTAAAGTACCCTAAGCCCCGCCCCCTCCGATAGCTAGTTCAATCACGTCTCCTCCAATTCATGACTGAAACTTCGCTCACCGTACTAGGGCGATGACTCCAGGTACCGTAACGCCGCCCTCTTCCTGAATGGCCGGCTCCCGACTGTCCCTGGGATGAACTGCCCAACCATTCAGTAGGAAGCCCGCAGCTCCTGTTGTACAGTGCCCTCACCGGTCGAGAGGGAGATTTTTTATTCGGATTAATTCGCTCTCCGTCACAGTCCCCCACGCATGCCAGCTCCGTCTCTAGCGTGAACATCACCTAGTCAGACAATAATTTGCCATTTTGCTTCCACTTTATTGTAATTGAATGCATACATTACAGTAACCCGCTCCATTAAGTCTTATCATCTAACAGAAATAAATATTCTCATTACTTAATGCATGTGTCTTTGCTTGTTCCATTACAAGATGTACATGAGTCATAGTATACTGAAGATAGAAGATTTATGTATCCATGTCATTTCCAAAGTGATTTTTTTTTTTTTTTTTTTTTTTTGCAAGTGATACCCTTTTTTCATTTTTTTGTTCAACAAACAGTAATATAGTGTTGGTGTAATTACTGCACATTTGTGTTAAATGAACATAATTACAATACTTATCCCAGTAGCTCATATTTGCTAATGGTAAAGGGAATTCTAATCTATTTGTCTATGTTAATGCATTTTTTGTGCATTCTCTAAATGTGCAAAACATAATCAATCTTAATTTGAAAAAATGCAACTGCATCTAGTCCTTAAATTTGGCTGCAGGGCAAATCAAAAGAACCAGTGCATTGCACATATATTAACCTATAAACTGAACTTTTATCTCTGAGGGGGTTCGAATGCTAGTAGGCTGGGTGTATCGTTGGTCTGAACAGGTGCACTATTGGTTAAAGCTAAATAATGGAATAATGCCTCTTCCCGTGTGCAAGTGTAAATTTGTGGTGTTTAGGGTTCAGCTTTTTCATTCACTTGCTGAGCTCAATCTCGTCCTCAGTGCTCTGCTATAGACTACAATGAATTGCTCTCCAGCCAGTACTTAAATACTCATGTGGACAGGTATACCCTGAGACTCCATACTGTCACAGTAAGTTAGCTTGTGCAGAAAAACAGGGGACAGGAACCTTGGTGTAAAATCATGAGGCCCTTTTATACAAGGGTCAAATCATCAAGCGATTTACAGCACAATAAAATGAAGCCCACACTCCAGATAAGCAATGGCTGCTCCCTGTTTGTCAGGATAGGGGCTGCAATTACAGTTAAACAATTGCTCTTACCTCCTACAAAGATTGCCTACCTAAATCCTAGTCCCAGGGAATAAGTGTGACAGAAGGGACGCACTTCGAGTTTCCATGAAGTTTAGATCACCCTGAAAGATTACTTTTGCAATTTTGGAAGAGGTCATTATTCAGATACATTTGTGGATTTTTGACACCTGTTTCTCGAAGGAGTGATACCCAAGGCTTAACAGTCAATGTTGTACAATGTATAATTTGGTATCTTTTAATTTTGTATTATAAATGTTAAGCAAATAATGGGTTATACGGTTTGTTGGCTGTCTGATTTCTGTATTCCATATTTAAAATCAGGTGGAACGTGCCATATATATTATATATATATATATATATATATATATATATATATATATATATATATATATATATATATATATATATATAGATATATATATATATATATATATATATATAAGTAAATCCTATGTATCCCTAGCCATTTTCCCAACAAAACCAATCTTAATTCACCAGGATAGGCAAAGCCTTCACTGGTTTCCTTTTAACTATACCAGACCGCTAAACTGTTTACCGGTCACACACATTTACTTCTGGTATAAACACACAATCTTTGCCCATCCCCTGGCTGAACACATAATATTTCTCCTTGTTACCAACTCCTTGACAGTCCTCCCCCTAATATAGCTTCAAGCTCCCTTTTTATATTCTATGGCTGTTCCCAATTAGCACCAATTATCTAACTTGAGCCACATTCTCACATGTATTTGGCAGGAATAGGAATTAACCCCGTCCCTGCTAACCACCACCAAAACACATAACACCTATACTTTATTTACACATACGCATATACACACACACACACACACACACACACACACACACACACACACACACACACACACACACACACACACACATATATATATATATATATATATATATATATATATATATATATATATATATATATATATATATATATATATATATATATATATATACTGATTTATTTTTAGGCTGAACTTTATGCTGTGATCACTGGGTATGGGAGTAAAGAACAACAAGTTTAAATATGTATGTCCAATAATGAAATAGTAAATTAGTAATAAGTTAACCAATGTTCATTTATTTAAATAAAATGCTTTTGAACAAATGCAGTTTATTTTTCATTGGAACTACTTTCTTGTATGTAGTGATATGTACTGTTATTGTAAAGGTTGTGTTCATTTAAAAAGTAAGTACATCTAATGAATTTATAATCATTTTGTAATAGCATTAAGACGTGATATAAAGGGTTAAAGAAACTTTGCTTCGTGTCGTGCCTTATAACGCCTTAAGTGTGCAGTTATATCATATCAAGCCATCATCTGTCATGCTTCAATCAAGTCTTATCTTGGACATAATGCCAGCTATGAATCTTGAATGAGTTGAAAGCTAAGATACCTGGAAAGACTGAACTGCCAAAAAAATATAGATGTTATCACTTATTGTTCCTAGACAAAAGGTTGTAAGCATGTGTAAATTGAAGGAAGTGAGTGAAAAAGCTTACAATTGAACTCTGGAACACGAGGGGGGGCAATGGGCGACGGGCGACGGGCGACGGGCGACAAGACACATTGTTCTGTCACCAACTTACATAGTCAGATCTGTACTAACATTCATTGAGGTTCAGCTATCAGGAATAGTATTCTGGGAGAAAAATAAGCTATCTACCAAAAATACAAATGATTTCATGATGACCTTTAGCTTGATTGGCCTCTGTCACCAGAGTAGGAGGACAGCTAAACTGGAAGATAAAAGCCTCTTAAAATGTTCAACTTACATTTTTATATTTAAGAGAAACTATTTATAGGGAACCGTTGCTGCTTGTGGTGTATTTAACCAAGCAGACCAAGACACTGAAACTTAACTGAATGGCTGTCAAGCATTTTGTCTCGCTCAACCCGGGTCAAAGAGTGTCAACCCACATCTTGAGGTGGATCGCTGGGACCCGGGTTAACCCAGGTACGACCCAGGTACATAGTTTCACACTACGTGGGATTGTGGCCCGGGTCTGGACCCGGGTAAGCGTGCCAGTGTGAAATGGGCTTTAGTAACTTGCATGCATATCAGAGTTGTATTTAGATGTTACCATTACTGTATTTGACAGTTATACCATTTATAATGAACTTATTAGAATCTATGCATGTTGATCATGGCTGGGAGGGTGATTAGAAACTCCAGTTTCTGAATGCATATTTTATATTACTACGGCATGTATAATATTATTCCCATGCATGTTTCCAGTTGCATTTGAAAGCTTTTGTGAAGCACTTCTTACTTTTGAATAATTAAAGTATTCTCAGTGCGTAGATTACTGTCCATCACACCTGTCTGCTATTCGATGAGGAAATTATTTGCTGAGTGAAAAGCCTTTCATGTCAAGCATATGAATGCTCCTTTAATGTTGAGGTTAAGGTCAGGTTCTATATCATTGTCACCAGTGTTGCTCTGTCAATGACGCATCAGAGGCACTCTGTGTGAATGCTGATGTTGGACTTTCACTGTGCTTGCATTGCCTCTTTGCTCTTCATTGGATCAGGATGATGTACAGTACTTTAAAAAAGGAGCATTTACCTTTACATAACACAATATATATTTGTATAAAAAAGTCCCCAGGCATGTCACACACACACACACACACACATTCTACATATTAAATAGCATGTTTAAAAAACAGTATATATACTGCGGAATTCATGTATACACAGTTTTCCTTTTGTATACCAGTGTGCCAACCGCGGTATATAGATTTGTGTATACACGGTTTTGCACGGAAACATTATACTCAGCCACTTCCGCGCCATAGTGTGTATTCTTCCGTGCTCCCATCTCACCAGCATCTCCTCCTACCAGCATTATCTCTTGCTTTGTCTCATGTACTAGTCATAGTAGTGTGTGCATGCGGTCTCATTGCTACATGTTAACTTAGCGTAATTGTCAACAGTCAACGACACCCTGGAACAACCTTCAACTCTAAGGATTCAAGGTAAATAAAACATTACTTTTTAGTAGGTTATAATTTTGTTACTTTTTATTACATTACCAAGTATGTTATAGTATTTGCATTGTTTTATGTTACTGTGTTTTAAATTTGTGTTTAGTGAAGGAAAATGCAACTTAGATAGGCTTGATAAGTGTAACCATGGCCGAGGAGAACCTAACCCCCTATTTCCAATAAGATCTAATATTTACCAATCGCGGTTTTGCCAACCACAGGGGTTTTCAAGAGCGTAACCCCCTGTGGTTGGCAAGGGATTACTGTATACAAATATACACATACACACGGTACAAAACTTTTCTTTTTTTTTTAAACTTTTTTTTTTTTAAATGCAGCAATTTTAAAGTTACATTAAACCCAGCTAAGCTAAATAAAAGTATGTTTTCATTCTTGACTTAAAAACTGTAACAATCCCAGTTTCCCTGATAAAAGAAGGATGGGCATTCCATAATTTAGGGGCTCTGCATGAAAAGCCCTTCCTCCCATGTTAATTTTGTTGCCCTTAGGATTAAACAGGAGCCCCACATCCTGTGACCTAAGAGTGTGATTTGGATAATATGGGATCACTAACGCCTGCAAATAACTAGGTTCTAATCCATTTAGGGCTTCATAGGTTAACAGCAAAATCTTAAAAGCTGTTCTATACTGCACAGGTATATGGTACCACTGCACACTGCAATGGTAAAAAGATTATTTTGTAACTTCCCTAATATGTCTCAAATGATAGATCAGGATCAAACATGACCTCCACATTTTTCATTTCTAGTTTACAATTTAATGGTCCAGCTCATGTAATCCGACATTTTTGCCCACTAGCATAACCTCTGTTTTATCTGAATTTAGCATAATTCTGAGACATCCAGCACTTGATGTATGCAAGACAAACAGCAAGTAACTCCCCAGCAGAAGTATTTCCTGGCTTTAGGGACAGATATAGCAGGATATCATCTGCACAGCAATGGAAGTTCATTCTATGTGCAGACAATAGCACCTAACAGTAGTATATATAATGAAAATAATATAGGACCTAGAATAGAGCCCTGTGGAACAACACAGGCAACTTCAGACCTTTCAGATTTTACCTTCCCAATGGAGACAAACTGAAATCTATTGGAAAGATAAGATTTGAGTCTTGATAGTATAAGGCCAGACAGTTGTACCGATTCATTATAACAACATATGTGCTTGAAACATTTTTTAAAATGGGGCAAACACTCTACATATGGTCTACATTATTAGTTAGACCTGGAACTGAAATGTTGTTGATGTGAAGGTCAAAACATGCTTCAAACCAACTGGATTAATGATGCTTGCTATCCAGTAATTACGTTTCTTAGTTAAGTCATCAGCTGTTTTTGGAAGAAAATTAGATTTTTCCATTTCCAACTTATCTGAAACTTTCCAGGAAGTCATTCTTGTTTAATTCCAGGAAGTCATCCCTGTATTTAGGGGCAATTCATTATTTATTTATTTATTTTGGTTAATTGAGGCTTTTTACGTCATGTAAACATTCAAGATAATTCATTCATAATGTGAAACGCTTACTAGAAAATTAACTTGCTGAAACACAGTCCAGGTTTCCATGCAGTTAGAAACTCCAAATGTTCTCCATTGTCGTGAGAATGTGATGTAGCACGCAAATATCATGCACATTCCTCACACTATAGGAAGCGTGTGGCCAAAATATAGTATGATTTTAAAGGTAGGTAAAACGTCTTCTCACACTAAAAAGTGTCAAACTGACCAAAATACCTCTTGCAACACCTTCTACTATAACTAAAGGCTGTACCAAGCAATCCTTTATTAACAATTGAGATCTGCTGGAAGTAGCCCTGGAAAGAGTCTTTGATCAACTAGGGAAAAAAAATATACAGTACGAGGGGTTTAGAGACCTCTTCATTCAGTATTATTGCTATGTGACACAATTTGTTCAGCTTTTCAAATTATTGCCAAATGAAAGTGCTTTTGTAGTTGAGTTGTTATAAAAGCAACATCAAAAAAAAAAAAAAAAAATACTGAAGCTATTATAAATTAAAACAATGCAAAATGACCAAGCCCTTTGCAAAGCACACTTTTTGGTTGTACAAATATTATCCAAGGAAGCATGGTATCAAATTAACATGTGACTTGTCTGCATGGATGAGGGGGCTGGTGTGATGGACAGGACATCACTCTCTGGAGGACAGATGTCACTTACAAGGTAAATAAATATTTAACAGACGCAAAGGCATATCTTATTGTTTGTTGACCAGCAAGCAGCCACTAAGTCAGCTGTACACAATTGGAATACAGACTTCCTAGTGATTCAGTATATCTGTTTCTTTGAAAACTTACACAGTGGTTGTTTAATGGTGAGATATTCCACTTTCCATGAATTTATGTTAATGTTGACACATTAGAAGTGTTCAGTTATGTTGTTAAGATTGTTGTTCCCATTTCAGGAGGAACAGTGATGGCTGTTTAACTGTGGATTGATTATGTGCTGGACAAATGAAATGAAATAAATATTTATAGAGGAATATGTAACCAGACTGAAGGCTGGAATGTATTCTGTACCGCCCCTTCTTATTATGACATTTACACTCACGTTACACATCAGAGCACCTCCAGTCCAGGTCTTTGTTCCAAACATTTACTTAATTAAAATATAACCCAATTTAACACCTTAACAAGCTTGGTTAATTTTCCTTTAGCGTGGTATCAAAATCTGGGGACATTTTGGAATGCCTGTTTGTCTGTCCTAATGTGTATGTCAAGGTGGTCATGGTGATCTTCGTTTCCATGATACTGAGCTAAAATGATAATGATACTACGGTATAGCTCTTATTCTGTATTTATAACAGTGGTGGGAGATGCTAGTTACAAACATAATTGCAGTGGTTGATTTTTTAATTGACTCTGTAATTCATTTTTTGAATTGTGTATCGCTTGAGACAAAATCCTTCTAGACTGCAAAGCACTCTATAAAAAAAAAAAAAAAAGAGTAACAAAACGTGGGGGAATATATATATATATATAATATATATAGATCTATATATATTATATATATAATTATATATATATACCTTACTTGTAATTTGCATAATGATTAAAGGTCTTGGTTGGCATTTTGCTTGCCAACAGAACTGAATGACTCAGTTTTTCTTTTGTTATAGACAGATTCGAACACTTTGAAAGTTGGCATCTACCAAGTACCACACATTTTTAAGGAATGACTTAGAGTTTTAATCCCAATGCTACCTAAACACTCAAAGCAATTGTAGAGATAGGACATCCTGCCACTCTTGTGCTGTATTGACCTGAGTAGGCATGGAGTATCAGGGCATGTCATTTTATTTCTGAAATGACACAAAGCAAATGTAATCATCTTTTTTGTTCAGTATGAAGGAGCACAGTCACCATTTTATGCTTTAACGATTCTGCAAAGAATGTTTTTTTTTTTTTTTAATATGAAATACAGAACTTTTCTGAAATACACAAATGTACTTTAATAAGGATTACTTTGTATTTATTGGTGGCTGCAGTCTACACAAATAAACATTTTTATTTAATCAAACAAATAGTTCAATAAATACTATTGTTTTCAAGTAGACAATTTGTGTGAATGCTTATAGTTAGGAAATAAACTATTTCCACTTGTTGTATTAAATAGAGTGCATTTTTTTAGTTTAATGAAAACTAAAATGAAAATGGCCAAAAACAAAAAAAATGCACATGTTCCTTAATGAAATAATAATAGAAACTGGAAAATGTTTAAAAATTAGAACAAAACTGAAATGAAAAAATGAAAAAATAATATTTTAATTTGTATTAATATATTATATAATTTAATTTAAATAAAGTCAGCCTGTTGGGTCCAGTGACTAAAGTAAAACATTTATTCTGCTCAGTATTTGGTGAAAACCAGCTCTGCTCTTTTTGTGGTCTTGACTATGGTACAGCATAATGTTTGTATGTGTGTTCCCTTTCAATTCAAGGAGACTTTGATGTAGATTTTAATTTCGGCCAACTGCACTAACGGCAGCTGACGGAATCGCTCAACACCCGGGGTACAGCAAAACCTTGCCCCGATGGAGGAACTGCGTTCTCCCCAAGAGTGTAGGCTAGAAAAGACAACACACGCAGTCCTTTAAATCAATACTGCACAGGCAGTCGTTCACATATGACAGACAGTAAGAAAAGGCAGCCTGCAACTGCTAGCAGGCTGCTGAAGAAAGGAGAAAGGAAAAAAGAGGCTTTGATTTGGAGCAGCTGATTCCATGAAAGCGGCAAGCCAGCTTTCAGCACGGATGCAGGGGAACTGCAGTCGACTCGGAAAAGCGCTTTCAAAACACGCTCAACATTCAGCACAGGGCTCTTAGCTTACCATCGTGAGAGGAAAAAATAAAAATGTATGGCTTCCATGGGCTGATGGTTTTAACCCCTCAGTAGGTGGGACCAAGGATGTCACCCCAGGAAGGGGCCTATCGGCAGCTCTGATATAAAGAGCTCAGTCAATACCTACCAACAGGCAAGCATATCCCATAAGTAATGTTTTGGTGGTCGTCTTCTCTTGTAGAGAACCAGGGTTACGGTAAGTAATCTAATGTTTTTTATGTGTATGATAACACCTCCATATAATAGGTGTCTGAGTCAATAAGGGGAAATGACAGACGAATTCTTGTGCATAAGGGAAAGCCAATTCATTACTCCCTTGGTGATTTGTGAGTTATGTAAAGTAGACAGATGCTAATTTTATCAAGTTCATGAATGTTCCATTTATTAAAAGAACACACAGAACTTTCTGAAAATGTGATCAGAATATTAAAAAAGGTCAATATTTTATTAGGAAAAAAAGTGATCATTTTGTCTTTATTTTAATTGAAGAATGTGTTTCTGGCTTGGCTTGTGCCCTTCAAACGACGACAATATCCTGGTTTAATTCCTTAAATAATGCATGTACTAATTAATGTTGCTTTGTGAGACAGTACATTTCTTCGTATGGTCAAAGTTTCCAAAAATATTCCGTGCAGTCAAGATCAAGATGACACGGGGGGGGGGGGGGGGGGGGGGGGGGGGGTTTCAGATTAAATTTAAAGTTAAGACCTTCTGAGCCAAAGTATACATCTTTTAAACTCTGATCTAGAAAGCTTCATGTCATGGCATTTATAAGGGTGTCACAGAATTGACATTTCAATGTTTTGGCCTGTCAAGAAACACCCTCTGCTGAGTTTGGAGGAAATAACCTTTCTTTTGTTTATGAGGAAATTATTTTCATGTAAGTTGGAACAAATACAAGAAGGGTACTCCTCCAAAAGCCTTCATGAGTTTTTTTGTATTTGTTATTGTACAAAGTGTAAAATATTATCAGTCATGGTATGTCTGTCTCTGTATGCATTTTATATTATTGTGCATTACTTGTATTTTCAGAAGTTTATGGTATCCACACTTTTTACAAAAAATGATATTTTAATTCTATCCCAGTCGATCACTTAAAATGAGACACCATTGTTGTAGTGTGTTGCTCTCACATCAGTTTTTCCTTCAAATATTTTCCAAAGTATTTTCAGTTAGATATTTTATAAGTGTTCCATTAAATAATAAATTGTACTTTTGTAGCACATATCTTATTTTTATAATGCACCATGTAACAATGATTTTATTGCACTCTAACTATGTCCATTCATCCATCTGTAACACGACATAGTGACCACGGTAACGGCCACCGTGTCCATTCATCCATCTGTAACACGACATAGTGACCACGAAAATGGCCACCGTGTCCATTCATCCATCTGTAACACGACATAGTGACCACGATAACGGCCACCGTGTCCATTCATCCATCTGTAACACGACATAGTGACCATGGTAACGGCCACCGTGTCCATTCATCCATCTGTAACACGACATAGTGACCACGGTAACGGCCACCGTGTCCATTCATCCATCTGTAACACGACATAGTGACCACGGTAACGGCCACCGTGTCCATTCATCCATCTGTAACACGACATAGTGACCACGGTAACGGCCACCGTGTCCATTCATCCATCTGTAACACGACATAGTGACCACGGTAACGGCCACCGTGTCCATTCATCCATCTGTAACACGACATAGTGACCACGATAACGGCCACCGTGTCCATTCATCCATCTGTAACACGACATAGTGACCACGGTAACGGCCACCGTGTCCATTCATCCATCTGTAACACGACATAGTGACCACGGTAACGGCCACCGTGTCCATTCATCCATCTGTAACACGACATAGTGACCACGATAACGGCCACCGTGTCCATTCATCCATCTGTAACACGACATAGTGACCACGGTAACGGCCACCGTGTCCATTCATCCATCTGTAACACGACATAGTGACCACGGTAACGGCCACCGTGTCCATTCATCCATCTGTAACACGACATAGTGACCACGGTAACGGCCACCGTGTCCATTCATCCATCTGTAACACGACATAGTGACCATGGTAACGGCCACCGTGTCCATTCATCCATCTGTAACACGACATAGTGACCACGATAACGGCCACCGTGTCCATTCATCCATCTGTAACACGACATAATGACCACGATAACGGCCACCGTGTCCATTCATCCATCTGTCTGTAACATGGCATTGTGACCACGACAACAGCCTTGATTTTGCATCAATATTCACCTAACTTTGAAATGCATTTGGCTTTAATCAAATAAACTCTTGATTTTATACAGATATGTGTAACCTTTCAGGTACTGTGCAATGATTATAGTATTAGGAGGACCCTCTGTATGTGTGTGCACTGGTTTAGTAGTACCTTTGCTTTGTTTCCCCTTCAAAATATTTATCTATCTATATCTCTATCTTAAAGATTTGATGGTAAGTAATTGAATATATAAAAATATATATATTTCTCTAACTCTAAATTCACATATTTGGGGCAGACAGCATTCATATAATACATAGGTTAAAGCTTTTTGTCTGCAATATATGGTAATTATCCTGTTAAACAACAAGAGCACTTGATTGCACAAGTTCTTTGTTGTGTGAAGAGGCTGTATGAGCAATTTCTAAAAGCTAGCTTGCAGTGTATTTTAATGTCAATGGTCTATCGGTGCTTACCAGAATCATGATGACCTTAAACTGATTTGCATAATTTATCAAGCATACAGTTTTATTAAATGTAAACAACAAAACATTCAAAATTATAAAGTGCCTGAGTTCCAATTATTTGTATGCATTACGTTTTTAAGAAAGATGCATTTTCTATGAAATCTGCAGCAAGGCAGGTAGAGGGATTTAGCAGCTGAAACCCTACAATAGAAGAGGTAGCATGAAACTAGGAACTATACTTAATCTAATTGTTTTTATTGCCTTAGTATCATACACAAACTGCACACAAAGACACAAAGCACCCATTCTCACTGCTGCCGCTTAACAAAATAAGAACCACACTCCACAGCAGAAGTTTTCAAAATGTTTTGAATCATGCCACCCGCCACCTGCCACATCAGCAAGAATTATAAATCACACATCAGAAATCAAACAATCACATTGAAGTATTTGCCAAAATTCCAGTACACCGTATCTTGTCTACAGATTGCACAGAACACCACAATTAAATGTTCAAACATCAAAAGCAAAAACAAAATACACAATTGCCAGCTCATTTTATAAGATGGGTCATTCTGTTAACTTCAGTTTCTTTAAATTTTGATGTTACTAGTTTCTCCTAAGAAAATATTACCAAAAACACTACAAACTTTTTTTAAAAACACATGTTTCTCCAGCTACACTTTTGTTTTTAATAAGAATATTCTGTCATTAGCCAGTACAAAACACTGAGGAGGAAGATCATATGCAGTGCCAACAATGATACATCCAATTTCTAAGTGACTTCCTTCATATTTCCAAACTGTTTTTTTAGACAATCACCTTTTTCATGTACCACAAACTGTTGAATCCTGATTACTCCACTTTTTACTCCAATTATTTTGTTTTCAAGACATTATTGTACTGATTAATATCATCATATTTTATTAAACATATACCTGGAACTTTTCTTATGGTCTAAAAGATACATACTAAAATGTCAAACTTGTAAAATGTAGTCTATCCTTTTTTTTGTTTATTTGATTTTTTTTTAATTTATATCTGCCAACATTGATTTTAAAGTCCTTATTGAAATACTGACAACATGGTCATCTCTGGTTTCTTGCTCTTTCCAAGCAAAGTCACAAGAATTGTGAGGAAGGTTAATAACAATCCTAGATTGGCTGCCAAAGATATTCAAAGTGAATTGGTTGCAAGTGGACTGGGGTTTCTATTTCAATCACAGGTCGAGTATTGCATGGTGAAGATCTCAATGGTCACAAGAAAAAAGGAAAAAGCCACTCTTGGGAAAAAGTCAAAAGAACAATCGGTTAAAGTTTGCAAAATGGAATTTGAATGATGGATAAGAGTTCTGGTGAAAGGTTTTTTGGAGTGATGAAACAAAAATTGAGCTATTTGTTCACACCGATAGTTGTTACATTTGGAGAAAGCCTGGTGAAGCGTACAAAGAAAAGAACGTCATACTGTGACAAGATGGCAGAGGATATGGGCATTCTCAAAATTCAGAGACAGGGTATTTTAGCAAATATTGGGTTTATTTTAATAAACCAAAACAAATAAAAACAAAGAAACGCCAAATGACAAAATAAAGGGCATGGAGGCCAAAACAAAGATTTAAACAAAACATACAAAACTCAGTCAGAAAGGCAGCCAACCCACAGCCCCAGTGCTTCTCTTTTGTTCTCTCTCTTGTTCTGCAGCATGGACGGCTTTATATTGGCCAGCTGGGCCAATTAAATAATTAATTATATAATCCACCAATTTGATGATTGGGGTCATGTGTTTAATTGGCGGCCATTCCGGCTCTGGGCTGTAGCTCCACTCCAGAGCCAGAATTGGTGGCCAATCACGTGACCCCTTCCATTAAACAGGCAGGACAACTTTGCCCTGCCACATATCTTGAGGGTCCAGGTTTCACATCTGAATAGTATTGGCAGCACGCATTGGTCAAAGACTTTCCTCTTGAGGCATAAGGGTGGTTTCCCTTTCAGAACCATGCTTAGTCTTTCAAAGGCATTCCAGCCCATTTTTGCTCTACTGCTGATATCACACATTTGGTTCTCTGTTGACGAAACTAACTTCAGGTTCATTTTACTTAGGCAATAAAGGAGACTTCAAAAACTACAGAACTATTAGCTTACCTCCTGTAATCTACAACGTTTTTACCAAAGATACTCAGACTTCAAGATAAATTTGACTCAGTACAAACTAATGAGCAAGCAGGATTCAGGAGTAGATTTAGCACAATGGATCATCTACAAGTTGTCCGGCAAGTGATTCAAACCAGCAACGAGTACGAACTGCCACTTTGCTTGGGATTCATTGACTATGAAGAAGCCTTTGACTCTGTTTACACAAGATCTGTATCAGGCTCTCTGAAAAAACAAGGAATTGAGAAAACGTACAGAGACTTGTTCAGCACCATATACAAGAATACAACATCCACAGTAAGACTCCATAAACACAACGACAAAATCAAGATTGAAAAAGGAGTTCGTCAAGGAGATATAATTTCCCCAAAGTTCAAATTCTTTCGTTACTGAGTATAACCCTATCTCTAATGGTATTAAAGGAATCATTTTGAAACATTGGAAGATGTTGGAGTTTGGTCTTTGTCACCTCTCCACCTAGATTTTGTTTAAGTCACAGCAGGAATAGTAAGGATTCGGTATTCTCTTCTATGCATAAATCACCACACTCTAATGACAATTGTCTAACTAAAACAGCACATGGTCATTTTTGGTGTGGAAGATGTCTCCACTGTTCCAGTACACAATACCAAAATTTTGTAATCAGCCACACTGTAGTATTAAATATACTATTCAAGGTATTATCAACTGAAACAACTCATGTGTTATGTATGCTTAAATGCCCTTGCGGCTTAGCTTATGTAGGACAAACAAAAAATACATTTTAAACATATCTATAGCAGAGCATAAGACTACAGTATGAAATAACAGTATGGGCCATGTGATTGCTAGACACTGCAGAGCTATGAGTCATGGCTCTGCCTCAAGTCTAAAATGTATAACACTTGAAAAGGTGTCAGTCTCTGAGAGAGGAAGCTATATAGACAGAGTTAACCACCAAACACAATATGAATCAATAAATAAATATGCATTAACATATGAAATATGTGCATTAGTGCATTCATGATTATATACATACATGCTCTTTAAAAATATGCTAAATATTTTAATGAGCAAGACATCTCACAAGTAGAATGGTCCCTGAAATGTTCTCCTTTTTCTAGAAAAGCAGCACAACTGGGGATGGGAATTTGTTGCCAGATAACTTCATTCTTTCTCACCAAATATCTTGGTATCCCAGAATAGATAATCACCTCCTTTTTAAAAATATGCCAAGATATTTTAAGGAATAGTTTCTCCCACAAGTGCTGTGGTACCGCAAATATGATTCACTTACTGCCCATGCGGATTTTACATTTTATCTTAACTTTACCCTCAAAAATAGGTTTCTGGCTAAGGACTGCCAAGGATAACACTACATTGATTGTTGTACCAGCCTTAGCTGTTACCACTCAGGAAAATCACTTTTGGGGCAAAATAGAGAACAAATGCTCCACCCAGTAATTCAGCATTGTTAGCAAATTAATGAACTTGTGAGACAGATTGACATTCAAATCCTTAGCATATTTTAAAAAGGAGACGATTATGTATTCAGTGATACCAGGGTATTTAGTAAGTAAGGAGTGTGGAAAAATGGGCAATACAATCCCACCCATAGTCTTGCTGTAAATCATTTGTTGTTGCCAAACTTTTAAACACTACTGTTTAATATATTTCAGATAATATACTAGAATATACAGTACAGCATGACTGCTATTATTTTACAAGTTCTATAAAAACAAAACAATATAAAAACAAAACAAAAGTCTCCACATAAGGTAGCAACAAATATAAGTTGGTTGTTCTGATTATGTGTTCTGTTAAGTTTGAAGTAATGTAAAAGAATGTACTGAACAGTAGTTTTTTGACATCCTTTGTTTAAGATGCAACACAGAAAATGGATGGCATTCCCATGAGATAACGTAAGTGACAGCACACTGTTAATCACCCCCACTGGAATGATTAACTGAGCATAATTTGACATGCTTTGTCTTTTCTGCTTGGTATTCACACAGTGCTGACAAGTAAGACCTCTCTCTCTCTCTCTCTCTCTCTCTCTCTCTCTCTCTCTCTCTCTCTCTCTCTCTCTCTCTCTCCTCTATATCTAATCTAGATCGGATAAGTATATATCGCGTATCACTAACTAAGATAATATATATATATATATATATATATATATATATATCGTAAAGCACCTATATAATATAGTAAAGCACCTGCAGTAATATGTCTAAAACCTATTTGCATACTTCATAATGCTTAAATGTAATTTACATCTCATTAGGCATCTAATTTACGACGTTACCACAGAGGATTGACACAACATTGCATACCTACAACTGAAATGTGCATTTACAACCTGTAATTGAATATCGTTTTGTGCATTAGCACAGTGATTATTAGGGCTGTGTTCAAAGGTTCTTTGCTAGCCAAGAATTCAAAGGCAGTTCTAAACCTTTGAAGGTTCATCAGGCAACATTCATACATTGTTTTTTTTTTTCTTTTTTTTTTTTTCTTTTTCTCTGTTAACAGAAAGCATTTGACAATGTGTGAATACCATAAGTCAAACATTAAAAGTCACTGACATGCAAAATTCTACCTTTTCATTTGTATAATGCATACTAAAACAAAATAAGTTGTATTAAAATCCACTACCAAATCGTTACACTAATAATTTTAATTTTGAAAACGTATTATTATTATTTATTATTATTATTATTATTATTATTATTATTATTATTATTATTATTATTATTATTATTAGTCATAGTAGTAGTAGTAGTCAAATGTGACTGATAACCTGCTTGGAACGGTAACTGTTAAATAAAGCTTTGTTTTTCCTAAGTCAGCTGCAGTTATTTGAATTGGCTGCAATAAGGTGCTGCCACAATGCAAGGTTTCTGTATATACTGCAAGTAGCATCAATTACGTGTAAATAAACAATATGTATTTTTATTAAAATTATAAAAGCATGAGTACTGTTCTATATAATGTGTTTTTAAACTACATGTGAATGTTTTATTCCATTTATATGTATTACCTGTAAGATAACAGGATTTTCAATCAAATAAAAACTAGTAGCTATGGTGACGGCACCAGCAAATTAAGTAAATTAGTACCACTGAAGGTTCAAAACTTCCTTCGGTAATGTGTTTGAAGTTTAAAATGTACCCTTTGTTACAGCTCTTGTAATCATGCAAGCATAAAACAGCCTGAGCAGTCCAGTCTTCTTGGCTAAAAGCACCAGACAGATCGACAATGGGCTATAAATTATAAATTGTCAACATTTCAGACTGTAAACCTAAATGCATTTAGCTTTCTAAAACTAAAATGGCTGACTAAATAGTGGCAAAATAATAATATAATAGAGGCAACTTTAATATGTTTGTGCTAAATATGTTAGTTTTGTTTCATTTTGACTACCAGTACCTTCTGTCAGACAAAATTCATTAAAATCCTTATATTTTAACAATTAAAATCAAAAGATTGTGAAGTTCAATGAGCCTTCTTATGTGTCTTGTAAAATTGCTGTCAGCTCACAGCTCTGCTGTAAATCAAGGAGGTACAGACAAAAAAGTCTAAAATGCACAATAATGATTAAGAGTGACTGTCGTATCAATGACGTCTATGTAGGATGTTTCCAACTATGATCAGACAATCATTTGGCGATTTCAATGTCCCTAAAGTTCAGCGGGGCTCGGACTCAGATGTGTCCTAATCCTTTGGCTTGCTGGCTTGGCACTGTGGATTTGTATCTACAATTATGTTTTATTAATTACTGTTTTGTGGGAGAAATCCAACCCTATAGAATCCTTGTAATCTTATACAAAAAAACTTGACAAGGAAAAGACGGTTTATACTGTGAAGCTTCAAAGATTTAAAGTTTAAGGTTACAGGTGTAAGGTGCACGCCATACTTAACGGGGATAGAAATGTAAGCATTCACTGAATGTCTTAAAGCCCTGAATTGAAACATAGGTTGTCTCATAAAGGTTACAAGCAGACAACTCTATTCTTGTCATTGGTAATGGAATTTCATTAACCCACACCTAACCCTTTCATGATCTCTATTTTCACACCAAGCACATTTCTAACTACTATAAAAGAGCAATTGTCTGATGTCAAGTCAAGACAGGGACTGCTATATGCCAGAATACAACTTGGATTGGAAATGGGTGTCTTTTAAAACAGCCAGTTCTCCATTTGGAGATAAGAGTTACATTACAAAGGTTGTTTGCAATCCCACCAATTTATTGAATCAGAAGAACTCTGCATGCCAGGTAGTTCATTTACCACAACAACCCTTTTTAATCAATAGCATTTAAGGTTATTTAGAAATATGACAAGCAATTACTGTGCCCTATATGATGTGAACTCCAAGAGCAATCGTGTGGATCTTTAAGACGTGAAATACAAGACAAAATGAACAGTACATGTTACATAAAGGATATGACATAAGTTGTCAATACTTTATCAGATTAGCATGTTTTGAGATTATTCAGAGAAGTCAGTTGGGAAATTCATTGGCCCTTGAGTTATTTGTTCTGAAGTGGTGAGATAAGCATTTCTTAATAAGACTTGCAACAGGATTGTGTCCAATTATGAATTTATTCCCACTTTTCTCCAAGTCATTTTTATCCTCACTGCAGCAATTCCCCACATGGCTCTGGAGACCTGAAAATTCAGTGTCCATCCCCCGATCCCACGACCAAGCCAACTTCCTTTTTCACCCAGGAACTCAAGAGCAGATGTTAGCGAGCTACTGACCTCTGGAGGACAAAGGCCAGCCCTGCAGGTGTTTGCTCTGAGCTCACTGGGCGCCTGGTCAGTAGGGTTCGCTGTAGAGCGATGAGGAGAAACAGTCCCTGACAGTTTTACCTCCCTGACCCATGGGAGTGCCTGGGCCAATGAGACGCTCCTTTCAGAATCCCCAGCGAAGACCAGCCTACTTTGCCAGCCAGGATCACATAGCTGCACTTCTACCAGGTGAGCCACTCGGGGACCCCAAACTGTATTTCTGTCTCCATAAAATTAGGATTCTTCAATTTGCCCTGTATGTATCATGACACTTGGCAAGTTAAGGCCTTACTACCACCGTCAAAATGCGCTCCGCCATGCAATGCTCTCCGCTGCTCATTAGCCCCTGCACTTTAAGGCATGTCAAGCCTTAATTATATGCATGTGCAAAATGTAGGTGGGGCTAATTTGTAAATGAAGCCTGTGATATTAAAATTAGATTTATGAAGCGGCAGAACAGCAGTGCTGGCCCTAAAAGAGTCCACAAATTAGACCAATTTCAAACTTATTTGGCGCAAAGAAAAAGTCAGAAAGCAGCTGACAGGAAAGAGCATTATGGCAGCAGTCTGCCCATTGTCCAAATCACTCCCTCTGTTCTTTCATTCCTTTTCTGAGTAACAGGCAGACCTTTGGAAGGAACATGAGAAAACCCACTGACACTTGTGTAGTACCATTGGCAACAGCCGGATAGTAATTGAGATATATATAAAACCTATATATATATATATATATATATATATATATATATATATATATATATATATATAGTAACCCTGGACCCCTGCCTCTTCTACTCCCAGCACATCTCCAGTCTAGTACGCATCTGCAGATTCTTCCTGAAGAACATACGAAGAATCCGACCCTTCCTCACTACCTACTGCACATAACTCCTCGTCCAGGCCCTAGTACTCTCTCACCTAGACTACTGCAACTCCCTCCTGGCTGGCCTCCCTACGTCCACCACCCGTCCACTCCAGCCCATTCAGAACTTCGCTGCTCATCGGATGTTTTTTTTGCCTCACTTCTCCTATGCTACTCCACTGCTTTGCTCACTCTACTGGCTACTGATCACCAGTCGCATCCAGTTCAAGATTCTCGCCTACCGATGCCTTGACCAGACAGCACCCAGCTACCTCCACACCCTCATCTCTCCCTACACCCCCATCCGACCTCTCCGCTCCGCCTGCACTAGAAGACTGGCTGTACCTCCGCTCCTTCTCCACCATCGCCTAACAGTGGTGGAATGACCTTCCTACGGATGTCAGGACTGCCCTGTCCCTGACCACCTTCCGACGCCTCCTCAAGACACACCTCTTCAGACAACACCTCTAAAACTCAACTCTTCCCTTCTGGACAATATAGCACGCTGCCTTTAATACATTTTAATTTGCTCCCTATTTTATTGTATTTAGTCCCGCACTTAACCCAGTTTATATTATTTTGTGTTTCATCTGCACTCGTGTCTAACCCTGATGTGACTATCAACACTGTTATCTGCTCTTGAACTGTAGTATTTTTCTGATACCTTATGCTGCAGTGTATATGACCAGTCCTGAGTGAACACGTACAAAATTACCAGTATTACTTTTTTAAACATGTACATTATTTGTTACGCCCAATGTAGATACGCGCGAGGCCCACAGTGCAAATTGTATTGGACAATGGAGGACAAATACTGTCACAGGCAATGACATAAAGGGATATTAAGTTTATTCAGTGTCTATAAAATGCTAATTTAATCTGTCATGGAGAATGTCAGCTCCGGTTTTGCTATAATGTTAACCCTGGTTTCACCCACGCTAAAAATGAACGCATAGCAGTTAGATAATTGTTACTTTATCAAAATGAAAAAATGAAATTAAAAAAACAGGCGCAGTGATCCAAATAACATCATCCTTGTTTTATCAGTACGAATAATAGACGAAATACAATCTTGAGATGCATTACAATTTATCTGTTCTTTTTTTTGTAATAGATTATCATTACCATGAGTACTTCTCCTGTTTAACCGGTGAAACGTGTGCTTTAACAATCTCACTTGTACAGCGGTATCGGAACTATACTTCAGTGCAGGAGGTCCTGGGTTCGTGTCCCATCTCCATCTTCGAGAAACCCCTGCCTGTGGGAAATGAGATTGTTACAGTATATTGCACCATCAAACTATAACTTACATGCATAGCTAACTAATGTCACTGTTTAATAAAATGTGTGCATGTGTTTTTTTTTTTTTTTTAAATCTTGGTTGATATCCCTTATTCTGTTATTACTTCTTAGTTAATGTCTTCAAAATTGTACACCATTTTACGTTGCATGAAACTTTTAAATGTAGCGGTACCATGCTGGAATTAGCTTTCATTTACAAAACAGCTTGGTTGTGGTTGTAATCTTATAATTTATACGGTCATACAATGCAGCATTCAATGATAATGTGGCACATGTTATTTTTTTAAATCGCTTTATAGGTGTGTATGATTTGTTAGTTACCGAAATCTCAGTCAACAACTGAAGACATAAGAGGATAATCTCGTACCACTTAATTTGCCCTGATGAAACACAACCTGATTAACCGTACTCATGGCATGTCAATGGCTTAGATGACAGATATGGTTGCATTCTTGTAGAATTTAAAGATAAAACAAAATACATTTCCACAAGGAATTACATTTGTTCTATTCCTTAGTTGAGCACAAGGTGGTTTAACCCTTTGCGATCCATTTATTCAGCACTTGCCAGGCACGTCAGATCCAATTTATTTTCACGCACGCTGTTTGTTTATTAATTTTTTTAGAGTAAAACAGGTTTAAAAGGCAAAGCATTGCAAAAGGACACTCAGCCAAGCCCCACCCTTTGTTCGCTATATTTTTCACATACCTCTTCATACTCGTGCAAACTGATCAATCCTCTACTGATCACTCATTTTATCACCAAACTCCTCAATAATGTGATCCAAGTCATTATTTTATTACTATAACATCTCAAAAAGCTCTGCAAATGTCAGCGATATTCTTTGAGCACTGGATGCAGAAGCAGCATCTTCTTGCTTGTGTCCGTGTTATCTCTGTGGTGCAGGGGCTATATGTATAACTCAGACAAGCCCCCCCCCCCCCCCCCTTTTTTTTTTTTTTGTCTCCTATAGGTCTCACTCGACCATTGAATGGTTTTCTCAGCTTTTTCTGGAGAAAAAAACAACTAGAGACTTGTGCTTGATGTCTTTTTTCAGACTGGAAAGGGAAAATGTTGGACCTTGTCCAAAAAAACCCCAAAAAACCTTTTGATTTAAATATACTGTAGACCTACTATGTGATAGTTTGGGATATTCAGTCTATTTAAAACAGTAGGCAGGTGCTTATTTTTTTAAATTATTTTTATATACAATTACTAGTTGAATAAACTACTACTGAATAACCATTTTGCTACCTACTTTCCAGGCAGGTAGCCTGCGGCTTCGGGCATTATAGCCCCCTGTGGGTAACAATAGTCTTTCCTGAGGGACATTTTAATTTTACACTATGGCTGAGTCTGCAGTACGTATTTAATATATGAATCAGTCAAGAAAATAAGTGAGGCAAGGTTGGATAGTAAATACAACTTTATATATTATGTTTATACCTGATACAGCATACGTAAATAATATTGACTTATATATTTTGTTTAAATATAGCTGATACAGCATAAGTAAGTATAAATAAAGTAAATAAATAATATAAATAAATAAAAAATAAAAATGTTTTTGAAGTTTATATAGTAGTGTGACAGAGTGCCCATCTCTTGTGTGTATTTTATTTATGTATATATTATTTGTGTTGCATTATTATCATCATTTAGTATTTTTAATATATAATACTGTGTTTGTGTACGGGTGTCATTGTTGTTTGAGACTGGCAAAAAGCCAGTCTCGCAAATTGATTGGCATGGGTGGGGTTGAATCCTAAGTAACTTGTGTGAATGTGGCTGGAGCCTTAATAAGAGAATTATTGTAATTAAGGCTCCAGCCACAGTATAAAAGACCCACTCCGGGCTCGCAGCAGCAAAAAGAGTTTAGAGGAGAAAGAGCGAACCAAGAGCGAGCCAAGAACGAACCAAGAGAGAACCAAGAGCGAACGAAGAGCAAACGAAGAGCGAACGAAGAGCGAACGCTGCCCATAAGCGAACAAAGGTACTCGTCTTTAAAGATTTGATTTCTTAGTGTTTATTTTGTTTTTGGCCAATGTGCCCTTTTGATATGATGTAAGTATTTTGTTTTGTTTAAACTGTTTGTTTTTGTTTGATTAAAGCTGAGCGCTATTGCATTCAGTTTAATTTAAGTTTCGTTTTCTTTTTCATTTCCTGGTCTGATGGCACCACCCACAATCACCACTCAAGCCATCTGTGACAAGTACTTATAAAGGTTTGTTTTGGCGTCCAGCTCTCATGCTGAGTCTTTCTGACTGCTGCATAATCCAGTTTAGATCCCGGCCGTCATATTTGTTTATAATTGTCGAGTCAGAAAACAGTGACAGTGACATTTTAATCGCCATTTTAGTGTTTGGAGCGTCTTTCTTTTGTAGTATGTTTTGTAATTCATTTTCTGTTAAATCAGAGACTCGGTGTTCAGCCATTTTCTCTTATTGTGAGTGCAGAGGAGAAGGGCGTTCTTTTGAAAAGCAGTGGGAATGACAGAGATGTGAACCAATCACATGGCATACGGATACTATTGGATGGTGGTGCAATGATGTCAGGGCAATAGTTCAATCTATCTATATATATATTACTGCTTGTGAATGTAAATATCATTGGAAACACTACTTCTTTGAGACCTTTAATTACAATAATTCAGTAGAAAGAGACACATGACTAAGTTTTCACCAAGCCAGTTTCTCAGTGACCTTTCTTGGATATAAACCTGCAGTATTAATTATAATATATATATATATATTAGATATATATATGTATATATATATTATATATATAGTATATATAACTATATATATATATATATATTTTGCATCCCAAACACTTTAAAAATAAATAAAATAATAAAAAAAAAAACTTTCTTTAATGACATGTTTGCATTGGGATGTATATTATTTTACTACATACTACTATTATTGTACTTTAAAAAACAAAAACAAAATCATCATAAAAAATACATCATTATATATGAACTGCTTTACATGCAAAGTGGTTTATTTTAGAACCTAAAACAAAAAGATTATGCTGTCAAGATAATTCTTGTAAATGGCAATGTCACTTTAACATTGTTAACTTTTATGAAAAAATGTAGTGCTTTAAAATGCAAACTGATTTTCATCCTACTGAACATCAAATAGCATTAAACTAATTACTGGCAATGCTTCAGATTTTGTCTTGATTTAGACAAATTCAAGGTGAGGTATGAGTGGGGTGCTTTTCTAAGTGGAGGAGATACAGTGTCCTTGGCATAGAATTGCAATCAGAATCATTGTTCCAAAAACTACACAATCCTTGTATTACTTTTCTTTTGATCAATAGGTGTTACAAAAAACATTTTTCTTCTTTTTTCTTTATTTTTTTCCCCCCAGTGTGGACTGTCCAACTATGTTTTTTCTTAGCGCAGTGGGTCCCCACACAGCAGAGATGTTCTAAGGGCATGTGAGCGTCCTCCAATCTCACAAGCCTAAAGCTAGAATCGCTTTGACGTCAAACAATCCAAAAAGGATGTGGGCGGGCTATCGATCCTGGAGAACAGAGATCAGCCCTGCTTCTTAGCCACTCTGAATGTGCTCGGTGTCTGGCCAGTAGGGTTCACTGTTGCACAATGAGGAGAATGAGTCTCTGCTGGTTTCCCATCCCCCACCACAGGAACATCGAGGCCAATGTGACGCCCCTTCAGAGTTCCCAGCAAAGTTCAGCTTCTTTGTACCGACCAGACACGAACTGGTGCCATTCAAACTGTGAACTTTTTTATTCTTTAACAACTATCTATCTGATAACTGTGACATTTCTGCAGATTGGCTATAAAAAAACTTTTTAAATGTAATTTGTTGTACGTTACCATGTCATCTAGTAACATTAACATTCTAAAATGACAATGCAAGTTGTCTTACATTAAAAAAAATGGATAGTTCCTATTAACAAAAATATCAATAAGAAATCCAATCTGGATAATGCTCTTTTATCTCATTGAACTACCTTCCGGTTGTCCCCAGACAGGTTTTAATGAAATCAGTTAAAAAGTGTGTGGATGAATGTGCTGCACTCCCCTTGGCACATTCTAGTCTCCATTTCCAGGAACATAGAAATTAAGAAGCTGTCTTCCACAAGTTTCACTTTCCAAATCAGCAAGTAATAAATATATGTATATGCAAAAATAAATAAATAAATAAATAATGGACCTGGTAGATTCTAACATTAGTACCTAAATTGTTTAGTTAAAATCCAATAGGTACCCTGGTTTCAACAGCTAGATAATAACAGTGGCTAGAGCTGATTCATTAATGACCGTCCAGTAAAAGAACATGATCACTGTTGCTGTAATGTTCACTCAGTTAATTCAAACCTCATTTAAATTCAAATACCGGTTACACTTTGGTAGCACTTGTGTTGTGTCCCAAATACTGTATTTGAAATATATAACAATAAACGTTCCATTCCCCATACAGTATTTCCCCCTAGATACCTGGAGGTAATTAACACTGAGTTTTTCCCACTGTTTTATAAGATTTGAGTTTCAAGAAAAAGATGTGTTATGTTGTTAAACCCTTGACCAACAAAAACACAAAAAGTTTGACCTTTTCAAATCTGATTTTATAGCTATCAACATGCGTGGATTACTATGACTACAACGGCAAGGGCAACCCCAGTGAGATACAAGCTGTGACACACTGGATCCCTGGACCCCCTGTATGACTAGAAAGGGCAGTGGAGGTACAACATGAACCATGCATATGTTTCTATGTGTGGATAATGCTGTGTTAATCATTAGTGTAACACCAAGATGCTTCATTTATCAAGGCCTGTCTACACCTTGACAAATGGAAAGCATAGTAATTACTAAGAATACAAATGTATTCTGCAATAATAATAAAAAAAATATATATATATATATATATATAAAAAAAATGTTACAAAAGTCACGTAATCACACAGGCATTTATTCACAATGATCAATGACCCGACATTTTGAAAATTATCTTATCACCATCCTAATTCCACAGGATGAATTAAGCAGTTTTTATGGTTTTACTCACAAAGCACTGACATGATAAAGTAGGCACTTTTATGTCCTAATATTTAAAGTGCCTCACAGCAATGTGCATTTAATATTTTATGCAATTGAACACAGTTTGGTTGACAAAATGTGGAATGGTTCATTAAGGGAATTACTTCAACTTTGATATGCGATAATAATCCTGTTATCAAATTGGAATGCATACAAACAACAGCTTATTGAAGCTATTGCTGTTGATCCTAATAAAATTGGAAATGCCCACTGGTTGTTCTAGGGCGCTGTGGGATGTCTTCAAAATACATCATTACACAATATATTAGCCACTTTGTATGGAGATTCAGGATTCAGGACTCCTTCTCCCTCTATTTAACCATGGGCTGTGCCCACAATTCTGTCTAAAACAGCACAACAACTTTCACCCTTTAGTCAGGGCACCTCTTGGGATCTTAAAACAACATTTTTATTACAGCACACAACAGCTGGCATTAGCATGTATCTCAGCATGCTAACTTGAAGTTTGTAGTAAAACCTGGAATGTACGAAACTGCTAGGCAATAGGCATCTTATTTCTGTTTCTGCATTAACTGGATTCATTAAACAACAATATATCTGGCCTGCACTCCCCTTCTCATCAAAGCCACTTTTCATTAGAAGATTTGTAGAATTAATCAATGCAAAGATCAAAGGTGATGTAGCAGAAATGTTTTAAGCGAGGTTATGCACCTCATATATTTAAATGTAATTGCATACCATAGAACAGAAGAGTCTGAGTCAAAATGAGGCCCAATAAAATCTTTTTTTTTTTCAGTTAGTGACCTTGCTAGATTTTTCTTACAATAATGTGCCCTCAGAAATACACAGTCACACTATTGCCACCTAGAAGCTATGTTACCCTGCAAAAACGCCATCTCTTGTTCACCCACACTAGCATTCCCAAGGTTCTCTGTTGAGCTATGTACTGTATGTACTTCAGACAGCAAAAGTGCTCAATGCTGGCAAATACGATTAGTTAAAAATCCTCTAGGGCATGAAAGACAGTCCCAGCACAAAGGGTGTAATGGGAAAATATATGAAACCTTCCCACTTGCTTTTGAACTCTGTGTTGTGCATAAATGAATAACATAATACAACGTCATTATTCCAAGAAACAAACCTGAGGAACAATACAACAAATATATATATATATATATATATATATATATATATATATATATATATATATATATAATGTGCCAATATAATTTTACTGGTGTAACCTAACAGTTGATAACTACCTATAATAATGTTATAAATAAAAGGGACTAGCTGTTATAAAATGAAGGCTTACTACAAACATATTCATATGCACACAACTAGTTGTAATCATTATACAGATTGCAGCATGGATTACAGCTGGATAAAGAAAACATTACCGTGTATATTCGTCTTAATTTAGTCATTTATGTCCTATATTAATTTGCTTTCTTTTCCTTCAAAAAGGGAGGAATTTATTTACTTTCATGACGCAGGCTGTGGGAAAGATTGTAAAATTCCTTAATTACATGTTAGCCTTTATGTGTAATTCGGGGGACGCAGTAGAGGGCGTTCTCACTGCGGTTTTCCCTGTTTACCTCATTTCTCTATGCTGTCCACTCTAGCTTTCCTCAGCCACACTCCGACTGGGGGAAGTGATCAGCCAGCACAATCACTTCCAGGTGGGTGCAACTAATTTCTAGTCATTTCTAAATAGCCTCAAGTCAATCAAGGGGCATGGCCAGGGCAGCACCGGGAGTTCCGTTTGGCAGCTCCGCCTGTGAATCTCCCCCTTTTTCTTATATTAACCTAGCACTACTTCCTCTCTTTGTCTTGTGTTGTTTTTTGTAGACTTCATTGCAGACCTTCTTGATATCCTGATACTCTTGCTTATTGCATATTTGCTTGCTTAGTGTTGAATGGAGCGTGAAGAGCTCTTTCAACTATACTGCCACACCATCTTGACAGTCCCTGTCTTCCTTTCTAAATGGAAGCAGGGAGTCGTTCTTACTCCATCTCCTGGACAATTACCTCCTCATCTCTCCCTCCTCTAGTCCTCCAGCCCAAAGCATTAACATCTCAAAAATCTGTTGTCTACCCTGGAGTTCCTCTCTCTTCTGTGAAGACCATCGGCCCGACTACCAGCCTTGAATGCCTTGGAATAACCCTTGACTCCCTCAAGTTCGAAGCCCGCCTTCCTCCTTCAAAACTCACCCGCATCAGTCAACTGATTTCTTCTTTCCAAAGCTCAAGAACCATCTGAAGGCGTAAGCTTCTCTCTCTCCTCGGCCACTTCAACTTTGCAATCTGCATTATCCTGAGGGACGCACCTTCATCTCCTGTCTCCTCACCCCATCTACCATAACCAAGTCTCTCGACGCCTCCATCACCATCCCAGACGAAGCCAGGAAGTACATTGAAATGTGGTTCACTCTTGTAATCCACTGGAACAGCCTTTCAATGTTTTACGACGATGCCTTTTCAGCCCTAGACATGCACCTGTTTACAGATGCCTTCCAATGCAGGCTTCAGCAGTTTCTTCGGATCCCAATGGTTTTCCAGCACCTGGCCCTATTTCGATCCCTTCCTCCCCCAGCTAAAATCCTCTCCCCTTCTGGAACTATACCCTATCGTTGTCACTGCCCTGCTCTGGAGCCACCTATGGCCCAGAAGGTCAATTCTATTCTTCATTGACAACACCTCCACTGTGCATATCATTAACAAAGGGTGTTCCTTCTCCTCTGTAATTATGCAGTTCCTTCGTTGCCTCGTCTGGACCTCAGTGTCTAGTAATGTTATTATTCAGACCCGTCATATCCCTGGGTCCTTTAATAACACTGCTGTTGCTTTGTCTCACCTGCAGGTCCACAAGTTTCACAACCTGGGCCCAGAAGCAGACCCCAACCCGCAGCAAGTTCCCCATTTCAATCAACTTGTGTTCCACTAATCCAGCACCAGTTACACCTCCAGTTCATCCTCACCCCCTCTCTCCTTTCCATCCCGGAGGTCCGTCTGATGATCTGGGGCATAGAGAAAAGCCTCTCTCACCACCTCTCCATCAAGACAACCAATCTCATCGGATATCCTCCTTCACTTCATCTCATCCCTCTATTGTGGCTGCTTCACCCCTTTTATTGATATCATCACGGAAGCTCTGTGTCTAGTTGCCCTCTTTGGGTTCCTGTGCTGCTCCGAGTTTTCAGTCCCATCAATCTCCAATTTCCCAGCCATTGGTCTGCAGCACTCCAACCTCACTCAAGTCCCCAGAAATCATTTTGTCCTATTCATCAGGACTTTAAAAACAGACAAGTTACATCAAGGTCAGTGCTTTCAGTTTTCAAATATTGACTCTCCTCTCTGTCCAAGTTCTGCCCTAATCAAGTACCTCGCACCAGGAACTCTTGTCTCCCTTCAGATCCTCACTTCATCGACTCTTCAAGAACTGTCATTACAAGACATTGGTTTGCTTCCCATCTCAACACCCTTCTATCCAGGTCCGGACTCTCCCCTCATGTTTATTCTCCCCACTCCTTCCGAATCGTAGCATCACTTCTGCAGCACAAGCCAGAATCAACCAGCACTTGATTAAAACCAAGGGGCACTGGTCCTCTTCAGCAGTGGAGGCATATATCAGGTCATCTCCCACGGACATTGCAGCAGCTCACCAGTCCCTCATTAGTATGCTGGGAGTGGGGGTGCCCTCTCCACCAGGTCCACCAGAGGTTTCCTCCCAGTAGGGGGCCATTCCTCTCCAAAGCGCAGATTACCTCCAATTCATATCCCTTCATACTAACCTATCTTTGTTTAGTTTCTCTTTCCAGCCTTTTCTATCGTCTATGTGTGCGGCTCTGCGTTGTGGTTCTGCGGGAAGCCGGGGGTCCTTCTTTTGGGGGGAAAGTGAGTCTCACATCCCCGACCGATCGGGTCAGCCTCCTGCCTAAGTCACCTTTGTGCCCGGAGGTTCCTCGCTGATCAGAGAGGACCCATGGATACATTTGTACTTTTGCAGCCAATGTGCTAGCCTCAAGAGGCCACAAACTGCTATCACCCTCCCTAGTTTCTTTTCTAGCTCCGAGCACCATTCTTGACCCCTCTGAGGCAGGCCGAGTCCCCCACCCGCCAAGTTGGGCCCTTTGGGGGGGGGGTTGGTTCTCTTCCTTCATCTCTCTTATACGGACCCGAGACACTTTTCCCTAACTTTGCACGCCATCCAGCTGCCAGCCGATGCTGCCTGAGTAGTGACGGGATCTGTCCATTTGTCCTCTATGACTCATTCTCCTTGTCGCCCAGCAGCCAGAGGATTTGAGAAATTCGTTTTTCGTATGTTCTGTCTCTCATCCTCCTCGGTGAGAGTTCAGAATGTCTTGTTTGTATGACTTGTCCTGGTTCTTACTCGTCTCAAGCCGGTCCTTTGAGTACAGAGATCTGTCCAGCCTGTCCTATGTCTAACACTATTGTCACTCAAGCACTGACATGCTTTAAACTCGCTGCCCCTCACGCCTTTCCTTACTGTCAAGCTCTCGTAGGTGCCCAGTAAAATGGAAGCACAAAGACTGGATGAGAAAACGGATTAGTGTATCTGGGCAACACATTGTAGAAACACATCCACATGCAAGTCAAGGACAAAGTTGTTAATTTTGTGATGCTAATATAGGCTTGTAACAGGGAGAGATCTGTGCTGACTCTGCTGGCGTGTTCACGGGCTGCAGGAAGAGGGCGACAGTTGTCCAACAACCGCCTGTGAGTCATGGCAGTTACACTGGGAGGTGGGAAAGTGGGTGTGTGGACTTTCCCCCTCTCTGAATGGCTGAGAGGCGAGTCTTGGCAGATTGCTAGCCCTATAAAAAAATGCTCTGCTGTTTCCTCAGGTCTGCCCACTTAGACGCAACGAGAGTGCGGAAGCTCTGATCCAGGACCGGGAATCAGGCGAAACAAAAAGTTTCATAGCGAGACAAAGAGAGCGGGGAACCCTTGGGCAGACCCCGGCGTATTGTAAAAGAACAGGCTAGTTAGCCTACAGAGTAGGACGGTGATCCGGGTCGTGCGGGTAGCGATGACCGGGATAACGCTGCCGAGTGCAGCACCTTTTATTTGTAGTTTTATTACTGTTATATTTTCCATTGTTCTTTTCGCCTTCTGTTTTCATTATTATTTCTTTGAGCACATGCGAGTGCACTTGCTGTTCATGTACCAGCTGTGGTATTTCCGTGGTGCTGTCTATCATCGTTGATAGGCAGACCACGGTCAACAGTGCCCTCTGCCGGAAAAAGCAAGAACTGTTTGCAAATAAAACTGGGCACCTGTGTGGTGTTTTCAAGTACACCTGTCTGTCTCCTAGTCAGTGAATTACCCACACCCCTTCCACAAGTCTATTATATGCATAAACATAATTACAAAGGGAAAAATAAAGAGAATGATGATGATAAGGTACAAAATGAAAACTTGAGTTAAAAATCATCTATCAAATAAAAAAAGAGTTACTTATTTTAGCTTTTTAAATACAGTATCCTTTGAACTGTCAACTAGTGTTCAATTGAACTGTGATGAGTCAAAGGGATTTCGGTCTGTGATTCAGCCTCCCGACAGTAGATGGCATCAAACCAACTCGGGACTTCCCTTACCAAGATCTCGTGACCATGGCAAAAGTCATCTTTTGAGGGGCGGCACCTTGGTGAGGGGCAGAAGTACGAGTATGTAAATTCCAGCCACTGGAGTCAAGTGAAGGATAAGGACACTTGTCAGTTGGGGATTGGTGTTCCACTGACTACAGAGGCGGGACATTACATACTAAAGGGAACATACTACTGTGTTCGGGGTTGGTCCAAAAGTAAAATAGGAGGAGTAACGGGTGGAGGAAGAGACTGGTTTGGTGCAGCGGGATTTTTAAAACAAAAAACACTAACATTTTGTCTTTTTTGTTCATGTATGGTTCGCCACGAAGACAATTAAAGACGAGTCATCACGGTTTGTTTTGGATTTCACCCCTGCACTCCTTCCCTCACACCATTTTGTTTTCTTTTGTTATTTAATTATTTTGTTGTGTATAGATAATAAAAATAAATTATTTTATTTCTGTACACATAAATTACTGTCTGGACATTCCATTTAATACACTCTCGCCTCACATGTGGTGTCAGAAGTGAAAATGGATCCAGCTACAGTTTTGGCAATGTTTAGGGAGCAGGAGGAGAAGCGAGAGGAGAGAGAGACACAGCACCAGGAACAGCTCGCCCAGTTCTTTGGACAGCTGGTGGAAAAACTATCAATATCAACATCAGAGAGAGCGGTTGCCTGGATGTTTGCAGCTCAGCCTAAACTGCAGAAGATGACCTCGGAAGATGATCCCGAGGCTTTCTTGATTACTTTTGAGAGAGTGGCAGAGGCTGCAGAGTGGCCTAGGGAACACTGGGCCATGAAATTGGCACCCTGCCTGACAGGGGAAGCTCAGGCAGCGTATCGAGCCCTGACGGCCACGAATGCAGGGGACTATGTTAAAGTAAAAGAAGCCATTCTCTCACGCCTCGGGATCACGGAGGAAACATACCGGCGCCGTTTTCGGGAATACCAGCTGTCCAAGGGGATGCGGCCCCGGGTTGCGGGACAATATCTTTTAGATCAGTGCACCCGGTGGCTGCGGCCAGAAGAACATACACCCCAAGAACTGGTGCAGAAAATAGTTATAGAACAGTTTGCGTCTATACTACCGCCAGGGAATCGAGAGTGGATTAAGAGGAATCGACCTACCACTCTCGAGGATGCCATCCTCCTGGCGGAGGCCTACGAAGACGCAAACGAAGGTGCCGGGTCAGACCCCACTCCTGCCCCTAAACTAACTCGGACCAACCAACCAATGAAGCCCAGAGGGGGTAACCAGACCTTCAGACCATGGAGGTCGAGGTTAGCCCCATCCTGGGCGAGAGAGAATCCCCCTAACCTGCCGGTCGCGGACTCGCAGGACAGATTAACTCCGTTGATGCCTCCTAACCAAGTGTGCTACCAATGTAATGAGCCTGGACACATTGCCAGGAATTGTCCAGTAATAAAGGTGGACCTGGCGACAAGATCCTGGTCAGCAGTAACAGGTAGGAACACTGGGGAATGTCGGGAGGGCCCTTATCAGTTAAGAGTACAGGTCGGGGGAAAGAGTACTTACGCATTTGCGGACTCTGGGTGTGCACAAACATTGATTCGGCAAGCTCTCTTGGATGGGGTAGCCTGGGAGCCACAGGGTAAAGTGGCTATCTCCTGTATTCATGGAGAAACTCGGGTTTATCCCACCACTAAAGTTAGACTTATTGTAGGTGATTATTCAGCTTACGTTAAAGTGGCTGTAGCGCAATGTTTACCATACCCTGTTCTCCTGGGAAGAGACT
Source organism: Polyodon spathula (assembly GCF_017654505.1). Taxonomy (NCBI): domain Eukaryota; kingdom Metazoa; phylum Chordata; class Actinopteri; order Acipenseriformes; family Polyodontidae; genus Polyodon; species Polyodon spathula. Next base: position 86,526,308 of record NC_054536.1, on the reverse strand, counting down.
GGCCGTTTTTTGATCGTATTTTAGGTCGGGAAATGGTCTTAGTTTCTACCAGGGGACAATTAAAGCAACAGGAGAAAACAATTGGCGAGATTTTTCCGTTGCAATCCGACCTGTTTAACCCTAAAATCCGCCCAAGAAAAACAAAAAGAGAGCGTCGGGTGGAAAAATATGAGGGAACTCTGAGACGACAAGGGGAGGGGTCTGACACAAAAGTAAACCAATCGCTTAAACGGCAAGGAAAGGGAGTAGGTATTCAGTGTAACCGGGGCTGCGAGGTTACTGAGGTGGAAGGTCATGTAATAAAAGACACTCCTCTCTGTGTACCTAACCATTGGGACCGAGATATTGACTTGGGATATGAACAACAAAATGATCCCACGTTACAGTATGCTTGGAAACAGGTTAGATATATCGAGGGGAAGGATATGCAGGAAGGACAACCGGTGGTATTTCCGCATTTTTCTGTATCTGGGCACTTATTATATAGAATAACCCGGGCTCCCGGGACGGGACAGCTCGTAAAACAGTTATTGGTTCCTAGGCCTTTTCAGTCAGAAGTCATGAGATTGGCGCATGACATTCCATTTTCAGGTCATTTGGGAACTGAAAAGACTCAGGAACGAATTCTGGCCCGGTTTTTTTGGCCTGGGGTTTATGGTCTTGTGCGGAAGTATGTATCGGAGTGTCCTGAATGTCAATTAGCTGCCCCTAAGTCAGTTCGCCCCGCACCTCTGGTTCCACTTCCAATTATTGGGGTACCGTTTGAAAGGATTGGTGTAGATTTAGTAGGCCCTCTGGAGGGAACAGAGTCAGGATATCGGTATATTTTAGTAGTAGTGGACTACGCAACGAGATATCCAGAAGCTGTTCCCTTACGCTCTATGAATGCAGTAGCTGTAGCGAATGAATTGGTAAAAATATTCTCTAGGGTGGGAATCCCGAAAGAAATTCTCACTGATCAGGGCACTAATTTTATGTCAGACTGTATTCAGCAACTATATAAATTATTGAAAATCCGTTCAATTAGAACCTCAGTTTTTCATCCTCAAACGAATGGGCTTGTTGAACGATTTAATCAGACTTTGAAAAATATGTTGCGCCGCTTTGTAGATCAAGAAAAACGCAATTGGGCTAAACTGCTTCCCTACTTGCTCTTTGCAGTTCGCGAGTTACCACAATCCTCAACGGGGTTTTCCCCGTTTGAGCTCTTGTACGGTCGGCAGCCGCGGGGTATCTTGGATCTCATAAGAGAAGGCTGGGAAGAACAGTCAAAGGAGTCTAAAAATGTAGTAAAATATGTGTTGCAGTTACGCGATCGCTTAGAATTAGTCGGTCGATTGGCACATGACAATCTCAAAGCGGCACAGCAGAAGCAGCAACAAAGCTACAATAAAAATGCAAGAATTCGGAACTTTCGACCTGGAGATAAAGTGTTGTTATTGTTGCCCTCATCGGAATCTAAGTTGTTTGCTAAATGGCAGGGTCCCTTTCAGGTTATTCGAGCAATTGGTAAAGTCAATTATGAGATCCGACAGCCTGGGCGTCGGAAAGAAAGTCAAATTTATCATGTTAATCTCCTGAAACCGTGGAAAGAACGGGAAGTCCATTTTATATCTCCTGTACAGGAGGGAGAGGATTTTGGACCCTCAATTGAGCCAGAGTCAGCAATTGAGGTCCCGATGGGGGAACAATTAACTCCTGATCAGCGTGAAGAGGTAAGCAATCTAATGAATATGTTCAGTGATGTGTTTTCTAACATGCCTGGAAGAACGCATTTGATTGAACATGCTATTATCACTCCACCAGGTCTAAGAGTTAGACAGAGACCGTATCGCATTCCAGAGAGTCGGAGAGATTCTGTTCGAAGGGATGTTGAAACTTGGGGTAATTGAACCTTCCCGAAGTGAGTGGTGTAGCCCAATAGTACCAATAGACAAACCAGATGGGTCACTACGATTATGTATCGATTTTAGGAGGGTGAATGCTATCTCCAAGTTTGATGCATATCCCATGCCTCGAGTAGATGAACTCTTAGACAAGCTGGGGCAAGCTCGGTTTATTTCAACTCTGGATCTGACGAAAGGATACTGGCAAATTCCATTAACGAAAGCCTCTCGTGAGAAAACGGCATTTTCAACCCCAGAGGGTCTTTTTCAATTTTGTACTATGCTGTTCGGACTTCATGGAGCACCTGCTACTTTTCAGAGACTAATGGACAAGGTTTTACAACCTCATCGAGAGTATGCAGCTGCGTATATCGATGATGTAGTCATTTATAGTTTTCCTGGAGAGAAAATTTGACTAGATTAGAAGCCGTCTTACAGTCTCTGAGGAGGGCGGGGCTCACAGCGAACATGGCAAAGTGCGCTATTGGAAAAGAAGAAACTAAATATTTAGGTTTCATAATGGGTAAGGGTAGAGTGAAACCGTTGGTTTCAAAAGTCCAGGCTTTGTTGGATTCACCGGTACCTACCACGAAAACCCAGGTGAGATCACTGTTAGGGTTGGCTGGTTATTACCGCCGCTTTATTCCACACTTTTCCACTATAGCCGCCCCTCTCACTGATCTCACTAAAAAGAACGCTCCAAATAAAATTAAGTGGAGTGCAGAGTGTCAGACAGCCTTTGAATCTATTAAAACTAATTTGAGTCAGGCCCCAGCATTAATAAGCCCGGATTTCAGCCGAGAGTTCGTCCTGCAGACAGATGCATCGCAGACTGGTCTGGGGGCGGTTCTGTCCCAGGAGAGAGATGGTATAGAACACCCGATACTATACATCAGTCGGAAGTTACTGCCCAGAGAACAGAGGTATTCGGTAGTGGAGAAAGAATGCCTGGCAGTGAAATGGGCAGTGGAATCTTTAAAATACTATCTTCTGGGACGACCTTTTGTACTCATCACAGATCACGCTTCTTTAAAGTGGTTAGACACGATGAAGGATTCAAACGCTAGGATTACGCGGTGGTACCTGGCGCTCCAACCCTTCGCCTTTCAAATAAGGTATCGTGCGGGTAAGTTACATCAAAATGCTGATTTTTTTTCCCGGGAGGGAGGGAAAAGGGAAGGGTTAGAGGTTTCCGAGTGTTCCTTCGGCTCCACTCTGAGGGGTGGGATATGTGATGAGTCAAAGGGATTTCGGTCTGTGATTCAGCCTCCCGACAGTAGATGGCATCAAACCAACTTGGGACTTCCCTTACCAAGATCTCGTGACCATGGCAAAAGTCATCTTTTGAGGGGCGGCACCTTGGTGAGGGGCGGAAGTACGAGTATGTAAATTCCAGCCACTGGAGTCAAGTGAAGGATAAGGACACTTGTCAGTTGGGGATTGGTGTTCCACTGACTACAGAGGCGGGACATTACATACTAAAGGGAACATACTACTGTGTTCGGGGTTGGTCCGAAAGTAAAATAGGAGGAGTAACGGGTGGAGGGAGAGACTGGTTTGGTGCAGCGGGATTTTTAAAAACAAAAAACACTAACATTTCTTTTGTCTTTTTTTTGTTTATGTATGGTTCACCACGAAGACAATTAAAGACGAGTCATCACGGTTTGTTTTGGATTTCACCTCTGCACTCCTTCCCTCACACCATTTTGTTTTCTTTTGTTATTTAATTATTTTGTTGTGTATAGATAATAATAAGATATAAGATAATAAAAATAAATTATTTTATTTCTGTACACATAAATTACTGTCTGGACATTCCATTTAATACACTCTCGCCTCACATTAACCCTAACAGATAACGCATCCATTATGCACAGCCAAGTTCCATTTTTGTTAGCGGACTCCCAATAAGTATAGTTCAAATAGGGTTAAGTGTGTTAGAAAATTAATTGCTATCTATTTCCCAGGGTCTGTGATATAATGCTCTGGGCATCAAAATCTCCCGATAGGAGAAGCCTTTTAATAATAAAGCATGGGATAATATGATGGTAGAGCCTTATAATTGGGATACCATATGAAAGCAAAAGATTTTTTGTTGTTACTTGAGAATACTGTTTTATGCAGCTCCTTAGTCGTCTCGTCTGGACCTCAGCGTTTAGTAATGTTATTATTCAGGCCCGTCATATCCCTGGGTCCCTTAATAACGCTGCTGTTGCTTTATCTTGTTTGCAGGTCCACAAGTTTCACAGCCTGGTCCCAGAAGCAGACCCCAACCCGCAGCAAAAAAAATGTTGATACAATTGACAATATTGTACTTTTGTTTTAAATGGGCTTCAGTTTCAGTTTTAAGTATTTAACAAGGGATAACTCCACTGAGCTTGCTGATTTAATTTACAATGATGTCTTAGCAACACACATCAGTTTCAACATTTCACAAAAAAAGAAGCAAAAAAACCCTAAAACATTAAATCAGTTTAATGCCCAGAATACTGTATCGATGTGTATACAATAGTTTATATAATAATAATAATAATAATAAATAATAATAATAATAATAATAATAATAATCGGAGGAGTTGCAAAATGTCTTTACATTATCAAAGAATCCATCCAAAGTAGACATTGCCGATGTAGTATAATTTAACAATTTAATCTACAGTCTGCTCCCCTTGTTCTTATGTAAGAATGTAAGAAACTGACTCCACATACAAAAAAGGTTACTTCAGTGCAATTTCTGCAACTGTCTGTTTAGTTATGTATTTACATTTTTGTAACACAAACCTTTTTTTATTATTATTAAATCCACGATCAGTATAAAATCACACTTTGTTTCTTTTTTACATTATTCAGCAGGTTTCATTTGTCTTTATTAAGCAAAATTAGTTAATCTTATAAGGTGATGCAAAACATGAAGAATAATGGTGACTTTTTAAAGTTGCTAATTATACCTCTGTAATATGGAACCAAGGCAGTAACTGAAAATGTAGATGCTTTATATGTGGTGCCATCGTGTGGTGCTGAATGGAATTGCCATGTGGAGTTTTCTATTTTTTTTTAAATCTGCAGTCGGCTCCCATTGTTCTTATGACAAGCTCATTAATGTAAGAAAGGCACTACGGCTACTCCAGTGTAATTTCTGTTTCATTGTGTATTTACTAAAGTTGTGGTGAAAGTTTGTAACTACAAAGCTGGACTGCCAACAATGTCTGATTCTGATTGCTCATATAGATGGCTAAGCTATAATGTACAAGGCAGCACCACGTTTACTGTGAAACTTTAGGACACTGCATTAATGAGTTAAAGCAAAATCAAAGGAACAACCCTGGATCAAGTTTGCTGTGGATAAGATGGTGCTGTCGTTGACTTCTGTACCAGATACTTGGACCCATTTAGACTGCTTGCTGATGCTGCCGTAACAAGAAATAGATACGGGTGCAGTAAAAAAAGAACTGTGACAATGTGATTTTGAGCTATTTACTTTTTAAGATTGTCATACATATTTACGTTGCATATCTAGGATTTATGTCACAACTGTGTCCTCGCCAATTATCTTTAAAGAAAATACCCATTATAGCTCATAATGTAATTATTAACCATAATAAACACAATACCTAAATAAAAGCTAGCAATTCTGGCTTAATTATCCCTAGATTCATAATGAAAATTAACAATTAATATTATGTATGTTTAAGCATTTCAAATCAATCATAAATGTATATTTGTTATAAGACAAAAAGAAACCTAACAATCCAAATTATTATTACATTTATTCATATTCTCAAAGGAAGAAGAATAAAGGTTAGGCTTTATAGTTAAAAACATATGTTTAAAGAAGAAACAAAATAAAACATTCAAGGAAAAGTAATGCATTGTTAAATGTTCATAATGAATCCTTGATGTGCTCTCTGGTCATAGAGTTCTTCATTAGTGAAGCAGTCTTAATAGTTCATCATGCATTGTTTGGTTCAATATGTATACATGCACTAGCTTCCAAGTGGCTAAGTACGCATGTACAATGTTCAGCATCTAGTTGAATAGATGCACATTACCTACTGTGACAATTTCAGTAGCATGGCTTCAGTTTAGTTACTTGTAAACACATAATATAAATTTGATACTTTTTCTGTTGGTGCGATGTTTAAAAAAAGACTTCTTAACACGGTTGTCCGCTCTCTGGAAGTTAGTTGTGCAGCAACGCAATTCAGTATCTCTTTGATGGCTGTAGGCAAAAGCTTTTGTTGTTCCGGAGGGAGCCTATCTTCTCCGGACAGCTTTGCATCTTCGTTGAAGAACTTCAGAGTTTGATGAGTTGAGAATGACGAGATTGAATCCAGCAGCAAAAGAGCAAATCCAGTAGAATCCAGAGAGAGCATCCAGAGAGTCCAGAGAATGAAGATCCTTGTTTTGAGTTTAAATAACATGATGTATAGGTGTTCCCTTGTACCGTAATCAATTCCTTGTCAGTCCTTCCATTGGTTCACAGTATTTGACAGACAATTTCGTGTCACACAAAAGGGGTGTGTTAGAAATTGAATGTATCCACCTATTTTGTTATCAAAGGATTTTACATTTATCATTTAAACCTCCTATTCAATATAACTTTAGTTACATTCATTAGAGAAGCATATAAATTTCAGTTTCATTCTTTATACAAAATTACGATTACCAACATATAAAACACATCATAATAAAATCAAAGGATACTATTTAAAAATAGTTATTAGTTTATAATATTAATTTAAAACACAATAAACACTTCAGATTTATTGGGAAACTTACTTAAAATAACTATTAAACTTGTGTCCACGAGTTAATTAAAAATGATTCTTAAAGCATTTAAACTAACTTTCAACACGATAATGATACGACTGCATTGTAGCTATAGCTTGCCTTGGTAAGTTTTATGACTCCTTATAATCAGATAGCATTTTGAAAGACAAGCTTCAAAGAATTAACACAGTTTGTGTCCTGATCCTTATCTATAACCTTTGTAGTAGATATGATTAAAAATGTTCAGGAATTGGTGTTAACAGTCCAACGCCCACAGCATGTCACACAGAATGAGATATCTGAGAAATACTTATATTAAAATGAATTTAACCATGAATTTCCTTGAGAAGATACTTTTACTTGGTAAACCTGTTTTTTTTTGTTTTTTTTTTTTTTTTTTTTTTTTTACAATATTTGACAGTTACAAATAACATATAAAATAGTTTTCCTCATTTTAGAAAACCATCATTATAGAAAAAAAACAAATAAAGTTGACACCAGTGGTGCACAACTCAGGTTGGATGGCTGGTGTCCCTCTTGATTTTTGTTCTAACCATGCCCTAAATTAGTTAATTGGACCAGTAAAGCTTCTAATAAGATCCAATAAAGTACTTTAGGGTGCAGCTGGAATACAAACCTGCAGGGACACCGGCCCTCCAGGACCGAGTTGTGCAGCACTAGTCTACACCAAGGTAATGTGAACTGGCTAAAAAGCGATTACAATTTCACAAAGTAATATATTCTAGTTCACGATATACATGATCATATTTTAATACGTAGGTTACTATTAAGGATGATTCTAAACAAAAGCAATTAACTCTTTTGCTTGGAAGATATTAAATCTTGTATTTTTTTCCCAGATTTAACTTAAATCTTGCATTTTTTCCCTAGATTTATAAATGTTGTGAAATAAATAAATATTGATTTAAATGTGTACATTCAGATATAATTTAGAAATATAGTTACAAGATTTAATATTTGACTAAATATTTAACAAAATCTTAAATCTCTTAGATTTAACATTTAGCTAAATATTTTACTAACATCCTCCTGGTTTGGCTGTTGGACCTCCTCCGCTGGCTGTTCTCTGGGTTAGCGGTGAGGTGGCTGTGCTTTGGTGATGCGATGGCCGCATTGGTTGTTTCCTTCTCTCTTGTTGTCAGTCTCGAGATTGACTTGTATCTTGCTCCAGACGTCGCATGTCAAGGGCCGCCCCCACATGGCTGAGGAAGTCCAGGCCCAGTATGCAAGAGTCTCTAACTTCGACCAGCCAAAATCTCTTGCTGGAACCGTCGCCAGCTACTGTGATTGTGAGTTGTCTGTGGCCCAGCATGGGTGTGCGCTGGCCCGTCACCGTACATAGGCAGACCTTAGTGGGTGCCCAGCATAGTGTGTCGAGTTCTGTGTCAGATGACAAGGTTCTGGGTCATAAGATTGAAATGGTGGACCCTGTATCAACCAGAGCCTGGCAAGCCATCCCCTCCGAGTTGTTTGGAAGGTACAGGCTTCTGCCCTTGCCGATGCAACCCACAATGGAAATGGCTTCATCAGGAAGGGGAAGAGTAGGTGGACAGAACAGCGATCCCCTTTCTATGCCAACCCTCTGGAGATTCCCCAGCTAGTCAGGTAGGTGGGCAGCAGGAGGTTGGCTGCAGTTCCATTCCAGGTGCCCTAGCTTCCCGCAGTGCCAGCAGGAAGAGTTCCATCTGGGGCCAGTAGTCTGGATCTGGCAGGCTCCTCATCGCTGACTTCCTCGGCCCAGGGCTCCAGCCCTGCGGGTCGGCGTCGGTGGGTGGCCACGGCTGCCCCGGTGGAGCACAGCCTCGACCCGTTTGGCTTCAGCCAGGGTCTGCTCTAGGGAAACTGGGGCAGTCAAGCGTACCTGTTACTGTGGGTTCTCCGGGGTCAGGGCCCTCAGGAAGGACTGCAATGCCAGTTCTTCTTACGCCGCTACTGGGAATTCAGAGAAACCTTCTTTGGCCATGAAGAGCACGTCTGCTGTTACCACTCCCAGTCGCTCTCCTGGCATCATAACTTCAGCGCTAGTCGTCTTCTCCCCAGTGGTTGCCTTCCATGCTTCTCGCTCCTGATGCCAATGTGTTATATATATATATATATATATATATATATATATATATATATATATATATATATATTTTTTTTTTTTACACAACTGCCCCTTTAGTCCTAGTCTCGCCCCACCTTAGTGACTCTCCATGCCCCCCAGTTTGCGCACTACTGCTCGAAGTTGGGTTGGGTTGGGCAGTGGAATGTCCAGCATGACCCTTTTTTTCTATTACATTTCACACAACCTTCTGTGAATATCATGACCAGCATCTACTAGTAGATCATCTGCAGTAAAAAAAGAGCTTTACATTTTGGACAAGATCAACCCCTGGTAGAAGTCATTTTCACAGTGTTCTGGGGACAGACTAGGACCTAATACATCCTTCTAGGGTGGTTATATTTATTCATACTATATATTATGGTTAACAAAAGTACAATTGCTCCTTTTGGCAAGCTGCCATGTTGGCCCATGGTCACATTTGAGTTTGTGACCCCCACCATATCATGTTCCAGTTATAGGTTCTCATAATGATTAAAATGGATAAACTAGCCAAATGGTTTCCTTGGTAGTTATTAGTCATGAATATAAGCCATATGCTGGCCTTGTGGTTAACTTTTCAGTTTTTGCTTTGTTTCTGTGGTTGCATTTATTTTATCAGCAGGTTTATGTATTTATTTACATTAAAATCAAAATCAAAGCATGGGATGAATAAAGCATTTTTGATTTCTAAAGGCCAGATAACTTATTTTATGTAAAACGTGTCCAGCAAATTAGCTGATAAAGAAAAGGTTTGCAGTAAAGTTTGTATTAAACACAGACACACTTCAAAGACCAGGTAAAGCCAGTTTATTGCTTATTTTGAAAGAAAGAGATTATTCCATGTTCTCATTGGATGAATAGTACACAGCTCTACACAGTAATTCCATGTGCTTTGAAGTGTGGTTGAAGGGGGGCAGTAGTGAAACTGTCTGAATCAGAACAGGTTTAGAGGAATAATGCAAGAGAATGTACGCTACTCTGTGTCAGTAGTAGATTTGATTATAAGGGTCTTGATTCCTTTGTTTGCTAGCATTTTTTTTGCCAAAATATCTTTTGAAGCATGCATTGAGACTACCTACCTGAATTCAGAAGAAATTCCAATGGCAATATTTTGGTCTTTTTGGTTTCCGGACTTTTCGACATATTCTCTGCTTCTTTAAGTCAAGATTGAGCATGGGTATCGTGGCATTTCTGTAATGAGTAACAGTTACCAAATAGGCGTCCTCACTGATATTTATTTCACCCCTGAAGCAGGGGGTTTGTTAAATATCAGAGATGGAAAATCTCTGACAAACTCACTTTCAGAAGAGAAGAAAATTAATGCTGCACCCATTGCTCCACATAAGCTTGCATACTGGATGTTTTCGTATTGAAAAAATAAGAATTACACATGATATTTAAACTGAATGCATATGGAATATGTGTAAGATTTTTGCTGCATTGTGGGTTAGATTTGATGTATGGAAGAATAAAATAGTATGGATTTCTGTATGGTATGGATTTCTGTATGGTATGGATTTCTGAAGGTGGAGTTGCTACTGACCTGAGTTGCTAAAGTGACTGCTGTTGCTGATTGGAGATTCATCAGACATTACTGCAATCCTTTTTTAGGGTTTGCAAGTTACTATTGGCATTTCATGGGTTTTTCCCAGTACTTGTTTATGCAGATTTTTGAAAGCCATTTATTGTAGATACAAGTCAGAACTGGCATCCCATACTTACAGATTGCAGTTCAAGTTACTTATCAACTGTTATAGCTAACTTGAAATCTGCAACTGTTTAAGAGCTGAAAACAAGTAAAAAGGTCTAACTAAGCAAATGATCAGTTCAATTAAGGTTCTAGTTAAGTAATTGAGAGCTCAGTTGGAATGAAAACCAGCAGACACAGGGGGTCTCCAGGACTGAGTTTGAGAAGGCCTGGTGTATAAGAAAGGGTTTTTTTTTTTTTTAAGTGTGGTGTACTCTCACAAATTAACCCCCTATCATCTAATAAACAACTTAGCAATACAGTCGGTTATTACAATTTGAAATGTGTCACCTAGTACTCTTAACTTACATACAAAGTATGAGTTACATCAAAAGACGACAAGGCCATATCAGAACTTCTAGCATTGGAGGACCATGCAGTTCTGAATTGTGTACAGGCCAGCCTGCAGGTGCGTCCAGTCACAGGGGTCACTGGTGTATGGTGAGTCAAGGACACCCCAGCCAACCTAACCCATACCCTGCCCGGGCAGCGCCTGACCAATTGTGTGGCACCTGCTGGGAATTGTTGACAGTTGGCAGTGACATCCAGTGGCTTGGATTTGAACCAGTGATCTCCAAGCTATAAGGAGCATCCTGCACTTTGTGTGGAATGCCTTTACCAGATGTGCCATTCGGGAGCCCCTTCATTATTTATTAAACAACTATTTTACTTCACATAAAGTATATTAACATAATTCACAAATACTTATCGGTTTATAAAATCAAAAAAGTAAACATTTAAATAACCCAACCACTCCTCTTACTCTCCTGCCATCTTCCCAAAAAGATTAACCCAAAGGTCTGTACTAAAGTCAGCTCATGAAGTTTGTTCTGTGTACGTTTTTCTTTGCAGCTGATACTAAGATAGTACAGAGTTTGATCCACAGACGCTTAGTTCAGAACTGAGGACTATGTTTGTTGCAATTGGCCATCTTAGTTTAGAGGTTTAGTGAATGACTAAATATTTAGTAGAAGTCTACATTTAAATTTGACTTTCCTGCTATAAATTGCTATGTTAGGCATTCTGACAACCCGGACTTCTGCCACATGACTACAAATAAAATGACTGTACAAATGGTAGGAATTTGACCAAAACACTGTACCATATACTGTATATTACAGCAATCACTGGTAGTATCTATCACCAATTAATGAAAGGTAATAACTTGATCAGGCTAGTAAGAGATTTAATTAGTAACCAAGTAAAGGCATCATATTGTCAAACTCTACAGATTAAATATGCAGCTCCCAAATTCTTGTCACACAACAATGAGGTGAGGAGAGATGCCTTTTTAATCTCACTCTTGTGTTACAGCATGTATTCAGCAGTGTGCATTTTCTTCTGCATCATTTATTATTTTCAGGCATTTATGCCTGAAAATAATAAATGATCTAATTTGATCTAATTTCAAGCAGCTAGGCTACACTGTTTTGTACAAGCATATTACTACTGAAAAAATAAAGATCAATAAAAGACATTTAGATCAAGGCATTCTCACTGTAGAGATTATTTTATGTTAGCTTTTCTGTACTAACCAGTATTACTATTTGTTTATTTAGAAGACACTTTAATCCCAGAGACTAGGGTGCGTGAACTATGCATCAGAGGCAGTCACTTATAACAACGTCTCACCCAAAAGACAGAGCACAAGGAGGCTGAGCTGGGATTTGAACCGGGGACCTCCTGGTTCCATATTGATGCTAGGAGTCTTCTTCCGAAATTATATTTGCTAAAAACTTGGCTTATAGTAGCTAAGCTTGATATTGTTGTAATTTCTGAAACTTGGTTAAAGCCCTCTGTCCTTGACAGTGCTGTGCAAATTAGTGGCTGTAATATCTATAGAACTGATCGTAAGGTGGGACGGGGGGTTGTTTCCATATACATAATTGATCAATTCCAAGCTACTGTATTAATTTCTCAATCTGTGCCTTCTCAATTTGAATTCTTAGCTATACAGTTTAGGGTTTCCAATAATCCCTTAATTGTTCTAGGTTGTTACAGGCCTCCTTCTGCAGTTAGTGAAACATTATCAACCTTATCAGAGGTTTTATCTAAATTAGTTGATTCAGAGATTATCTTAATTGGTGATCTAAACTGGGACTGGCTTACTGTAAAATCAGAAGGGTTTAGAGAACTCTGTAATTCACTGAATCTAATTCAATTAATAGACACTCCAACGAGACTTAATGATAAAAAACCTGGTAGTGATACCTTATTAGATGTTATGTTGACAAATTCTGTACATAAATATGTTGCAACTGGAATTTTTTCAAATGAACATTGTAATATTGTATGTGTTAGGGACACTAATATTCCTAAATCTAATCCCTGTACTATTTTTAAACGTTGTTTTAAACATTATCGGAGCAGGCATTTTTACATGATCTATATAGGGTTGACTGGGCTAGAATGATGTTAGTTCCAACAGTGGAGGATGCTCTGTCGATGTTTCAACAGCAGTTTATTTTAATAACTAATAAACATGCTCCTATTAAGAAGTTCAGAATTAAAGGCAGAGGAAATCCATGGTTCTCAAGATCTTGCTGAACTTATTCATAAAAGGAATAAGTGTTGGGCTAAAGCTAGGAAGACCGAAAACACACAGGACCAGTGTGAAAATAACTCAGAAATAAGTGTACCTTCTTAATTAGGAAAGCTAAATCAGATTACTATCTTAAACTCATGACTGAAGATTTTAATAATCATACTAAATTTTGGAAAACAATTACATTTTTGCGGTGTAAAAATTCAGCTGGTTTTCCTCAACAAATAGTATCTGGAAATTCAATTATTTCTGATAAGATGAATATGGTGAATGCCTTTAATGAGCATTTCTATAAATCGGGTCATATTTTTGAAGATCAAAATGGTGGTGCCTCTAATTTTGAACTGCTATGCAACTCCGATAGTAACAGTCTATCCTCCCCATGTTCAGCCAGCTTTCAATTTTGTTCTTTCCAAGTAACTGATATTTTAAAATCTCTACAAGCTATTGACTGTAAGAAGCCAGTAGGTCCTGATGGCCTAGATTTGTTTTTTATTAAAAATTGCTGCTGTAGTTATTGAAGAACCGATTACTTATATTTATAATCTTTCTATTGCGTCAACTGCCTGATGTCTGGAAGTCGGCCTGTGTTACTCCTCTCTCAAAAGCTGGAAATCCATCGGACACGAACACTTACAGACCAATGTCCAGTTTGTCAGTTTCAGCAAAAATTTTGGAATCTATGGTCAGTAATCAACTGAAATGTTACTTGGATGCAAACAACATTTTAAAGAACATGCAATCTGGTTTTAGGTCATGTCCTACTACTGTGACTGCAGGATTGAAAGTTATGGATGATATCAAAATGACTCATCATGTTTATCTCTGTTTATTGATCTGGACAAGACCTTTGATACAGTTCATCATGCATTACTCAATACAAGATTATTGTGTGCTAGTATTGGATTGCAAGGAACTGCATATTTTCAAAATCATCTTACTAATAGATCACAGACTGTCAGACATGCAGATATGATGTCAAATCCTGTTTTATTAAATAAGGGAGTTCCTCAAGGATCTATTCTCTGACCAGTATTGTTTATCCTATATATTAATAACACCGGTGATAACATTAAACACTGTAAGTACTATCTTTATGCAGATTATACTATTTTATACTCATGTAATCCCTCCCCTTCCATGGCAGTCAATAATTTGCAGCCTGATTTTGATTCCATTCAACAAGCCTTAATTAATCTAAAGCTTATTTTAAATTCTAGTAAGACAATAACTGTGGTATTTCCTTCTACATGAACAAACGCTACTAAAGAATTATCTGTAGCTACTTTAGATAACAAAGTTATTGAGTTATTTGGGTATCTGGTTGGATAGTAATCTCGATTTTAAAGTCCATATTGACAATCATGCAAAAAAAATTAAAATTCATGATGATATAAATGAATGCTTTAAAGTCACTTTTTGTAACTAGAGTATTGTATTAGATCACATACATTTTTGAATTTCATGCTTCCTAAAGTGCGTACAGAGGCTTCTAAAAGATCATTTGCTTATTTTTCTCCTTGGTCTTGTAAAAAAAGATTTTAATCTCAATGTGCACACCTTGTAAATAAAGTTTTTTTTTCTTTTTTTTTTTTTTAAAGCCCTTTTCTTTAACCATCAGACCACACAGCCTCCTTTAGTGTATAGGAGTATATTTGGATTACTACTAACAAGCAACCATTCCAAGACAAGCACCACATTTCTTTAACTGCACAAGTATATTTTTCAAAACTTGTGATTTCTTTTAAAACCATCCCCATGTTTGTCTGCTCCTTCCAGACCAGCTGAATATACTTTCAAAGGCCTCTTGCAGTGATGGGTAATCACACAGCTGCTTGATGGAATATCCCTTTAATATTTGCAAGCAGGCAGGCTGCACAGTCTAAACAGATGCTCTCTGTGTTCTAACATCTCCTGGACTAGCAGCACTGCAACCACCTGGATCCATTTCAGTCGTCCAGGTCATTGCTTAGATATCTTCCTGTACAAGAGTCTCCTGACCCTGTTGGTTTCCACTAGCTCTTTACCCAAGTTTAGACTTTGGACCATACAGCTGTCCTTGAGCTATATGGATCATTGAGCTCCACAATATGGCTCTTGATTTAGTGATGAAGTGTATCATTAAAGGATACACGTTTTGAAAAGAATGCAAGGGCAGTTGTTATTTTTGCCAGAAGGTAATGTAAAAAGGAAATTCTTCAACAGTTAGAAATAATTAATGTAATCCTTAAACTTTTTCTGTGAACGGCAGCTGGGCCTGACTCTCCATGTTTCTTGATCACAAACCATAATAGCATCTCCATGCTCCAACTAATCACAAACCACTCAAACCCAGAAGAAAACAAAGGACAGATTGGAACAGGCCATATGATGTTCTGTCAAGCGATAGTAGAGAAGGTCATGACCTGGGTTCAAGGTACGTGAAGGACACATTTATTCTGAAAGTCCATTGCTTTGGACCAAACAGCAAAATTTAACCCTCTAAACTACAAGTATTCTAGATAACCCCAGAACATGTTTGTGCAGCTCTCCACCCAATCTTTTCTCTCCATACATGGAGATTATTGGCAAATTGTACTGCCCAGTAGGTGGTGCTAGAGAACTAGCAATGCTACATATGTGGCCATTAAAGAGGGATCATACTATACTCCCATGACATTCTTGCTGCTTCCATTTTGGTTCCCTGGACCACCCTGAGAAGTTGGTTTGGTCCTCTCTTCATGTGTGTATTTGTTTTGTTTGCTTGTTTTAACACAGTGGGAATGATGGAACAAATAAATTAAAAGGACTACTCCCTAAACACATTGCATCATCCACGTTTAACCGGTTCTAACTTCACTATTAAAAGTGTTACGAAATGGTAAAAAAAAGGTAATATTATTACCATGTAATTGAATAGATGCAACTACAGTATGTCTGTTTCGTAAGGCATTAAAGTAGGAATAGCTGACTATTTTGAAAGAGTTTTGCTATGGTAATTTTATTCTTACATGGGGTCCATAGGGGTACATTACAAAATGAATTACTATACACAAACCCTTCACTGTTTTCAAATACACATGATGAGCAATAAACACCATTTCTGCCTTTTCATTACGGTGTATGCTGTGTGACCCAAAGATATTTTGAAGTCTACAAGAATCCCTGCATGTAAATATTGTAAATAAAGATTAATTACTTTTAATTTAAGTTTGAAGGGTTGGAGGGAGCCAAATCCTTTGTTTATTTGGAGGAGTTTAGGAGAGAGCTCTGTCAGTGATGGCGAATGCCCTGCCTGACAGTAAAGAGTGTGTTTCTGGTGTTTGACTTGTTTTTGTTTAACCATTTTATTTTGGTCTGGTTTTTGTTTGTATTTGTTAATAAATGTGCAGAACAGTGCTTCAACTGCAGCTCTCCCTCTGAGTCTCACTCCTGCCCGGTAACACCTTGAGCTGTGATGCTCTCTTGTCACAGATGGGAATTTTGCTTACAAGGGGTGGCCAAAAATGTTATATATATTATGCCTCGTTTTCACTGCCCAGTCTCCGGGTGCCCACGGCTAGCCGCCGAAATTATAAGTGTTTCAATGCTTTTTCCCCACAAGTCTGGCCAACTTCAAAAATTGTTGTGAGTCACAGGTCACTAGAAGATTGTGGGATTGTATTGTTCTAAAGAAACAGGGGGCAAAACCACAGTTTAGAATAAAGCAGTCCAAACAATCGAAGCTGAAATCGAAAGAACGTTGATTGCTATTAATTATGTGCGTATGATAAAATTCATATATAAGTGTGTTTCTATATTTTCTTATATTTTCTATTAATTTATAAATTAATTAAACACCTTAAAACAGCTTGATTGTAATCTTACTGTAAGAACACGTGCGATTCACTATGTGTTCACTAAACTTTAAGCATATGCTACTTCCACGTAAACAGTTTAAAGCATAATATAATAAAGCTTTAAACTAAACAAAGGAATGTCACGTCGTTCGACACACCACACCACTACAAAAAAAAATAATACATGTATTTTTTAGCCATTCTCGTTGTCTGCAATGTGACGGGCAACATTGAAGCTACAATGAAGCGACAATGAAGCATTGGAAAAAAAAATACAATTGGTGTCTATATTTGCGAGTTTGTGTCATGGCACCTAAGGAACTGACCAATGAGAAACAGCTTCCCTCGCGCGCCTTCCCTTCTTATAGACACCATGACCATTTAAGTATTTATTGAATGTGACTACATATTTAATAGCGACTCAATTAACTGCTGTCAAAATTCTTCAAACTATGCCTCAAAATGCATAGTTCCATGTGAGATTCTGTATATGACTAAGCTTCCTATCAGGGATAGCCAGGCAGTTGCCTAGCAACCAGGTAAAAAAAAAATACTACAAAAGAAATGTTGACAGAAGGAATGGGCTGAAATGACACTAAACTACGACTTTAAATAGGTTTGTTTTTAGATTCACATTGATTATAAAACATTTTAAAACCAGGACATTTGTTTAAACTAGACTTTTGCAGATAAAACTAAAATAAATCTAATCTGGTACAGTCCAGTGGATCCCTCAATTTAATCCAGCAATATGTAAAGCTGATTTATTTCTTAATGGCATAGCTTGAATTGCAGTCTGGTGCGCAGTGGGAATATAAAATAAACTTCACCACAGATAGTTATTTGCATCGTAGAGATAGGGTTGTTTGCTCAGCAGCAGCGACAAAGAAATACAAATATTGCAAAGTAAATACATTTGTAAAATATTTGCATAAGATTTGTAGAAAGCCTGAAATAATTATTACAAAGGTCAACATGATTGCCTTTTAATTCTTTCCTATTCTCTGAACATGTGTGTGTGTGTGTGTGTGTGTGTGTGTGTGTGTGTGTGTGTGTGTGTGTGTGTGTGGGTGCAAGTTTTAGGTGAAATTATTTGATTACAGCTACTTCAATATTGTTTTTTTTTTACTTTTTTTTTTACTTTTTTATCATGGTTGGTTTAGTGCATTTAAAGCCTGGGGTATGTTCAATATATCAACACTGCAGACATGTAAATGGTCTGGAAAAAATAACCACACTCAAACAGAAGGCCAGTTATGTAAAACTATTTCATTAGCAAGGTTTGATTTGATCAACAGCCTGGGTTGTTGGTTTATCAAATCAGCTCCTTTAGTACTGAGGGAGTACACTTTGGGAGGATACAATTTCAAAGATGTTTGCTTACATTTATGTGTTTGTTTATTTGAAGGTGTAGAAGCAGGGGATTATATTGCATTATGGAAATAACGGACTGCTCTTTTGACAGTTCCTAAGAGCCACAAATGCATCCACTCAGGCGTCATGGCGATTGTTGCTGCTATTTAGATGGCCCATGCAAGTTGAAGGGCTCCACACATTTCCTGTGTTGTGTTACCCTGCAGGCTTCTTCTGTTGTAGGGGGAAGGGATTTAAAAAATTAAAACTATTTTGTGCACCAAAGAGTTGGAAATCTCTATGCAAGAAGTAGTATAGCTCCTTATTGTTGATTAAATCTACAAGAGTGATATAGTGCAACTGGTATTTTGTTGAATGGCCCAGCCATATTGCTGTTTTTGCATAATACTACTGTACTTTGATTCCAAAACTTTCTTTTTTTAACTAAAAGGATTTAGTCTTGAATTGTTTATGAAAATGAAATGAATACCTTATTCAACCACACATGCCTGCATATTGTACATATGTGTGTATATATTATATATATATATATATATATATATATATATATATATATATATATATATATATATATATATATATATATATATATATATAATTTTTAAACACACTTTTCTACAACTATTGAGTTGGCCCATAAAGGAAACTTTCATCCCAAATGTCATAATTTCTTCCTAATTAACTGAGTGTCTCTAAGTTGGACAACATCGTAGCAGCCGAGGATATCTGTATAACCGCGCTGCTGCGGTTCATTAGCTAGCCTGATGCCGTTGTTTGGGTTGTTAAAATAAGACTAGAGGGACTTTTAACAGAATGTACAATTTAAATCCACTATGGATAAAATATAGGGAAGGTTGTTGTTCATACTGAACGTTGGGCATAAACAGGCTTTACCACTAAGTGGCGCAATTTAGCCGTGGTACAGTGAAGCTCTGCTTCTAGTTGCCCTAAAGTTTGTTTAATTGAATCAGTTTGTAATATACAATACAGAATACAACAAACAACAAGTCTTCATCCAAACAACATCGAAACTGTAGAAACACGCTGTAAGACATTTCAATTAATAATACCGTTATGAAATCACGAAACCGCGGATGCACTTGTTTTCTTTTGAGCCACGTCGACAAAATTTGATAGTATTTTTTTACAAAGGGAAACATAGGCCTTATATATAATTACATTTTTAGCCACCACATAGATAACGATAATGGAATGAAAATAATGGTACGGCTGCTGATTATCAACACAGACACTGCCTCTGGTATAAGATCAGCAAACTAGAAAAGTTGTCTAATACTTGTCTATTCAAGCTGAACTGAAGTTGAAACGTTATAGAATATATATCAATATACATATATCAGTATACATCACATGTACAACTGTTGTGTTGAGGGTGTAGAACATGAGAACAAATAACAAGTCAGTGTATAAAATAATACCAAGACCTATTAACTTTATTTAGTAAAAACAGTGATAAATGTATAAATGTTTTATTTATTTATAAATCGAATAGGCTATATGGTGATAAACATAAAAGAAATGTCATGTTTGTTTCCTATGAGGCGTACGTATTTTTAAAAATTGTATGATTTCCGTGACATGAAATGGAGGGTGGCGCGCTTTTCGCGTGTTCTCTTTGAGAATATGTTACGTAAAAAATGCTGAATACGGTTGGTAATATTACAAAGCTACTGGATAGTGAAGAAGTGTGAGATCTAACGGTGCGTTCATTGTCTAAATGCCTTGAATAATTCGATGCGTTGTTTCTCTACTTTAAATCCTACTGTGATTTATTTATTTATTTTTCTTTTAAGCAAAAATTTGAATCGTTTAAATGTAAAGTACGTATACCATTATGATATTTCAAAACCTATCTAGTGTCTTCGTTTTAGTATGTAGTTAGCAATTGATATGCATTGGTGACTGCTTGTGTACTTGACTGCAAATTGTTTCATTCGCTTTGTTGTACTCTTTTTATAAAAATACCACCATCGCATAATCTGACTTGGGTTGTTTGTATGTGTCTTGGTGGAGTATGTTAAGGGTAAAAATATCTACTAACAAAGTTTTGTTTTGCTAAACTGGTTGGACGGGTTAGGGTGTAACTTCTGTCTGCTTCCTCTGTCCAATGGAACCAGATCCACCCTGCAGTGCGTAAGAGCTCAATTAAGGATTTAACCAACCATTTTCTGCGCTCCTGCCAGCAGTTTGTAAAAGAACGTCCCCTAGCACAAGCTATGTCAGTTTAGACCTCAGAACGCTTCATACAAGCTACACTTCTCAGTCTCAGAACAGCTGCGCCCCTCAAACTATGACCGGAGTATTCGACAGAAGGGTTCCAAGTATAAGATCTCCAGATTTCCAGGGTCCTTTTCAACATCCAGCCATGCATCATCCATCTCAGGAGTCTCCAACTTTGCCAGAGTCTTCAGCCACGGATTCGGGCTACTTCAGCCCTGCTGGCGGAGTCCACCACGGCTATTGTTCGCCCGGTTCGGCTACATATGGGAAAGCGCTTAATGCTTACCAATACCAGTATCATGGAGTGAATGGATCTGCTGGGAATTACCCTGCAAAAACCTACCAAGATTATAACAGTTACACAAATGCAGCTTATCACCAGTATGCTGGTACTTACAGCAGGGTGCAAGCACAGACTAACCCACCAGGTAAGATCTAAATAATTTAATAATATATTATGTATATTTGAACCTTATTTATTTATTTATTTATTTATTTTTTAGATATTTAACTGCGATATTTTACAAAGCAAGTGAAATATTAAATACTATTTAGATAAGTGTAATGAAATACAATCAAGAAACATGAATGTAATGCAAATATGCATTCAGATTACCGAAGTTTGCAGTGAAGCGCTGTGCACTGAACAACGTGCATTTATGAGTGTATTTTAGTTGCATACTATTGGAAATGATTCAGTCCAGTGACATGCCACGACGTTTTAGAGACGCTGCAGTGTATTAGCTATCATTTCTTCTGGGCTTTAGCACATTTCCAGTTCCAAAAAAACAAAACAAAACAAAAAACCGAACAGACCGATTTCTTCGCATATTTTTTGTTAAAGTCGCCGGTGATTTTTTAGGTACAACTGTAATGTTTTCTGTGCATGTGGACTCATCTTGCGTTAACTTCAGCCTTTGAAGTTGTTTGTTTCGTTTGGTACAGTACAGTTCTCTATATCAGTACTAACTCTTCATTGTGAATTAATTCACACCGCACTAAAACACTGTTACTTTTGTGTTTTAATCATTTCGGATAAAATGCGTTATTTTATGCCATCGTATTATAAAACATTTACAATTGAAAGATGGAAACTGTTTGGCGCATCGTTATCGTTACCTGTACGTTTAATAGTTTTATTTATTTATATATTTGGTTTGTTAGCTTGATTAAATTACAGTGAATCCTCTTTCTAAGTGTAATATGAAAGAAATGTAGATGTAATTTTTTATGTTTTGAGTTATTATTTACTGATAGACAACGTACTTAAGCAATGGGTTCCATGATATTATGATAAATCTTTGTTTTTATATCCTTATCAACGTACAGTAGCCAATATTACAATGTTCCCTATTGTACATTTCAATTATGAACATTTGCAGTTATTTCAATTTTTATTTCTTGTTGTTCCAGAAAAGGAAATATCTGAACCTGAAGTGAGAATGGTGAATGGAAAACCTAAGAAAGTTCGCAAACCCAGAACAATTTATTCCAGTTTCCAACTGGCTGCTTTGCAGCGAAGATTTCAGAACACGCAGTACCTGGCCCTGCCTGAGAGAGCGGAACTCGCCGCTTCCCTTGGACTCACGCAGACACAGGTGCATGTAACTCACGGTTATGATGATGTCTGTAAGAATGAAAACCCCTGTCAAATTAGGGTTTGCTTAAATAATTGGCCCTTCAACCCCCCAAAAAACAAATAATATTAGTAAAAAAAAAAAAAAAGCTATACATTTTAAATATGATTTTGCTAGCCAAGTGATGTGTTTACGATTGTTTTTTTTTTTTGTTTTTTTTTTGTTTTTTAATTATATGGATGTATTAGAAGTACCACGGTCTAAGTTTTAAAAATATACAGGGGCCTACAAGCACCAAGTCATTATTTGATAAGTGTACTTTCAGTTGAATGAGCGTGTGTCTCTTGAATTGTAAATAGAAGTCGTGTTAGTAATAGAAAATGTGATTAAATAATACAATTTTCAACCATTTTATGGTATTTGCCTCCCCTGACAG
Organism: Polyodon spathula; assembly: GCF_017654505.1. Lineage (NCBI taxonomy): Eukaryota > Metazoa > Chordata > Actinopteri > Acipenseriformes > Polyodontidae > Polyodon > Polyodon spathula. Next base: position 86,503,807 of record NC_054536.1, on the reverse strand, counting down.
CTAAGGGTTTATTTTAATCACAGACACTTGTCTTTTAATGGCAGTCTTATCATTGACTTTCCCAATCACTTTTTTGTTTGTTATTCAGTGCTTTTCTCAACATCGATATTCCATTCATTATTACATTTTCCTTTTTCAACAGGTCAAAATTTGGTTTCAAAACAAGAGGTCCAAGCTGAAGAAGATCATGAAGAGCGGGGAGCTCCCTCCAGAACACAGCCCGAGCTCGAGCGACCCCATGGCTTGTAATTCTCCCCAGTCTCCCGCTATATGGGATTCACAAGGCCTCTCGAGATCTCACAACCAGCACTCCCATTCACAGAATACGAATCCAGCTGCTTCGAGTTTTTTGGAAAACACTGCCACCTGGTACTCCTCAGCTAACACCATCAATTCTCATCTTCAGCCTCCCAACCCAGTACAACACCCGTTGGTTCTTGGATCTGGGACACTATATTAAAATAAAATAAACATAAAAAAACCTATTTAAAATATTTAATTATTTTGGACTTGTGTTTATATATTAAGGAATATGCAAGACAAATTCATTTGGGGAAGGGGGGTAGAAATTAGTGTAAAATGTGTAAAACGTGTGCATGTAATTTATTGAATTCGGAAGAAAAGAAACAAACCTATTTTTCACAAAATGGACTTCAGTGCAACTCTAGACACTTTCAATGGTGCCTTGAATTTTATGACCTCAACGTTAACTTGACTTTTTTTTTTTTTTTTTTTTTTTTTTTTTTTTCCAATGCCATAATGCTGTAAATAAATGTAGATACATGTATATTCTGGTTAAATAAAACGAAGACATTCTGGAAATATACCCAAGAGGCGATTTTGTTTTCACTCATTTAATCATTTAGAATTAATTCTGAATATGTTAGATCTTCGTTTTCTGTCTGGTTTCTTCCCAGAATAGACCATAGCCCATATCCCAGTTGGATTGTATAAAAAAATTACAACCTGAGGGAATTTGGGTTCTGGAAGCGTGCATTTTTTTTTTTTTTTTAATAAAATGATTTTGTAGAGCGTTTTGGGCTTTTTATGTTTAGAAATTGATAGTCTATTGAAAACAAACAGAACTACTTTTGTGGGTTAGTAGAAACAAATACATGGAAGCCAGTTTATTGTTATGTTAACACTGCGCCAACATTTGTCAATGGGATTTTAATTGATTGAGAACTCCAAGTTCTTGCGGCGTTTTTTCATGAAAGGTAAATAATTTGTACTGGGTTTTTAGTTTATTGATTTATTGTGCAATTGAGAAAAGGCGCATTGCTTACATTTTTAAACAACGTATAACTGACTCTCAAATACTTTATCCATAGACTTACAAACAGAAGTTTTAAACTAGATGACTTCTGTCTAGTATAAAACATTACTAACATTTTCAAATTAAAACAAAACATTTAATAAAATATGTCCAGTCTGTATTACAAATGTAGCTTTTGTGATAAAAACAAGCACAGCGGTTTGGTTTAGTTTATGTAGACGGGGGCTTATAATTCTCGACAGAAATGATTTAATTCAGACAACACACGAAGAAACACCTTTCCGCTCAGTTGGTATAGCATACTAACTATAAAATTACTCTTGCGCTTCTGTTTTGATATTTTAGAAAATCAGTAAGAAAAACAATGATAGACATATTTTACTGCAAGAAGGACTGTCATTTTATATGTTGCCAATATAAATGGCACTATAAATACGAAAGACACAAAGACTATAAAAATGTCCAAGGAAAATCTTTATGTGCATAAAGTTATCGGAAATAACGTTCTCGTATCGTTGTGGACTTTTAGCGTATGCGTATTTTTTTTTTATTTCAACTACAGCACTGCCAATAAGGGCTATTTATTTTCTATAGCCTTTATTGCATTTTCAAAAACTAGCTGAATTGTAATTCTTTGCAGTTGGCACATTTTTTTCCATATGTATAACTGCAAAAGGTCAGACAACATTCTGACAGAAACATTGTAACGATTTAACGTACTATGAAATGTTGTCATAAAGATGTTTTCATTTAGACTAGTTGTGTTTTTATTTCGTGACCATTGATTATTCGTGGATAATATATACACATGTATGCATAGCAGTGTCTAATTAGAATAGTGAGATTTCTGTTCCTCACATATGCTGGACACTTTGTATAGGCTATTTTTTTTCTTTAGTTTATAGTGTTTTATTGTTCCTTGGTTTGAATAAAAAATAAAACGAGTCTTTCATTATTTGACACTTATTTACAAGCTGTTATCCATCACTTTTATTATGGTTTACAGTATGGTTTAGTAAGATTTTGCTAGTCACGTCACTTACAGAAAGTATCGCTTTCATTTTCGATTTAATTGCTGTTGGCTACAATAAGGTTACCCAATTACTATAGTTATGTTGATTTTGAGTGCAGCGATGTTTTTTATTTGATTTTTACAAGGCATGGAGGATGTTTTATTAATAAGTGTTTTAGGCTACTGCGTTCGACTTGTGTGATTTCCAGTTGTGCGCTGGGATATAGAGTACACATGAACCAGACATATTCAGAGTCACTGAGAATATATTGTGTTCTAAATAGTTCTTTGGTTTTGTTCTTTGTAGTCATATGTCATTTCTATGCAGTAGCTCGGGGCTAGTGTTTATACTTTTTATGAAAAAAGAGGCTTCATTCTGCTTGCCATCTTGCATCTGGAGTACGTATTTGTCATTTTTTGCTGTATGAATCCTAGTGATGTCGGCCTGGCAGACTGGTTGCAGACTCCCTTCTCGTGTCTTTGTGTTCTTTACAATTAGCAGCTTTGAATGGCATAGAGGAGGCGAAGGGGCGGCAGAGAGATCTGAGGCAATCTGCATTCCTGTGGGGGCAGATGCCGAGGTCTCCAGAGCGCGGCATTCACGGTCGATGTAGTTAGTTTATGTGGATCTATGACCCTATCGGAAGATTTTAATTATCCCGAGGCTTGATATGGTGTTTTGGTTTTCAGAACGATACGGAAAATACCAATTATGTAACACACACATGGGGGGGGGGGGGGGGGGGGGGGGGCAACCATAAAAAAGGCATAGCAAGATACTTTTTGTGTGGGTATAGTTCGGGCTATTTAATTTTAGCATAATGTATATATTCACCCAAATCATTTGACCCTAAACATATTTCCAATATTTTGATGTCCAGATAACTAGAAAACAAATGGGGATGCAAATCCCAGTTGTATTGTCATGTAGTCTAAGGAATACTACACTACCACAGTACCGAGACCATATCTCTTTACCTTTATGATTGAGGATAACTTAAAGTATGGGCCGAAGCTCTCCAGCTTCAAAACAAAACAGTCAGTGCTATTTTAGCTCGGGTGAAACGGGAATGTATTATTAACTACATGTATGACAACAATAACAGCCCATGTCATGCGTAATAAATATCATTTTGAGATATCCAAACAAAATACCACCTACATTTGCATATATCACTATGTTGAAGCATTTTTGCATGATAAATTCAATTAAATATTGCATAATGATGTTTGTATGCCTAAGCCAGGTAGAGAAAGTTAAACAAAATGTCTCAAACTAGTTTTTAATTAAAAACAGTTATGAAAAAACAAATCTTACGTATTTATTGTTATTCAATTCTTCAAAAATAAACTACCTTTCTTCCTATAGCGCCACGGTTTTCTATAGTAAGAAGTGGTTGTTAAAGATTGGTTTAAACATGACTGTTATGTAATTTTAACAACTGTGGGTGTGCCATGGAATACGTAGTTAGCATCCCAAAAGAACAACCCAGGCTGCAATATCAGCATATATATATATATATATATATATATATATATATATATATATATATATATATATATATATATATATATATATATATATATAATAATATGGCTTGTGACTGTTCGGATCGGAACAACAGGTCTGTTTAACAATGCAATGTTGCGTTGGAGGAGCACAGACTGCCTGATCATATGCCTTTACGTGCGATCAAATCACGTGCCACTTTTATCAGGTGAGCTGCGGCGCTAACGTGACGCAGATCAGAACGTGTAAATGTCTGACAAAGCAGCACCTAGGAAGTAAAGCAACGCTGAAAAGCAGAAACACAAGTACAGTGTCATCGCAAGGAATATATGTTAAACAAAACCCCAAACGCTGACACGCCATTTTAATACAATACCATCAAATATATGTGAAGGTACCATTACTTCGGAAAATACATTGGAGATAAATCAACCAGAGGAAACGACCTGGGTTTATATGGATTACAATCTCCATGGAAACAATAATAATAATGTGTGTGTTTTCATGCAGTTTTCTTTTAGACTGAGAAATTTACATTTCAAATTCAATCAACTAATTAATATTAAAATACCGGAGGTTGTGTTTGTGCCTGAGTTCCAAGTTGGCCTCGTACGACTTGCTAAAATCGTACAGCTTTCTTAAACCGGGTTTCAGTTAATGTTTTTAGTTTGTTTTAAAACACAGCCTGCCTCCCTAAAACAAACAAAGAAACAAACAAACAAAAAACCCGACAAGATGTAGCGTTACACAAATAATAATAATAATAATAATAATAATAATAATAATAATAATAATAATAATAATAATAATAATAATAATAATAATACATTATACGAAGGCGCTGTGTACTATCCTTATATTATTTGCTAAACGTTTTTTTTTTTGACTGCATGCATATTTATACAAACCTATTATACAAGTACATTTTCACATATTGCTTTTACGACAGAAGAGTCTGCAGTTTGCATTTCCCGTTTTGTATTTGAAACCGGCAGTAACTAAATGAGTGTGGTCAGTGCTCATTTTCAGAACTGGCACATGCAGACATCGAATGAGGTAAAATGTGGATCAGCTAAGACTGAATACTTTGACATTAATGTAATCGAGCGCGGTGGTAGTAAAACAGTAAAGGGAAACAAATTAATATGCAAAGAGGAGCCCCCAAAACAATAACAACCCCGGGGCCCCATTAAACTTAATCCGGCCCTGCTCGCATACTATTAACTATTAAATTGTAATTGTCCATTTTCCACTCATTAAGGCCTTCTTTACGGAGAAAAATGACGACGGACCCACTGGACAGTTTAATCTGTTGTCAATTAGACATCTGTGAGTTGTTATTACAATGAAGGCAACCTAATCCTGATAAGAGTATCTTACCTGTAAGTCTTATATTTACAAAGATGCGACGCTGTCCAGAATTTTATATATATATATCCTCTTGATTATATATATATATATATATATATATATATATTATATATATATATATATATATATATATATATACACACACACACACACACACACACACACACACACACACACACATATATATATATATATATAGATATATATATATATATATATATATATATATATATATATATATATATAGATATATATCTACATACTTCGAGTCACCATTACCAAACACTGTCATAATAAACCGCTAATTTTGCTGGCAATATAAGAGGTGCTGGGGTGTGCAAACAATTTCACACCTGGATGTGCTCACTTAACCAACAGTACAGAGAAAGAGAGATCTGCCCTGAGTCGCAGCAAAAATATTCCTCTCTGCTTTTGTTTACATTTCTCAGTTATCGATATGTTTAATAATAATGTACATATACTTTAAAAGACTCCTAAAGGAAATGTGGTAAGTTTAACATATTCTTACATTGTATTGTGTTTATATTTTTATTGCTGCATTTTTTATTACACGATATTGGAATGTTGTAATGAGTATTAAATATACGTGAACGTTTTCCTTGGTGGTTAGTTATTCTATTCTCGTCGTTCGGAGGCGACCAAGCTGTTGAGTGTTATTTGACTTCGCGGTATATATCTATATATATATATATAATATATATATATATATATATTATATATATATATATATATAATATATATCTTATAGAGTCGAACAGTCCTCATCTGTCCATAATTAGTACACTTCTCAACACTTTGCGCTTAGAAAAAGACTTTTGGACTAAACAAAATAGTCATTTCTTTATCAAGAACACGCTTTTCTATTTTATATTTACGCTTTTTATTTTATATTTTATATTTTTGAGATAGTGTTTTATGTGGATTACATTCTAATTATATACATTTGTTTTGATTAGATTATTTTGCCATAAACACAAACGATTTGTGTGTGTGTGTGTTACATTATGTATCAAAGACGACTGATCGTAGAATTCTGTTAAATTATTTGCCTATAGATGACGCTGTTACTTAGAAGCTTTTTTTTTTGTTTGTTTTTTGTCACACAAAGCATTGTACACCGTCAGCATAAACAAACCTTCAGCTGGCAAGTTCGTTTGACAGCTTTAGCATAAGGTATATATAGATATATATATATATATATATATATACACATAATATATATATATATATATATATATATATATATATATATATATATATAGATAGATACACAATACTTGTATATTAATAAATATCTGATACAATAATCGTATATGCATTCCTTAGATATCATCGAGTGATTTGCACAACAATGAGTAGGTTGCTGTTTAAGTAAATTAAAAACACAGAAGTATATTGAAAACAGGAACAAGGCGGTATTTTGTAATTTTGTCAAGAAAATGAAAAGGCTTTAGTATTAGAACATATATTAATTGTTCCTTAATACTACAGTTCAAATAATATGCATAAAGATGTTTTATTGTGTCAAAATGAAATTGAAACAACAGAATCCAGATATTGTCTGTAGCCCTGGTGATAGAATGTACCAAGATCATGTTAAATCCACAATGCATCTTTTATTGTGTATCATTTTAAAAATGCTATTTAAGGAATACAATGTTAATACGTTGAAATTCGCTGGCAGCTGCCATTTGTCAAGGCTATTCCAATGTTCCCTTTCAGCATTGTAATTTCACATAATTTCCCTTACAATTGTAGCACCCTTGTCTCTGCAATTTGTGTATGAATAACAGAATACTTTTTCTCTTTTGTTTCGTTTTTGCTACCTCTGATCCAAATAAAGATGGCTTTTAGTATTAAAAGTGGAAGAAAATTACAGGTAATTATCTTTGACGGTAAAAACGCTGTAATCAGCGGGCTACATCAAAAATTACCCTAATTATGCCTGCATTTAAGAGAACGGAGGAAAAAAAAAAAACCCTTTCGTGGATAAAAAACATAAATTGTCCCAAATATCTGCTCAGATTGGACAGGGCTGCAGCTGGATGCTTTGTTCAGAATTGATCCTGTGGAGCCTGGCATTCAGTATTTCACAATGAGAGGCAGAACAAGAGAAAATAAAAAAAAAAAAAAAAAAAAAAAAAAACATTTTGTCAATAGTGTACTGCAATGAGTGTGCTAGAAACTAACAAAGACTGACTGACCACGAAGCAGCAAAGACCGAACAGAAGATTAGTATCGATAGGAGAACGTCAGACATGTTGGGTAAGTAAATTTTGTCCCTAATTAGCTCGATTGTCATTCTTTAAGCAGTCATCGATCCAGTGGCATTAGGAATCTTTGTTGTGCGCGCCTTCATAACAGATCCTAAATTGCATCGCCTGAGCTTTTCGTTCTGGACGGTGAAGACTGCCGTTCCCTGACTGTAGTGTGCATAATGTCAACTCTTCTCGAAATTCAATACATTTTACTCTAATCACAGCCACAGAATAACGATTCGGTCAAATTCACAGTGACAAAGCGATAATACTTATATAACCAATATATATTATTGGATTGTAATTTATTTTATTTTTATTGTATTATATAGTAACCTATATTTTAAATATTAGGTCGGCATATGTTTTAATAATATTATCCAGTTAGGCTATACAGTAGGTTATTATATTTTTTGGTGTAGAGGTAAAGAGAAGTCAGTTATATGTCTGTTTTCACAGACCTCCTTTACCTCCTACCCTATTAATCTGATTCCGTGAAACCAGCCGGCGGTCATTTATATATTTTTCATGTAGGCCTACTGGTAACTGAGAACCATACACGCTGGTAACAAGTCCTTCCCTTTAGTAACCTTTGGATGTGGGTTAACTATCCACCACTTTCAACGCCGTTTTCTTTGTTCGGCACCATTTTAAGTTACACCAAGAAATAGATAAACGTACAATATTTATTTAAAATAATGCATCTGTTGAAGAGTAGGGCCCATTATTCCTACCGCAACAATTTTCTCAAAATTAAAAATAAATAATGAAATAACATTTCACAGTGCGTGGTAAAGTAATACCAAAATACAAGACACTTGGGCGTTTTGTGATTTTCTTTTTACTCCATATATGAAAGATGACATAAAACATAAAAATTATATACAACTAAAATTGAACAATATATACATACAAATCGTTTGTAAAATGCGTCCGTGTTATATACCATCCGTGCTCATCTCCGAAGAATACACTTTCAAGTTTCTGTTCCTGTTTTTCAGGGTCTGTCGTGTCTTCACGTGACAGGCTCAACCTGCTTATAGCTGTTCTTGTCATTCAGGCATACCATTGTAGCAAAGTCTATTAGTCTGTTTGGCATTCAGAGAAAACACGGGGTTAGGTTTCCACGCTGATAAACAATAAGTCCTATTTCTCAAACGGGAGTCCGTTGGGATTTGCAACTGTCTCAAACTGAAGATGTGGACTTGCCATTGCAATGCCTTACAGGTGCTCCACCTAACCTGCTCAAACCCGTTCAAATCTATAGGTTGCGGCACAATGTGACTTGCTTGTGTTATAGTTGTCAGAAATTAATGTACTTCAGATGTTTTGGTATATGGGTCTTATATCCTTTTAACCAGGTATTGTACATTTCAGTTCTCCTATATGAAAGGGTTATTGTCCGAAATGAAACGCGTTTTATAGTTACTAATCCAAAAGACATCACATCATTTGTCTCTGCATTGCGTCTGGATGCTGTGAAGAGCACCAGTGAGAGTAACCCGGCATGTAGCTGCTGGGGGGCATGCTGACTCCTTTAGTGGTAGTAGAAACGTCCCAGATAGGCGGGATGGTAGGTGACCTGGGCGAAAGGGCAATGCATCCTGGCAAAGGGTCGCTGTCGTGTGGATTAATGCCCTGTTTCAGCAACTTCTTAAATTTGGATCGTTTATTTTGGAACCATATCTTCACCTGCAATTAGAACAAATTAAGCACATTTTGATTATATATGTACACTTTGCAGAAGATGCTTTGCATTTTAAACTAATGTAATAGAGATATCAGCGGAACAACACATTGTCGTGTTATTATTCTGTTTATTACGACGATTCCTACTACAAATAATAATAATAATAATAAATAATAATAATAATAATAATAATAATAATAATAATAATAATAATAATAAAATAATTATTATTATTATTATTATTATTACATTTATAGGTGTGCGTCTTTACCTGGGTCTGGGTCAGTCCAAGAGAAGCTGCCAGCTCCGCTCTTTCAGGCAAGGCCAGGTACTGGGTTTGTTGAAAGCGATGATTTAAAGCCTGAAGCTGAAGACTCGAATAAATGGTCCTCGGTTTTCGGATCTTCTTTCCCTTTCCGTTAAAACGAATTTCTCCATTTTCAATCACTGTCGTTTTCTGCTGTTCTGCACAGTAAAAGTGGAAAGTTACTTGTCAACCCAAGCTAGAGATATAGAGATATTCAATAAATTAAAAGTATATATTCTGTATTACAAAATAAATAAATAAATAAATAAATAAAAAAAAAAAACGTTTATTATTCGAAGTTTGTTGTGTCGTTTATTAATTAGTCGATAGTTTTTTTTTTAAACAGTACTACTAAAGTCATAATTCAATGTAAAAACAATGCATGTATGGGAAACCCTCAAATACGTTGACGAGTGTGATGTCAATCCCATAATTTAGGGATTACTAATTAGGCTTAAGTAAGTTAAGTTACACAATAGATCTGAACTGTAATAGTATCTCTATTCAAAGTTAACGTGGATTTAATTGTATCACGAATGCATTAGCATTTTTGCAAAATCCTATACAAAGTCATAACTCTAAGTAGGTCAATTAAATGCTAATTATATATTAAAAAAACAACAAGTACAATACTTAATGGTTATAGTAAACAAATAATGGCAAATCGAAACAACAACAATAATAATAATAATAAATAATAATAATAATGATAATCACTTAAGCCCCTGACAAAACAATAATATTATTATTAATATAGATAATAATATAATAATAATATATTATAATAATTATAATATTCAAAATAATTGTTTAAGCCATACATAAAACAAAATAATGAACAAATAAAAGGATAAGCCACGGTAATTTAATATGTTACAATTAGACATTTCAAAGTGGTAATACATAATTTGATACGTTTAAAACGGAACACAGTACAAGAACAGAAGTTATTAACTACAAACAGAGTATTCCGGCAAATAAAATGTTAAAAAAGGAAAAAAAAAAAAAAAAAAAAAAAAAAAAAAAACGAAAGATAAAGAAAGAAATACATTTTTAAAGAGCCGCCGATTGGGGATCATTGCGTTTTAAACAGAAGTGAAAAAGCGAAGCAATGCAATTACATTTGATCTTACCTGTCTCGTCTAACCGTGTCTGGCTGGCAGTGGTGTTACTGTGGTAAGAGGGCAGGTAGGGGCTGTGGTGGGAATGGCCCACATAGGGGTAAGGTAGCGATCTGTTGTAAGAATTCGTACCAGAATACGGGGAGCTATCGTGCTGGTGGTGAGAATGAGACCCGGAGTGCAGGCAATGAAGCGGGTAGTGGCTGGCTGCCATGGACGGGGAGCTCTGCTGTGAGTGCGACTGCTGACCAAACTCCATGAAAGCAGACTTGGACGAGTCCTGGGCTTCCAGACCGTCAGCCATCGCAGTCATAGTCATCATCAATGTTTCTGCTTTGAGAGCACTTACCGTCACTCCAGTCCAAATGGCTTCTCTGATTTTCTTCTGTATTTTATGTTTTTTTTTTTTTTTTTGCAGAGAAGAGATGCTATGGCATGTTTAACTCCAAAAATAAATGGATATTTTGCTTCTAAAATTCCAAGTTGTTTTGGCAGAAGGTAGGCTGGAGTTAAGGCAGTTAAGATTTTAAGGTGGATTCTGTTAAAATTGAGACTCTGCTTTCAGACTTGATGCAGACGCCACAAGTCGAATGGTTTGTCTCCAAAGGGCAGCGCCTTCCGATTGGTCATTCAACCCCGACGTCATCAACACTAAGCTTCTACCGGAGACTCCACAGTGTGTTAACCTAACCGGCTCCCGTCGTAGGCTACCTAAAGCTAGATTAAAAAAAAGTATATAGCAGATTGTATTAAACCATAGAGGATAAAAATGCTAGAGATAAAATGTTGTGTCATAAATATACCATTTTATTTATCTTCTTGCTGCAAATGCTTAATTCTGTTTTTTTAATGCATCGCGACTGTGCAACAGTATTGTTTTTAAAGGGAATGCCGTACAATAGCCTATTGGTGAATAGATTTAAACAACAGAACTTAGCATTATACTCCCACAAATGGATTACATTCAGATAAAGAATGTATTATTTGTAGCCTCAAACAAATGACGCGTCAATATCTGCAAGAAACGTTTGGTACAGCTGCATATCATCCTTTGGCTGCAACAGACTTTAAGGAAATTACAAAACTTCATAAAGTGCTAACTCATGCAACATATGTGAAAGTCTAAATGAACCGAACACGTGTCACCAGAGTGGATCCTTAAAGAATTGTCAGCTTCGCATTTTTCCCTATTGAAAACAGAAGCGAATATAGGCCTATGCGAATTATATATGCGGTTAGCGGTTTGGCAAATATTGATCACAACATAAACGATCGATGCAAAGTACCTTCGCCCTTTAATAGT